>NW_026652276.1:146191001-146215197 GCF_009828535.3 Hylobates moloch | reverse complement strand
GTAACTTGCCCTGGAGTATGCATCTAGTGAGAGGCACAGCTGGTTTAGCTGAATTCAGACTCAAACCCAGGTCTCATTGACTCCAAATAACATATTCTTAAAGGGTGTTGTCAAGGGTGTTGTCAGCCTCTCTCAGAGCCCTGATTGCCTTGTCAGCTCTCTACTTCTCAGCTGATCAGAGGATCAGTACCCAGGGCGGTACCACTCACCAACCAGCTGGCCTCTGTTTTCACCCGTCAGCTCACAATCCAGTCCCTCTGAATGGTGATGGTCAGCACCGTGCCGGCCAGGTTCGCCAAGGCCACTAGGGTGGTCACCAGTGCACAGCAGGCCACCTACCAAAGGAGGGGAAAGGGAGTTTGGAACCCAAGAATAGATTTTCCCGCCCCACTGCAGTGCATACGGTTATTTATCTGACAGCTCAAGGAACATCTAAATGAACACAAAGACCTTAGAGAGAAAAAGATTCAATGTAGGTTTGGAGCCCAATTCCATTGTGTTAATGCTAAGCATTTTCTTCCTCCCACCCTATCAGAGCCGGAGCCGATGCTAATTTGTACCTTGCAGACACAGATTGTTGTTCTTTTGCCTTCATGTCAGTGGGATTTCAGCTCAGACTCACAAATTAGGGGAGAGGAGGACACTGAGGAAAGATTAGCCTGATCCAAAACCAGTGAGCAAGGCCACAAAGAAAACACTAACTGGGTGTCTGTGATGCAGGGACATGGGAGACACTCACAGTGAGCCAGCCATCCCAGATTTGTTCCATCTGCCTCTTGTAGGGGAGCACAAGCATCAGGACAGTGCAACAGGCGGTGACGGAGGCGTTCTGCGTGAAGAGCGAGGCATAAGCCACTGTGAATGGAAACACCCAGCCCAATCTCTACTCTCAGTTTTAACGGCAGTTCACAGCTATATCGTCATTTAATGCAGAGGAGGCCGGGCGCGGCGGCTCACAACTGTAATCTCAACACTTTGGGAGGCCAAGGCGGGCAGATCACTTGAGGTCAGGAGCTCCAGACAAGCCTGGCCAACATGGCAAAACCCTGTCTCTCCTAAAAATACAAAAATCAGCCAGGCATGATGGCACGCACCTGTAATTCCAGCTACTCGTGAGGTTGAGGCGCGAGAATCACTTGAACCTGGGAGGCGGAGGTTGCAGTGAGCCGAGATTGTGCCACTGCACTCCAGCCTGGGCGACAAGTCGAGACCCTCTCTCAAAAAAATTAAACAGAATAAAAAATAATGCAGAGTAGTTGCATTAGACCAAATCCCTGTGCAACCAGGGTTAGCATTTCCATCGGTGATCACAGGGAGGCAAAGAGCAGACTCTTGAGCTCACTAAAGACAAAGCCTTTGCAACCAAAAGAGAAAAAAGCTGGACTTTGCAAGTGAATGAAAACATATTTGAGAGACAGATCATATGAAAAGCTGGATTCTAGGTAAGTCAAGAAACTTAAAATGTTCTAGTGCTACATCACACTCTTCTGGATTTAATTTGTAACTGAATTTACCAATTTAGCCTAAAGACCAGCACACCAGGTTTTCAATCAGCTAGTCTTTTCAATGGTGTGGCTTCAGAGAATGCCTTTCCATGGTAGAAGGAGAAAAGTCCTACCTTCCATGGTAGAAGGAAGGCAATCACGTTGACTAGAAATCAAGGAATAGGAAAAACTTACGATAGCCTACATTCTTATTGGACAAAGACGCTTAAAGAGATAGTATAGCCCAAAGCTAAAAGTAGATCTACATTTGAACAAATAAGTCTTCAGATATTAATGACTAGTTTAGACAGATTACCCAGTACAAAAACTCATTTGCACAAAGAAATTGCCTCTGATGAAAACAACACAAGTATATTATGCATAGATAATGCCAAAATATTAAAAAGAAAGCCCTTTTCAGGAATTTGACATTAAAAACCTATACTTAGCAAAAATCTAAAAACCACATTAAAATATTTTACATGTAGAATCAGAGAATGATGACACAAAGCTGTATAACTTTGTCTAGAGTTTTTAACTTATGCTCTTTTGCTATTAAGTTCATAGCAATTTATGAATTTTATTTCACTAAATAACCCAAAAAAGCCAGTGAAGTCATAATGTACCACATAAATATGTGTGTCACAGTTAAGAGTGTTACCTTTATTTCTTGGTTTCTTTTCAATCCAATCACCAATTAAGACCCCAAATATTAATACATATCCAGCCACCACTAAGCCAAACACTGCTGATAAAAACAGATTATGTCCATATAATTCTATCAGGAAGACAGACATGGCAAAGTGCCACATTTGATCTCCCTGCAAGGCAGTACAGGCAAAGCATGTTTTCATCATTGACCTAAAAGATGGATCAAATTAAAATCCAGAAAGATGCATTTCTCCCCAGGGACATGTAATATGCAGGATTACAAGACAGAATGTCAAAATTATACTTTTATGCAGTACATCTATAACTTTATTTTTATGCAATATAGTTATAAATTTTAAAAGCTGGAAAGAATGTATTTTAAAATCTTAAAAGCTCCAAAAAGTCAACAAGCTAATGAGAAAATATCAGACAAACACTTGGAAGAACATGAGACCTCCAAGAACAAAGCCCACAGTGCCCTGAGGACATCTGCTGATTCCGAAGCAACAGCTGTGAAATACAACAGGTTTGTTGTCCTCAGAAAGACAGACTATGGAAGTCCATGCTACCAAAGATGGGGACTAAGATAAACCAGTTCCCATTTTAAGCTGAGATCCCATGTAATTACATCCTAAATGGAAGCAAGGGTAAACCCGAAGTAAACTGACGCTCACATGGACTTGTAGTCCAGTTCTGCCTCATCCCAATGGGCCAGAAAATCTCAAACCTTGAACATGGATTAAAGTGTTACCAAATGACTAGTGTCCACTATGCATCTGGTAGAAGCTAGTTAAAATTATCTCTAAAGGAAGATGCCACCATCTTAGGCTTCAAAGTATTCCTACAATAATAATAATAAAATAAAAATTTTATAAAATAATATACAAATTATTATCATTATTATGTTGAGACTGGATCTCACGCTGTCTCCTAGGCTGAGTGCAATGGTGCAATCATAGCTCACTGCAGCCTCAACTTCCCAGGCTCAAGAGATCCTCCCACCTCAGCCTCCCAAGTAGCCAGGACTACAGGCATGCACCATGATGCCCAATTATTTTTTTTTTATGTATAAAAAAGATGGGGTCTCACTATGTTGCCCAGGCTGGTCTCCTGGGCTCAAGCAATACTCCCACCTCAGCCTCCCAAAGTGCTGAGATTACAAGTGTGAGCAACCACACCCAGCCTTTATAATTATTTATTATATTTATTCCAACACATATGTTTTCATGCACTTGCTTTTTTTTTTTTTAGATGGAGTACTCTGTCACCCAGGCTGGAGGGCAGTGGCATGATCTCAGCTTGCTGCAACCTCTACCTCCTGGGTTCAAGTGATTCTCCTGCCTCGGCTTCCTGAGTAGCTGGGATTACAGTCATGCAGCACCACACCCAGCTAATTTTTGTATTTTTAATACAGATGGGGTTGGCCGGGCGTGGTGGCTCATGCCTGTAGTCCCAGCACTTTGAGAGGCTGAGGCAGGTGGATCATGAGGTCAGGAGATCAAGGCCATCCTGGCTAATATGGTGAAACCCCATCTCTACTAAAAATATAAAAAATTTTCCAGGCGTGGTGGCGGGCACCTGTAGTTCCAGCTACTCTGGAGGCTGAGGCAGGAGAATCACTTGAACTCGGGAGGCAGAGGTTCCAGTGAGCCGAGATAGCACCACTGCACTCCAGCCTGGGTGACAGAGTGAGACTCCATCTCAAAAAAAAAAAAAAAAGAAATTAGAGAGGGGAGTTTCACCGTGTTGGCCAGGCTGGTCTTGAACTCCTGACCTCAAGTGATCCGCCCACCTTGGACTCCCAAAGTGCTGGGATTACAGGAATGAGCCACCACACCCAGCCACCTTCCTCTATTTGTTCTATATTTGATAATTCAAACATATTTAAACAAAAATACACATTTTTGCATCTAATATTTTGAGACATCCTAATGTCCTTAATATTGCAGTTCTCTTAACCATCCAAAGATAAAACATTAATTTCATTTTGATTCCTCTCTTATCCATATTCATAAGGCACAACTTATAAAAATAAAAAATCTTGGACTCATGAGGTAGATCAAAGTTGCTCCTAAAACACATGTATTTAAACCACAAGCATTATTAAACAATAAATATATATACATATTTATTTGGAGCAAATCTTGCCAGCTAATCAGAAAGAGTAAAATGCTGTTTAGCATGAATTTGCTTTTAGAGAGTACACCAGTGCTGGATAAAAATACAGGCACCAAGTTAGGGGATTCTCAGGGATTTCATTTTCTTTTGACAAAGTTGTCTTCATTCATTTGTCACTGAGGGACCGCTGGGGAAATATCCACATGTATCCCTTTTCTTAAGTCTAGGAATAGAGAAATAAGCAAGGCATTTCCATTGACATATGTGCCATAAAGGAAGTAGCCCAGAATGCAATGGAAGAATGTAAAAAATGGTAGGAAGTTGCCCCACGGCAAAATCTGAGGGCCAAGAAGGAACTGAACTAGCAAGTAAGGATTAGGGGTAAAGACAGCTCTCCAGGTTGGGAGAACAGTGAGTACAGAGGCCTATTGAAAAGAGAAAGGATAACTGCAGACAAAATCCAGAGGTTGGGTTGTAAGGTGCAAAAGTCGGAGAGGAATAAGAAAGGGAAGGGATGAAGCAAGTCTGAAGAGCGACTCCCGTTTACCTGGGAGGAGCAGGAAGGAGCAGTGGATCACCAAAGCTGCTGTGCCCTGATATGGCTTGGCTGTGTCCCCACCCAAATCTCGAATTGTATCTCCCAGAATTTCCACGTGTTGTGGGAAGGACCCAGGGGGAGATAATTGAATCACGGGGGCCAGTCTTTCCTGTGCTATGCTTGTGGTAGTGAATAAGTCTCACAAGATCTCATGGGTTTATTAGGGGTTTCTGCTTTTGCTTCTTCCTCATTTTTCTCTTGCTGTCACCATGTAAGACATGCCTTTTACCTCCCACCATGATTCTGAGGCCTCCCCAGCCTTGTGGAACTGTAAGTCCAATTAAACCTCTTTTTCTTCCCAGTCTCAGGTATGTCTTTATCAGCGGTGTGAAAATGGACTAATACAGCCCTCTGTGGATTCCCAGCTGCAGGCGGCCTCCTCTCCAGCCTTTCAACACACTCACCCTGCACCTTCCCCACAGAGCTGGGCCAGGGCCTGTCTGGGGTTCTGATTTAGATCTTTAGTGCCACAGGAAACACAGTCATCAGTGCAGAATGAGTGTGGGAAAGTTTTCAGGAGAGAAGAGGGGTCATTTAGGAGAGTGGATCAGACCCCCATCTGGCCAGGCAGTGGCATCCCAGTCTTCCTGGTTATGCCCTGCAATCTCATGTGTGTCTTCCTGGTTTTAGAGAGCCCTGCTGAAAGCCCTCTTTATGGCACCCACTACCTTTTACCCTACCTCATCGCTACATCCCCTATGGAGGCTACCACTGATTCAGATCCATCATTGCAACCCTCAGCGGAATAGCCCTGCTATAGTGGCAGGGATTCCATATCTGCCCTTTCCTTCCTTCCTCCCCTCCTCCCTTCCTTTCTTTCTTTTCTTTCCCTTCTTTTTTCCTTCCTTCCCTCTTCCTTCCTCCCGTCCTTCCTTCTCACCTGCCCTCTTGTATGTATTCATGTATTCACGTATTTTGCCAGGCATTGGGGATAAAGTGGTAAGAAAGCTGGAGAGGGTTCTTACACTTACAGCCCAGGGATAACAGACAATAGACCATGAATTACAATCCAGTGTGATGAGTTTCAGCTTAGACAGGGTGAGGTGCCACCCCATCACCCCAGAAGCTAGTCATGGAGGAACCATGGCAGGTCACTCGAAAGGCCCTCTGGAACCTAAAGGTTGGCACATGGCACTGAGGAAGGACATTGACACTGGACATGTCAACCCCTGACACAGGAGCACTACCCAGCCACCCACCCCAACACTGAAACAGTGCCTGGGGTCATTCACACCCACAGAGGTCACCAACCCTGTGGCCTCTCCCCAGGTGCACCCTCTGTGCTTCAGCACTTCAGCCATGCCTGAGGCATCGGGTTTTGCTGTCACTCCACATCCCAGCACTGGACAAATCCTCCAGTGACAGAAACTGCATTAAAGTGCTGGAAACACAGTCTGCTCAAGCCAACCCCACTGGCCCATCGGCTGGTGGAAAGAGCTGCTTGGGAGCTAGCCTGCCAGAGCAGGAATTCTCTGGAATGTGTCAGGATCTTCCATCTGGCCCAGTCTGGGGAGAGGGTCTGGCCAGGAGAAGATCACCCCTCACTGACTAGTCTCCCTTCAAAGTCTCAGCACCAGGTTGGTCCTTGGGCTGGGCTGCCATTGGACTGCATTTCTCATGTCCATTGACATTCCCACTTCCCTAAATGACCTCTCTTCTCTCCTGAAAATTTTCCCACACTCACTCTCCACTGATGACTGTGTTTCCTGTGTCACTAAAGATCTAAAAAGCATGGGAGAGGACTTCCTTGAGTTCTCATCCCCACACCCGCGCCCCTGCCTGCACTCAGGCCCTGGGCTCTGCCACCCCTCCTGTCTCCAGGCTCCTGGCACAGGCCAATTCCTCCCCACATCTCTCTCCCCTCCAGTCTTTCTTCCCTTCTGCTCATGTGTCCTCAAACGTTCTCTTTACTAGATCTTACAAGCAAGCTGTTGTTCCAAGCATCTCTTCAAAAAACAGCAACAAGGCTTTCGGCTTTCAGCTGGGAGGAGGCCAAGGTGCAACTTTCTTCGGTCGTCCTGAATCTAGCCACCTCTGCCATGCTGCCGAAGTTTTACCCCAATGAGATCGAAGTCATATACCTAAGGTGTACTGGGGATGAAGTGGGTGCCACGTCTGTGTTGGCCCCCAAGATCGGCCCCCTGGGTCTGTCTTCAAAAAAGGTTGGTGATGACATTGCTAAAGCAACCAGTGACTGAAAGGATCTGAGGATTACCGTGAAACTGATCATTCAGAACAGAGAGGCCCAGACTGAGGTGGTGCCTTCTGTCTCTGCCCTGATCATCAAAGCCCTCAAGGAATTGCCAAGAGACAGAAAGAAACATAAAAATATTAAACACAGTGGAAATATCACTTTTGATGAGATTGTCAACATTGCTCGACACATGTGGCACTGATCTTTAGCCAGAGAACTCTCTGGAATCATTAAAGAGATCCTGGGGACTCCCCAGTCTGTGGGCTGCAATGTTGATGGCTGCCACCCTCATGATATCATAGATGACATCAACGGTGGTGCTGTGGAATGCCCAGCTAGTTAAGAAGTACAAAGGAAAATATTTCAATAAAGGATCATTTGAAAAACAAACAAACAAAAAAAACCCCAAGAAACAAAAACAGCAACAATAACTTTCTCTTGGCCTCCCTGTTCTTCTCTTGGCTACTACCCCAGCTCTCTACTCACCTTTATATCTTGAAAGGATCATTTGCTTCAATTCTCCCTCAACCCACTGTGAACAACTTTCATCCCCATCTCTCAACATATCTACTCCTCACAAGGTCATCAATTACCCCCCACAGGGTGCAATCCAGCTGTCAGTTCTGAGTACTCATCTCTGCATGTGACACCTTGCCCCCTTCCTCCTTTGTGAACCCTGCCTCACTAAGCCTCATGCACCTGCTTCTCCTGGCTTTTCTCTTCCAATACTGGCTGCTCCTTCTATTGCCTCCTTTACTAACCTCCTATCTTTAGCGTCCTCAGGCATGTGGTCTTGGACCCCCTCACCTCCACTCTCCTCCCCTGCCCTCCCCTCCTCTATCCTTCCCTTCCCTTCCCTTTTTTTTTTTTTTTTTGTTTTTTTGTTTTGTTTTGTTTTGTTTTTTTGAGACAGAGTCTCGCTCTGTCGCCCAGGCTGGAGTGCAGTGGCGCAATCTCGGCTCACTGCAAGCTCCGCCTCCCGGGTTCACGCCATTCTCCTGCCTCAGCCTCTCCAAGTAGCTGGGACTACAGGCGCCCACCACCACGCCCAGCTAATTTTTTTGTATTTTTAGTAGAGACGGGGTTTCACTGTGGTCTCGATCTCCTGACCTCGGGATCCGCCCGCCTCGGCCTCCCAAAGTGCTGGGATTACAAGCATGAGCCACCGCGCCCGGCCCCTTTCCTTTCTTGACAGGGTCTCACGCTGGTTGCCGAGACTGAAGTACAGTGGTGCAATCTCGGCTCACTGCAGCCTTGAGCTCCCGGGCTCAGGTGATTCTCCCACCTCAACCTCCTGAGTAGCTGGAATTACAGGCATGCACTATCATGCTTGGCTGTTTCTTAATTTTTATTTTTGGTAGAGACAGAGTTTCACCATGTTGCCCAGGTTGGTCTGAAGCTCCTGGACTCAAGCAATCCACCTGCGTTGGCCTCCCGAAGTGCTGGGATTACAGGCATGAGCCCGGCCACCTCTTCTATTTTCTGTTTAAACCCACTCCTTTAAGGATGTCACCAGCCTCGTGATTTAAAATACCACAAGGCCGACAAGTCCCAAATTTCTAAGTCCAGCAAGCACCACTTGCTCAACATCCACGGGATGCTGAGTAGGCGTATCACATTTAACATGTCCAAAATGGAACTCCTGATCTGATTCCATTCAAACTCGTTCCACCCCCTGCTTCCCCATCTTAGTGAGTGAAAACTCCACTCTTCCTGTTGCTCAGACCAGAAAACCTTCGTCTGTTCTCTCTTTTAAACCCTACACCCCAGTCAGGCATCATGTTGCCTGAGCCTTCAAAAGAATATCCTGAATCTGATTACTTTTCACCACCACCACTGCTACCAGCCTAGACACCCCCACCTCTTTCCAGGGTTATTGCAATATCCCCTCACTTATCCCCTACCTGTGCCTTGGCCCACTGTCAATCTATCCTCATCACAGCAGCGACAGGGGTTCTATTAAAAATCTAAATCAGATCATGAAACTCCTCTGCTCAAAACCTCTAATGGTTCTCATCTCACTTAGGGTAAAATACAAAGTCCTTACAAAAGTCCACAGGGGCCTCAGGATCTGTTCCCTCCATTCACTTCTCTGACCTCCTCTTTTACTACTCTACCCCGTCGACTATGCTCCAGCCACATGGGCTTCACTCCCATCTCCCGAACTTTGCACTTGCCGTTCCCTCTGTCTGGAATACTCTTCCTCTAGGCAGGCTCATGAGTCAGCCCATCAGCCCATCAACCCCATCAACTCCATTGGGTCTTTATTTAAAAGTTATCTTTGCAGTAGGACCTTCCCTACCCACCCCACCTAAATATTGCACCCTTTATAAAAGCACTGACCAACAGAACTTTCTGCTTGATGAAACTTTATCTTCACTGTCCAATAGGATGGCCACTATGAGGCTTTTGAGCACTGGAAATGCGGCTTGTATGACATGGAAATGGAATTTTTAACTTTAACTAATTTAAATATCATCAGCCACACAAGGCTAGTGGCCACTGTGTTGTAAGCACAGCGTTTTTACCCTCCTTTATCTTTTTTTGCTGCTTGCTTTTTTTGCTTACTATTTGCCACTAACATACTACATAATTTACTTATAATTTATTCATAGATCTTGTTTATAATTTGTTTTCCTCACTAGAATGTAAGTGGAAGAAACAAATTATAACTACACGGAGAGTGAGGGGCAGGAATCTTTGTTTTGTTCACTCCTATATTCCTGGTACCTAGAACAGTTTCTGGCACATAGTGCATACTAACAAAATCTTTGTTAAGTGAAGGAACACGCAGTAGGAGACTCTACAAGCTCCACTCAGGCATTGCTCTGCTCTCTGTCTATGTCTACTCTCTGCTCATTTGCCAGATGTTGATCTAACTTTCATCTCCTGACCTGGATGTTCATATGTTCCTCTGGCCCTTCTCCCTCCAAATGGTTTCTTCCTTCAGAAACCAGTATCTAGTTTCCCAGTGGTGTACCCACTACCTTCACTTCAACCCACCAGCCTATAGCCTCTTGGTCCTCTCTGCCAGCCTTGGCTCTGTTGAGCTTCTCTTCAACTAGGCTTACCTGAGACTACAAATGGCCAAGAGCCATGGGGTAGCCCAAGAGTGCTGTCAGCCTATGCTTCTCTTCTTTGCTAAGACTCCAGAAAACAACACAGCACTTCACAGCATCTCTCGGCAGTCAACCAGAGTTAGAAGGTGGACCTCAGTCATCCATACCACATGCTAAATCATCACCAAACGGCCTGATGATGAAGGACTTCTGCACACTCAGAGACCTTCTGGGCATAGGTCATGCCTTTTGTGCCTTTCCAGGACACGTGACTGTGGCCCCCAGTGATGATTAGGTGACTATTACTGAGCTAAGACTCTACAATGAGTGTCTTGCTTCCTTTCTAAAAGAAACCCTACCCTTGGGCCAAGGGATAGGGAAGGGAACAGACGGGAATTCTAGTTATGGCTGTTCTTTGTTTTAACCAATAAATGAGTTTCCATTTTAAGAGCCCAGATGTCAAGAGTGTCTTATTATAGTGGCCTCACACAGGCTGGGAATGAAGTAGAAATTAGAATGGTTGTTGAAAACTTTCTGTTTTCTTCTTCTTTATTAAGTCTGATGACTCAGACTTGATCTAGGGCTTTTTGTAACAGCCGGGCACATCCTCTTACATAAATGAGAGAAGATGTAACCACATTATAATGCCTTGCATATAAGGGACACTCAAGAAATGGTGGCTAATAATATGATGAGTAGAAATATATATTCTATTCTGCCTCACAATGTCTATCACAATGAAAACAATTGTTGAAAGTAAACTGTATATGGAAATGTATTACCAAAATCGAAAGTTAAGCAAAAAATAGTTTCCATGGATAGCCAAAAACTTTGTTTTTACTGAGCTAAAGAAAAACGAGAAACTAAAAGCTCCTTTCAGGCACCATTTATCTTTCTGTTAAACATCAATCTGATGTCATGTGGCAGGAGTTTTAGTTTCATTTAAAAATCATTTCTGATATCTTGTGAAACAGAACAATTTCCTTTCCAGAGAAAAAGGGTATCTATTTAGCCAATGACAAACAGCTGCCATTTTCTCCTTTTTTTAACTTTTTTGTTGTTGTTGTTAACACCACTTTTGTTCAGGGTGACAGTACACCTGTAGCCCAAGGGGATGAATCACAATAGATATAAATTCCACGTGTTGATTTCCTTCCCTAGACCCCCCTGTAGCTAGGATTGACGTAGGACCATTCGGGCCACTGAGGTATAAGTAGAAGTCTCCTGGGGGCTTCAGGGAAAGACTCTGCTTTCTGATAAATGATGCAAGTGCAAGAGGAGAGTTTGCTTTTGCTCTTCCCCACCCACATCCTGTCTGTGAGTGTGACAGTGCCTACAGCTGCAGCAGCTGTCTTGCAATCATGAATTGACAGTGTCAGAAGCCAATCTGCTGAAAATGACAAGGCAGATGGATAGATCAATATGGGGTCTCAATGGCATCACTGAGTGGCTGCACCAACACTAAATGGACAACTGCTGCAATTCTCGTTTAGCAAGGCTGAAGGTTCTTAAAATTGAAACTCTTGTCAGTTGAGTTTTATTTGCAGCCAGAAGCAATTCCAACTGATTCACAGACCTTTAATTACTAGTTCAATGACTGCCCGTACACCCAGTATCTAAATTTAACTACTTCTAATATTTACCACATTTGCTTTTTTCTCTGTGTAAGTTTTCAATATATGTAGAAGATAAATTGTAGACATAACGCTTAGCCCTTCAGCACATATCTCCTAAAAAGAAGAACATTTTCCTTCATAACCACAAGGCTATTAGCCCTCCTAAAAATATTAATGATTCTCTGATATCATCTGACCACTAGTCCATATTCGGTTTCCTTTATAACAAAACACATTTAACATAAAAATGTGTTTTTGTAGTTGGATAAAATTTTCATATAAATATTCATACAAACAGGACGTGGGATTTTGTTTTCCTTTTTCTTTTCCTTTTTAAAAAAATTTAATTAATTATTATTATTATTATTGAGACAGAGTATCACTCTGTCACCAGGCTGGAGTGCAGTGGTGCGATCTTGGCTCACTGCAACCTCTGCCTCCTGGGTTCAAGCGATTCCCCTGCCTCAGCCTCCTAAGTAGCTGGAACCACAGGTGCCTGCCACCACGCCCAGGTAATTTTTGTTTTTTTAGTAAAGATGGGGTTTCACTATATTGGCCAGGATGGTCTCAATCTCTTGATGTTGTGATCCACCTGCCTCGGCCTCCCAAAGTGCTGGAATTACTGGCGTGAGCCACCACGCCCGGCCTTAATTTATTTTATTTATTTATTTTTTGAGATGGAGTCTCGCTGTGTCACCCAAGCTAGAGTACGATAGCATGATCTGGGCTCACTGCAACTTCCACCTCACAAGTTCAAGAGATTCTCCTGCCTCAGCCTCCCGAGTAGCTGACATTACAGGTGCCTGCCACCACACCCAGCTAATTTTGTATTTTTAGTAGAGACAGGGTTTCACCATGTTGGCCAGACTAGTCTCGAACTCCTGACCTCAAGTGATCCACCCACCTCGGCCTCCCAAAGTGCTGGGATTACAAGGGTGAGCCACCACTACTGGCCTTCTCCTTTTAATAAAAAAGAAACATTCTCCACTGTCTCCTCCTGTGGCTACAATGTTTCATTTTCTAGACCATTCTGGCTCTGGGCCCATAGTGCCCCTGGGAAGATTGGAAGAAAGCTTTGGAGTTAAGACTAACAAATCCAGCCAGGCGAGATTTAAAGTTAATCGCTGATTAAATTTAAATGCAAAAAGCTGATTTACTTTGGAAGGCCCAGGCGGGTGGATCACTTGAGGTCAGGAATTTGAGGCCAGCCTGGCCAACATAGTGAAACCCCATCTCTACTGAAAATACAAATTAGCTGGGCATGGTGGTGTGCACCTGTAGTCCCATACTCAGGAGGCTGGGGCAGGAGAATCACTTGAACCTGGGAGGCGGAGTTTGCAGCGAGCCGAGATCACATCACTGTACTCCAGCCTGAGTAACAGAGTGAGACTCTTGTCTCAAGGAAAAAAAAAAAAAACTTACAAGTCACCTAAAAGCCTCATCCACGTATCTTCCGAAAGTGTTGTAAGACTTCCCATTTGGAAATTTACTTGGGATTGAGCTCATGGTGTACTAATATTCTTCTCAATTAGACAGTGAGGCAAAGAACTGTGAACATTTAATGTGGAGTAAGGTGCCCTCTCTGTGAGGCAGGCTTCTTGGTGAGGGGTCCTACCTGTATCCCACCTCCCCAAACAGCTCTACACATCACACTCCACAATTCACAAGTAACAGTGTGAGAAGATAAACAAGAGATGACATTTTTATCCACAGTTGTGGTAATTACAATACTAATTGTGTGTATGAAATAGTCAACACTTTTTATAACTTATAAGAAAAATTAGGATGCACCCACAATCTAGAAGAGATGGAAAGACAAAGTTAATTGTGTTGTGACATTTAAATTAGTGAAATCCATCAAGATTTTTCTAGAACATTGCTACATAAAAGGACAAATGCTTTGTTAATTTTGCTTGTTTTGTTTAACCTCCCACCCTAATTAAGACTGCTATGCTCAGAGGAACTGTGCAATTTCAGGGTGACATGAATGAAGCCATAGTACCCCAGGAGAGGCCATGTGCCCCCTTTCTCAAGTAGAGCTTATTAAAGTTAGGTCTAGCCTGAGGCTTACCTAAAGCACTCTTCTCTCTCTTCATTCATCTGGTGCCCGTGGCTTTAGTCTGTTTCTCCGCATTTCCAGAATTTTCAGTGTCATTTAGTTCTCCCACCATTACTAAATGCTAGAAGAAAAAGGTTTCAAATAATGAAAAATTTATTCAAAACTCTTATATGGTCCTAAACTGGAAGAAGTCAATGTGCTTTAACTTCATTCCAATTGGATCCCTCTAAAACCATTTGTATTTCACTTATTTCAACTGTAGAAAGTTAATTGTATAATCTATTATAAGGGCTTTATTGCATATGAATAAAGTCATAACAATTGTCATCGACATAGAGGCCTATTATTAATGCTCAAAACCAATTATTTAGGGGGAAATATTCAACCAGCTGTAATCAGAGACTCACAGATTAATCACACACACAAAAAGGGTTAAAGATATGTTTTAACTAAATTATCTGTGTTGCCATTCTACCAGGAACAATGACGTAAGTAGCTTGTCCTTTATTTTCTTTTTTTCTTTTTTATAGAGACAGGATCTTGCCATGTTTCCGGGGCCAGGGAGGGTCCAACTCCTGGCCTCAAGCAATCCTCCCTCCTCAGTCTCCCAAAGTACTGGGATTACAGATGTAAGCCATATCGCTCGGCCCAATTTGTCCTTCTTTAACGTGTTATTCTTTCAACATCTTATTTCTCAACAGGGTAAACTGATTATATTTGGCAATTTATAAATAAAAGCTTCATTGCAATTTCACTAACATAGGTCCTTATGAAGCAAATGTTTGCTCCTGCTAATGACTATTTGAATTCTAAATAGAGTTCAAGTAAGAAATTCTAAACCTTTAAGTTTGCTTACCGAACATAGACAGCAGTAAAGTTTTGGTCTTTCACTGGACTCCAGAGGTCAGATAGAAAGATGAGTTATAAAGCAGTGTGGCTGGGCGTGGTGGCTCACGCTTGTAATCCCAGCACTTTGGGAGGCCGAGGCGGGCGGATCACGAGGTCAGGAGATCGAGACCACGGTGAAACCCCGTCTCTACTAAAAATACAGAAAATTAGCCGGGCGTGGTGGCGGGCGCCTGTAGTCCCAGCTACTCGGAGAGGCTGAGGCAGGAGAATGGCGTGAACCCGGGAGGCGGAGCTTGCAGTGAGCCGAGATTGCTTCACTGCACTCCAGCCTGGGCGACAGAGCAAGACTCCGTCTCAAAAAAATAAAATAAAATAAAGCAGTGTAGCCACAGCTTCTGCACCACACGCAGGTGTTGCTACCATGGAGCACTTTGAGCAGAAAGTGCTGGCGGTGCAAATGTTTCCTGTGGGTTGTCAAAAGAGAGGCCAGTAGTTTCTGCCACCCATGACAGCCCAGCACAATATGCTTTGGCAGGGGCCATTCTTAGCCCATAAGTTGCTGCACTGAGAGAAGGGCACACGGGGTGCAGCCAGTTCTGGGGGCTTGAACATGTCCAAAACATCCTTGTCTTATAGAAATCTAGGACACATACAGGAACATTTATTAATATTCTCAAGGAAGAAAGTTTTATTTTGCACTTGGAAATATGTCAGAAATCACTTGAAGGCAAATAAGATCTGGCCCTCTGCAGAGGTAAGTGGCTAACATGCCCTAGATCTCCATGCTTAGAGGCTGCCCCTTTGGTACCCATTGTTCTCCAGGCCTTTCCAGGGCAACACTGTCCAGCATCTCTCTCTTCTCCCCCCACCCGTCTTCCTTTGAAAGTTTGACTCTCATGTGTGGTGCCTGATCCCTAGGCCACCTGTGCCAGCCAGCCCCTGAACAGATAAATCCTACCAAAGGTTAATCCCAAGCACAAGCTTTGGGCTGGTCCTTCTGGGTTGATTGGCTTTCTCTCTCTCTCTCTCTCTTTTTGAGATGGAGGCTCCTTCTGTCACCCAGGCTGGAGTGCAGTGGCGCAATCTCAACAATCTTGGCTCACTGCAACCTCTGCCTCCCGGGTTCAAGCAATTCTCCTGCCTCAGCCTCCCTAGTAGCTGGGATTACAGGTGCCCGCCACTGCTTCTGGCTAATTTTTGTATTTTTAGTAGAGATGGGGTTTCACCATGTTGGCCATGGTTGGCCAGGCTGGTCTCAAACTTCTGACCTCAGGTGATCTGCCCACCTTGGCCTCCCAAAGTGCTGATATTACAGGTGGGAGCCACCGCTCCTGTCCTGACTGGCCTTTCCTCCAAGAGCCATGCCAACCCAACCAAAAGGATTCCATTTTTAATGAGAATTTCAGGAACCAGTATTTTCTTTTGGGTGAAGGGGAGAGGGATTGGGGATTGGGGATGATTTTCCAGGTCTTTGGCTCATCATATAACCACTTAGTGGCAACTGTGGCCCAACAAAAACATTTTTTCTGTCCCAGGACCTTAAAGCATTGAGAAAGGACCCTCAAGGCACTGATTCCCTTCAGTAATGACCTAAAATATTTCTCCCAGATAGGCTCAGGTTCCTGAGACAGCCTCCACACTTAGTCCATACATCTTGTTTGCAGTTAATGGCAAAGAGTTAGCTGAGAAGTGGAAGATAACAAGGCTTTTACTTTATAAATGTGCAACCTAAGAAATCAATCCGAAAATACATAATGAAAGCATTCCATTTGACACATTCTAGATATATTATCTGCATTTTGCTACAAATGCTTTGGCCTAAAATAAATGGCTTCGTTTGCAGAAACGCGTACCACACGTTTATCAAAACTCCTCACCCATTGGAAAGTGCTGTAGTCGTGGTAACTGGAGGGCACAGCAGCACCTGAGTCCTGCAGGCTGGCAAGGCTCCTCTTGCTATTCCACCACCCCATCTCGGGGCAGGCACAGGGCGGACACAGCCAGGCATTTGAGAAACTCACTCCCCATTTGCTGTATTTACCAGGTCCTGAGCCAGGGGGTTAAAAGGAAAGAGGACACATCCCAGCTTCACCTTTGATGTACATATGCGGAAAAAAGAAGCAGGTGGAATTACTCTTTCCAAAAGGAAATATTCAAAAAGTATATGGAAATATTAATGCAACTTTGAAACGACAAGCGGTTTCTCTAGGCAGGATTCAGCAGAACTCAAAAAGTGAGTACATTGCTCTAGGCAAAAACTTGACAGTACTGGGGTATGGGAGAAGAATTTTAAAGTGCTGCATCCAATGCAAATTTTCCCAATTAAAGCTATATGTTTTACATATCTGTACATAATAGATATAGAATAGATATGTTATAGAATATGTATATATACATAGGTCTACATATATAACATATACATAAGTATGTATATACATGTTTAAACAAAGATTTCTATGATCTAACTCAAACTTTCAGTGTTGAATCAGAGAGGCCTTGGTCATTAACAAAGAAATAATGAGGCCGGGTGTGGTGGCTCACGCCTGTAATTTCAGAACTTTGGGAGGCTGAGGCAGGCGGACGGCCTGAGGTCAGGAGTTCAAGACCAGCTTGGCCAACATGATGAAGCCCTGTCTCTACTAAAAATACAAAAAAATTAGCTGAGCATGGCGGCACGTACCTGTAATCCCAGCTACTCGGGAGGCTGAGACAGGAGAATTGCTTGAACCTGGGAGGCAGAGGTTGCAGTGAGCTGAGATCGCCCCACTTCACTCCAGCCTGAGTGACAGAGCGAGACTCTGTCTCAAAAAAAAAAAAAGAAGAAAAGAAAAGGAAAGAAAAGAAATAATGAAATAATTCATGAAGTTTGGACAGAGGTGGGGGCAGGGAGCAAAATGCCATTTAGCATAAGATGACCAGCTTCCTGAAAAGTACCTTTCTCTAATATAAACGGAAAAATCATTTCAAAACTTACCACTTTATGCCGTCCACACCTTTAAGGTCCAAAACTGACATATCCAAAGTAAATAGGAACCCAAGAAAAAAGGGATTATTCCCTGGCTCCAGGCAGATCAGCCCTTATCTCCTTCAAAGAAAGTTTCTTGCTGTTTTTATTGACTGTTGTTTTAAATAAAATGAACAGGTAATTGAGAAGTTGTTACTGAGCTTGTACAAGATAGTAGATGGGTTTTTACTCTCCAAATAAGAATATTTTCCCCTCAGTGCACACTGCGTGATAAAATTATGCACTTGACTTAGTGACCCAGGGGCATTTGAATCCATAGGTAAGAAGGCTCAAAGGAACTGGAAGAGAAAGCAATGGGGAAGCAGATTAGACAGAAGGTCTCTCTGGAAGCAGCATTTTCTGCTGTGGATGAAATCATGTTTTCCAGCCCGATGCACTCCTCCTACAGAAACTGGTCAGCATTTCTCCGGGCGCGAGAAGTGCCAATGCCTGTGTCCCATCACAGACTCTGGAGTGAGACTGCCTGGTTCAGATCCCACCAGCCCTGTGGCCAAGGTCAGGTTAATTGATTTATTTAAGCCTCAAATTTTCATCTCTAAAATAGGAGTAATAATAGGAATAATAATAGTACTTAACCTCTCAGAGTGGTTATGAAGACTAAATGAGAATGCATGAAGGTGCTTAGGGAAGTGCCTGGGGTAGAGTTAGAGCTCAAAAGAGTATAGCTATTGTCATTTATTATTAGTAGCATTTACATACTCAATTATTGTTATTGTCATTATTATTATATTCAAGGTGTGAAATGGCAATCAATGTGAAGAAGTGAGCAATAAACACGTTTTGGGAAGATAACCTCACAAACACACTCTCTTCTTTCCCTGTGGTAGACCACGAACCCTAATGTTTTGGGATGAATCTAGACTTTCCACTGGGATTAAGGTCAAGGCTGAGTCCCCCAGAGCATGATTCATAGTGTTAGGAATAAAGCCATCAGAGTGACATAGAACACAACAAGAAATACACTTTTACTGTTTTATTTTTGTTTAATTTTATTTTAGAGACAAGACCTGGTTCTGTCTTCCAGACTGGAGTGTAGTGGCATGATCATAGCTAGTAAGCAGTACAACCTCAAATTCCTGGACTCAAGCAATGCTCCTGCCTCTCAGCCTCCTTACTAGCTGGGACTACAGGCATGTGCCAACACACTCAAACTTTTTTTTTTTTTTTTTTAACAGATGGGATCCCACTATGTTGCCCAAACTGGTCTCAAATTCCTGGCCTCAAGTGATCCTTCTACCTCAGCCTCCCAAACTGCAGAGATTACAGGCATGACCCACCATGCTCGGTCAGTTTTACCCTTTTAAATTAGTTCCTAAACAATTCATACATAGATAGATCCTCCTTATAAAAATTCAAACAATTGCAGGTAAGGACAAATTGGCCTTTGACCACCATCCCTGATCCTAGAGTCCTCTTTAGAGGGAAGCACTGTTGTCAGAGTAGAATCCATCCTTCCACACCTTGTCCATGGAAAAATTTACACTGTTCATTTTGGTTCACATAAATGGACTTACACCCTATGCATTATTTGGCAACTGCTTTTTTCATTCAATAATGTCTGGAGCTATTTCCATGTTAGTACTCATTTTAAAAAAAAAAAATGGTGCCTATTCCCAGCAACCACAATGGATTGCTTCAATAGGCCTGATGAATGTCCATCCCTTACCTGCTTCTGTCTGTTCCAGAAGTCATTGCTTTGTGGGGGAAACGGCTTACTAGCCTGAGACACTGGACATTTGTTCTTTGGCTCTTGCAATTCTAACTAGACGTGAGACCTTGCGTTAATTGTTAGACCACTCTGAAATTCAGTTCCCTTATCTGTTAAGTGAGAGATTTGGACTATATGATTTCTAAGTTTCCAAACAGCTATGCTAATCAGTGTTTTGGTATTGAGACAGAGAAAAATGATCTCTTTCAAATGTCAGAGTGAAAAAAGTCAGTGGGAAAAGCTGATGATCTCTGAGGAGGTTATTCCTACCAATGCTTCCCACAAAGTCAGGTCTATTCCTCACCTATACTCTGGCTTACCTTGTTCTTTTAATGCATGCCTAGTATTTAATAGTATGTGAGCTTTATTTGACATCACTGGAGTCAAGATATTTTTGCGTAGTCACAGATACACAAACTCCTCTGAAGGAATTTGGTTGAAAATAATTACAGCTGGACCATTTATTGGGGATAAAATTAGGATGTCAGAAGACAGGTTTGGGGAAGTCAGTGCTAAAAGGGAGAGATTTGAGTACCCTAAGAAGTTGTGTTCAATCATTTATTTCTTCAACACTTATTGAGCGCCTACAATGTCCAGCAGCCAGGATATTAAAATGAAGAACAAAGACCATTAGCCTTGGTGCTTCCAAAATCTCAGCCATTGCTTGTTTTCTACCCACAGGGTGTTCGTGTTATGGGGCAGTTCTTTTGCTCCCCAGTCCATCATCATTGTACTTTGCTGTCAGAGAGATCAGACGAAGCCTTTGGAGAGCCACTTGTCAGCGTGGGTTTGTTTTTAATGAGGTTTCCTTCAACCCCACTATTAATGTTTAATCAGTGCAGGAGGAGGGTGGTTGGCAAAGATCGTTTTATAACTCTTATCATTGTTGCTGGAACATAAAAAAATTATCATTACTGATACCAAAAAGGAAATGTTGTTTCACCAGGAAATGGAAAACTGGGACCTATTGTGGTGTGGATGAGCAGTGACGTAATTGAGGGTGGGGAGTGCGGAGGTGGAACATGCAGTGTTGAACAAGGGGGAGAGGGGACCCAGCAAATGTTCTCCTACCTTCTTCCCTTTTCCTCTGAGTGGCAGTAGGTTGTAAAGACCTAGAGAGTTCGTAGCATAACCTGCCAGTATGTACCCTAGGGTTGAGCCCAGCCTTTTGCCCCACATTCTACTGGACTTGTTCACAACCCCAACCACATTTCCACTCCCTTAGATGTGGCCTTAGAGCTCCAAGATTGAAGGGCCCCCAAACTTCTTTTTTTTTTTTAATTAAAAAAATTTTTTGTAGAGACAGAATCTCCCGGGTTGCCTAGGCTGGTCTTGAACTCTTGGCCTCAAGCAATCCTCCTGCCTCAGCCTCCTGAAGCACTGGGATTATAGGTGTGAGCAACCACACCCAACTCCAACTCCTTATTTTGCTCCCAGGTTCAGCCTTGTCTGTGAAGGGAGAGACACAGCACAGAACCTCCCAACCCCATCTGCTTCTCTAGTTAACAAAGCAAGTCAATCCTTAGCCTCCAGCCCTTCGGCTCCCTGCCTGCATAATCAAACAGATTTAGAGTAAAGCCAGCATTGGATTAAATCCTAGTGTTCTTTAATAGAATGCTAAACATAAATCCACGGAGAGCTAAATGATTCTTCCCCTTCCCCTGTCTCCCACCATCATCCCCTCCCTCCCCACACAAATTGCACCAGTTTAGACCCTGCCCTCCTTACACCTTTATTCCTGCCTGTGAACTGCTTTGAATTTTTATCATAATTGCTATGTGACTTTCAGGCATTCTTGAATTTTTTTTCTCCACGTAAACTTTATTTTGCCCCCGACAGTGATGTAAACAACGTTGGAAAGCTTTGGAAGCATCATTTCTGTATTATAAGTCATCACACTTCCTCTGTTGACACTCATTCATTGGTTCATAGCTAGAGGCTATGATTTAATGATCTGCCCTTTAGATCTCCTACATACACTGCTATTTTTCTAAACAACAACATGCAAAAAATGGTGTAAGGGCAAAGACAGCACCAAACACCAGCAAGGCCGTGAAGCTGTTTTTATTATGATGATTTCCTTATGTTGTACAGACTGTGGCATCCAGCTAGACAAGCTCTGTGGTTAATATTATATTTGAAATGAAAAAGATTCCAAGTTCTTCAAATTTGCATTCTCAAAGTCTGTCTTCTTGAATTTCTATATTTTAAAAACAATCTTCTGACCATTAAGATTGTATTTAAATCGGCTTTGCAAATTCCAGCAAGAAACTGAGTCCACATCATTTGAGGTGCTATTCTTTCGACTTCCCTTGCTTCCCCCTAGCCAAAAAGATAAGCCATTTTAAAAATTGTATAATTACTTAAAAAAAAGTTTAAAGTATTCAACACACAGTGAGCTAGGCTCCCTGAGAGTTATGATACAGGAGAAAGGGACAAAAGGATACCATGCCAAAAACTGGAAGAGGGAAATTGATAAATTGAATATGACTCTAAAGCAATGGAACAAAGCAAATGTTAATAGGCAGACTGCAATTCTGGCTACCCTGGAGGTATTAGTTATTTCTGGGCTAATCCTAAATTAATTTGCTCAGAATGACCACTACGGAGCTGCTTTAAGAGACAGGGTACATAGTTCTGCAGCTGCATGATTCCTACATATGACAATTAGACAGCAAGGCTGAAGCAGAGAGCTACTAGCAACTGCATAGCCCAGAAAGAAACAACTCTGGTTCCAATTTACTGACAAACTCCTAACTTGCTGAAGTCTCAATGTCTGCCCCTTAGTTTTTGCCTTTTATACAATTGTCTTTTGGTTATTGCATGCATTCAAAAAAAAAAATGTTCCATTGAGCATTCCCTGGCAGAGAGGAGAAAGGCCTTTCTCTCATTCCCATCTTCGGTACTAAACTCTTCCATCTGTATTTTTTTTCCTCTTCCCAAAGGACGGCCTTCTCTAACAGTCTAGGAGTTCAGAGTGTAAATCACCCCTTATTAGCTCTGAATATTGGACAAGTCACTTTACTTCTGTCCACCACAGATACTCAAGAAATATTTACTGAGTTAGTATGTTTTCTAAGAGATGGGGATTCAGGGGAGAACAAGATAAAGCCCCCACTTTATAAGCTCACATACTTATGATTGGAGAAACAATGAATGGGAGAACAGAGAGGCACTTAATAGAGTGTCAGAGGGAGGCAAAGGTCAGCGGTTGGGGTGGGGGAAGGGCAGAGAGTGAAGGAGGGAAGTTACTTTGGATGGAGCCACCAGGAAAGGCTCTTCAGGTCATGAGGTCTGAGCAGAGACCAAATAAGGTAAGAGAGTGAGTCACATCCTGGGGAGAGACAGCGATTGCAGACACCAAGGTGAGACTAAGGTTGGCCTGTTCCAAGAATGACAAGAAGCTGGTGTGGCTGGAGTGAGGTCTGTGTGGGACAGAGTAGAAGATGAGGGAGGTACGTGGAACTAGGACATATGCACCCTGTGGCCACTGTGGGACTTCTGATTTTATTCAGTGACAGGAAACAACTGGAGAGTTTTAGCAGAGGACTTATGTGGTCTGATTTTGTTTTATAAAATTGGCTGTGGTTGATTTTGTCAAGAGTGGACTCCAGAAGGGTAAAAGTATTGCTTACTCCATGGAAGCAATAAGACCAGAAAGGAGGTTATAATAATGACTGTGGCAAGGGATGATGGTAGTTCACTACTCTATGAGGGTAACAGTAGCAACAATTGCATGGCACTGTTGTGAGAATTAAATAAGATAGTACATGCAGGTAGCTTGACATTGTGCCTAGCACATAGTAATAACAGTGTTAGCATTCTTTTGTTTGTTTTTTTGTTTGTTTGTTTGTTTTGAGGCAGGGTCTCGCTCTGTTGCCCAGGCTGGAGTGCAGTGGGGTGAGCTCCTCCTGGGCTCAAGCGACCTTCACACCTCAGCCTCCCAAGTAGCTGAGGCTACAGGTGCTCGCTACCACACCAGCTAATTTTTGTGTATTTTTAAAATTTATTTATTTATTTATTTTTGTAGAGATGGGGTTTTGTCATGTTGCCAGGCTGGTCTCAAACTCTGAGGCTCAAGTGATTCACCCATCTTGGCCTCCCAAAGTGCTGGGATTACAGGTCTGAGCCACCACACCTGGCTTGAGCATTCTTATTGCTATCATGATAATTATTATTTTGAGGTGATTCTTCTATGCCAACTCCTTTTCTAAGCTTTGGCACTCATATTGCTTGAGGGATTCCAAATGTTTCTTTCTTTCTTTCTCTTTTTTAAAGATAGGGTCTTGCTTTGTTGCCCAGGCTGGAGTGCAGTGCATGATCATGGCTCACTGCAACCTCTGCCTCCCAGGCTCAAGCCATCCTCCCACCTCAGCAACCCCAAGTAGCTGGCACACACCACCATGCCCAGCTAGTTTTTGCTTTTATTTATTTATTTATTTTTGAGACAGAGTCTCACTCTGTCACCCAGGCTGGAGTGCAGTGGCGCGATCTCGGCTCACTGGAACCTCCACCTCCTGGGTTCAAGTGATTCTGCTCCCTCAGCCACCTGAGTAGCTAGGATTACAGGCATGCACCACCACACCTAGCTAATTTTTGTATTTTTAGTAGAGACAGGGTTTCACCATGTTGGTCAGGTTAGTCTTGAGCTCCTGATCTCATGATCTGCCTGCCTCGGCCTCCCAAAGTGCTGGGATTACAGGTGTGAGCCACTGTGACTGGCCAATTTTTGCATTTTTTATGGAGACAGGGTTTCCCCATGTTGCCCAGGCTGGTGCAAATATTTCTTTTCTTTTCTTTTTTTTTTTTTTTTGAGATGCACCCTAGTTCTGTCG
>NW_026652276.1:145797200-146186001 GCF_009828535.3 Hylobates moloch | reverse complement strand
TGGGGAAAAATGAACACTGACCCTTTCTTCAAATCATATACAAAAATTAAGGCAAACTGTATAATAGGCTAATATAAAATCTGAAACTATAAAATTTCCAGAAGACAACTAGGATAAAATTTTAGTGACCTTGAGATAAACATAGTTTCTTAGATAGGAACACTAAAGCATAGACCATAAATGGAAGAAATGATAAATTAAACTGCAGCAGCCAAGGAAGATATACAAATGACCAGTAAGCACGTAAAAAGGTATTCAATATCATTAGTCATTAGGAAAATGCAAATCAAAACCACAGTAACTTACCACCTCACACACACTAGAATAGCTAGAATAAAAAAGACAGTGTTGGTAAATTTTGGAAAGGAGGTGAAGGAATTGCATCCCTCATACACTCCTGGAGTGGGGGAGTATAAAATAAAGCAGCCACTGTGGAAAACAGTTCAGTGGTTTCTCAAAAGCTTGAACATAGTTTCCATATAATCCAGTAATTTCACTCATAGGCATATATTCAAGTGAAATGAAAACATGCAAACATGCAAACTGGTACACAAATGTTCATAACAGCTTTATTTGTAATAGCCCTAAACTGGAAACAATCTAAAATTGACAAACTCCTTGTAATGAAGAAAAAAAAGAATCCAAATAACCAATAATTTAAAAACAATTATAACTAAAGAGTCAACCAATATTAAAAGGATTGTGAGAGAATATTATGAAAAACCTTATGCCAACAAATTTGACAACTTACATAAATGAACAAACTCCTAGAAAAATACAACTTATCAAAATTGACACAAGAAGAAACAGAAAATCTGAATAGCTCTATCTCTGTTAAAAGAATTTAATTTGTTACCAGCAACCTACCCACAAAGCAAATTCTAGGACACTTAGTTTCACTGGTAAATTTTATCAATCAAGGAAGAAATAATACTGATCTCATGTAAAATTTTTCAGAAAATAAAGCAGGAGGAAACACTGCCCACTCATGTTATGAGACAATAACTCCAATGTCAAATTCTTTTTTAAAATGACATACTAATATCCCTCATGAGTAGTGGTTCATGATGTTTCCCTCTTAAAGGAAATTTGTCAACATGTGGAGACATTTTTTAATACCATAACCTGGCCAGAGAGGGGTGGACAACCACTGGATGAAGGAATAAGCACTAGGAATCAACATTTCTGTAATATTTCACAATTTTTATTATGAAATGTTAAAGGAAAAATGAAGGGATTATAATTTTCTTATATTCCCTAACAAATCTTATTTCTATCTAGAAGAGATAGCTATAAATACACTATAATATTCAAGCTGATAAAACAAAATCAAGAAAATGTATAACAAAGACCAATAATACCAAAAATGTAGAAATTATCAAATCCTAAAGAAACTTAGTAATTGAAACCTTAAAAAAATATGTTTTTAGGGCTGGGCATGGTGGCTCATGCCTGTAATCCCAGCACTTTGGAAGGCCAAGGCTGGCGGATCACGAGGTCAGGAGATCGAGACCATCTTGGCTAACACAGTGCAACCCCCTCTCTACTAAAAGTACAAAAACTTAGCCAGGCGTGGTGGCAGGTGCCTGTAGTCTCAGCTACTTGGGAGGCTGAGGCAGGTGAATGGCATGAATCTGGGAGGCAGAGCTTGTAGTGAGCTGAGATCGTGCCACTGCACTCCAGCCTGGGCAACAGAGCGAGACTCCGTCTCAAAAAATATATATATATATGTGTGTGTGTGTGTGTGTGTGTGTGTGTGTGTGTGTGTGTGTCTTTGGGAACCCATAGCACTTATTTCTGGAAAGCAAAGTGAAGTAAAACATAATTCATCATGCTTTCAACAGAATAAAGGTATAAGTCACATTTTAAAAGAAAATATTTTATAAAAGTCACCATCTGTGTTAGACCATTCTTGCATTACTATAAAGAAACACCTGAGTCTGGGTAAGTTATACCCTGGGTAATTTATAAAGAAAAGAGGTTTAGGGCCAGGCATGGTAGCTCATGACAGCACTTTGGGAGGTTGAGGTGGGCAGATCACTTGAGGCCAGGAGTTCGAGACCAACCTGGCCAACATGGTGAAACCCTGTCTCTACTAAAAATACAAAAATTAGACAGGTGTGGTGGTATGCACCTGTAGTCCCAGCTACTCAGGAGGCTGAGGTGACAGAGGGAGACCTTGTCTCAAACAAAAAAAAAAAAAAAAGAAAAGAGGTTTAATTGGCTCATGGTTCTGCAGGCTATACAGGAAGCATGCTGCTGGCATCCACAAGACTCCTGGTGAGGACCTCAGGGAGGTTACAATCATGGTAGAAGGAGAAAGGGAGTAGAGTATCACACAGCAAGAAAGGGAACAAGAGAGAGAAGGAGGGAGGGGCCACACAGTTTTAAAAAATCAGATCTTTTGTGAACTCATTTATCACCAAAGGGTTAGCACTAAGCCATTCATGAGAGATCCACCCCCGTGATCCAAACACCACCCACCAGGCCCACCTCCAACACTGGGGATTACATTTCTTTTTTCTTTTTTTCTTTTTTTTGAAACAGAGTGTTGCTGTGTTGCCCAGGCTGGAGTGCAATGGTGATCTCGACTCACTGCAATCTCTGCCTCCCAGGTTCAAGCAATTCTCCTGTCTCAGCCTCCCAAGTAGTGAGTAGCTGGGATTTACAGGCACACACCAGGATACCCCGCTACATTTTGTATTTTTTTTTTTTTTTTTTTTTTTAGTAGAGACGGGGTTTCTCCTTGTTGGCTAGGCTGGTCTTGAACTCCTGACCTCAAGTGATCTGCCCGCCTCAGCCTCCCAAAGTGTTGAGATTACAGGCATGAGCCACTGATTCAAAGGGGACAAATATCCAAACCATATCACCATCTTTACTTAATTTCTTCTCATAAGGATTTAATAATATAATTAAAGAAAATTTGCTAAGAAGGAAAAAAGTGCTATTATCATCCCATAAGTTTTTATTTTTATATAATTCTTTTCAATTTTTCCTGAAATGCAGTTATATTTATACATGGCATCATGCATTCTGGTTTTTCACATAGAATATAAAATGTTTTATGTTTACATAGGTTGTTTGATAAAAATGAAATATATCAAGTTATGGAGGATTTCTTTAACACAATTTATAATTTTGCAATCTATTTACAGGGAGGATACAAAACTCTAATAGAGGAAAAATAAATTTATTCAGACATGTGCCTTATTCTTGTGTGAGAAGACTAAGTAAAATATTAATATGTTCATTAAGTTAGATTACATTAAGTACCAGTTACAGTCTCCAGCCCACTCTCCTGACAAGTTTATAGTGTAATTCATCTGGAAAGATTAGTAAGGCTATCATACAGTGCCATTACTGATGATCATGATGGTGATAATGATAATGATGATGATGATGAGTAGTTATAATAATATCATCATCTGAATGCGGCAATTTTTTTTCCAGGACAGCATTGATACTTGCTAACTCAGATCAATTAATATTTCCATCTCCACTGACTGATGTATTAAATTTGAAAGTTATTCTAAAGAGGTGGCATTAAACATTAAAAACTATTCCAAAAGCTAGAAAAAAATGGACTCGTGTATTTATCTCAGCTATGAAAGAATAATACACGGCTCACACCTGTAATCTCAGCACTTTGGGAGGCCAAGGCAGGCAGATCACCTGAGCTCAGGAGTTCGAGACCAGCCTGGCCAACATGGTGAAACCCTGCCTCTACTAAAAATACAAAAATCAGCCGAGCATGGTAGTGTGTGTGTGTAATCCCAGCTACTCGGGAGGCTGAGGCACGAGAATCACTTGAACCTAGGAGGCTGAGGTTGCAGTGAGCCAAGATCACGCCACTGCAATCCAGCCTTGGTGACAGAGTAAGACTCAGTCTCAAAAAAGAAGAAAGAATGATACATGACAAAATGGAGGCCATTTTCGGATACACATAAAATATACTAGTATAAAATATTAAAAGTAACAAAAAAAGATAAATATGTAATATACTACTAATAAAAGACAATTTTAAATATATAAGGTTAGTACCTGATTCTGCCTGACTTACAGCCAAGGTGGACAAACCACTTACACATGCAGACTTAAAGACATCAAATTACCAAAATGAAAAATACACACCTGGCTGGGTTTCTTTAATACATGTACGATCTAAGGCATAATTACACATCTATTAAAAATTGAAAATGAATTAAAAGCCCAAGATTGAAAGCACTCATTTGCAGAAGTTGGGGTTGGAAGGTGGGAATACAAAAAATTAGCTGGGTGTGGGGGCGGGCACCTGTAATCCCAGCTACTCAGGAGGCTGAGGCAGGAGAATCACTTGAGCTTGGGAGGCAGAAGTTGCAAAGCCAAGATCCCGCCACTGCACTCCAGCCTGGGTGACAGAGCGAGACTCTATCTCAAAAAAAAAAAAAGCAATGGTTCTTATTTCCAGTGTATAAGTCAATCACCTGGCCCAGGCTGGTTCAGGCCTTCACAAAAGAATAACGGTATCTAGGAGAGGTGTGCAAACTTTCCCTTTCTCCTTACTTAGTTCAACTAAGATGCCTGGATTTTTAAAAATAAACCTTTATTATGAAACAAAGGTAACAATGAAGCAAAAAAGTATTGGCACCTGGTGGGGTCTAGCCAAAAACTGGCTGAGGCTGGCTGGCACGTTACCTTAGCCTGTCCAGGCAACCTCATCACAGCATCCCTCAGCCCATTCTTCTGGTCCCTGGAATCTAGGAGATCTGTTAGGAGAGTGAACAACTATTCAAACACCATTTATTGAGAGCCTTTTAGGTATTAGACACTTCAATGAGCCAAATATTTTCCTGGTGCTTATCTAAACAAATCATCATAAGGAAGTGCGCAAAATATTTTGAAGGATTCATAGGTAGATGCAGACTGACATGCTTATTAAAATGCAGATTTCAGCTGGGCGCAGTGGCCCACCCCTGTAATCCCAGCACTTTGGGAGGCTGAGGCGGGTGGATGACTTGATGTCAGGAGTTTGAGACCAGCCTGGCCAAAATGGTGAAACCCTGTCTCTACTAAAAAAATACAAAAGTTAGCCGGGCGTGGTGGCACACGCTCATAGTCCCAGCTACTCAGGAGGCTGAGGCATGAGAATCGCTTGAACCCGGGAGGCGGAAGTTGCAGTGAGCCGAGATCGCACCACTGCTCTCCAGCCTGAGCGACAGAGCAAGACCCTGTCTCAAAAATAAATAAATAAATATGCAGATTTATATGCTTCTTTCCCACTACCACCCCCACTCTGCCATTTGCTGAACCATAATCTGTTATTAGGAATGAGAAATCTTCCCAGAAGTTTCTCATGCAGGCAGTCTGAGGGCTGCCCTTAAGCAAAAGGTGGACTTAAAGGAGCATTAAGACCTCTCTTGCCTCCAAATTTTCTGAGTTTATGATTTTGTTTTAGTAGACTAAAACATAAGAAGAGCTTACGTGATGAAAAACAGGGAAATGCACAAGGCATAGTTCCATACAATGGAGTGGTAAAAAGGTCATTTGATAAATTTCTTTTGGAAGACGTTGGTGCTCTTCTATTTTAGGAGGTAACAAGAGCCATGATACCCATAGATTCCTTTTTGGTCTGACTTCCACTACATACTCAATTTAAGTAGCTTGCTTTGGTTACATTTTCTTGTATGGCACTGTTGTGAAACACATGCTGTAATGTTCCAGCACACAGACATGATTTGGCATTTCTTTTGCTTGTGATTTTGGTTTTATTATGCCTCTATTCTGGTCTTCCAGGCATTATGTGGAGAGGTAATGTTGAAAACCACTTTCTCCAAATATAGCTGCTAATTCCATGCATCTTTGATCTACATCTTCTGTTACTTGCATTTACTCCCCCTCTATTTGTCACCTCATCAATGATTCTCCATCTGGCCCTGAACACCTTTCCAGCCTCTAATAAAATCTGCACTCCAGTCAGACTGGACTCCTTATACCTTGTGTAGTAAAGAATTAAGTGTACCCAAAGAGAGGTCTGGCCTTTACTCTCAGCTCCTAAAAGGTCATCTCTAAGCCCTTGAAATGTCTTGCCTGATAAGAATGACTTTGTTTACCTGGGGGTCTTGGGCCACACTGGGTAGTCTAACAGTGTGATTTATTGTGGGGGTTTGGTACTATGCAGTATCAGCTTGACCTCCAGAGGGGCTACAGCCTAAAAGTCAGTTATGCAGGCAGTCAACCGTATTGATGTGACTGAGCCCCGGTAAAAACTCTGTGCACTAAGGCTCAGATGAGCTTTCCTGGTTGATAATACTCTAGGTGGATTGTCTCCCATTACTGCTGGGAGAAGTTAACATGGTCCATGACGACGCTGGGAGAGGACAACTAGAAACCACACATGGACTTCTCCTGGGCTCTGCCTGATATGGGTTGAATCTGTGTCCTTACCAAATCTCATGTCGAAATGTAATTCCCAGTGTTGGAGGTGGGGCCTGGGGGAAAGTGATTGGATCACAGGGGTGGATCCCTCATGGCTTGGTGCTCTCCTCATGAGAGCAAGTGAGTTGTTGGAAGATCTGGTTGTTTAAAAGTGTGCAGCACCTCCCCACCACCTCTTCTTCTTGCTCCCGCCGTGTGAGACACCTGCTCCCCGTTTGCCTTCCACCATGACTGGAAGCTTCCTGAGGCCTTCCCATCAGCAGATGCTGGCACTATGTTTTCTGTACAGCCTGCAGAACCATGAGCCAATTAAACTTGTTTTCTTATTAATTACCCAGTCTCAAGTATTTCTTTACAGCAATGCAAGAATGGCCTAACACACCACTCCATGCATGTCTTCTACAGGCTGACTTTAATCGATATCCCTTTGCTATAATAAACCATAACCATGAGCATGACTGCTTCTAGTGAGTTCTGTGAATCCTTCTAGTGGATTATTAACCCTGAAGATGGCCTTGCTGACTTCCTAAGTTTGCACACCTACAATGCTCTGAACACATCAAGGTCTTTTATTCGTCTAGATCTTTCCTCCTGCAGTTCCCTCTGCTGGATACTTCTTTCCCCTGGACACTTCTCTCCTTTACTCACCTGGCAAACTCCTGTTCTTTTGTGTAGGTGTTGTTAAGCACCTCTTTTGTGAGTCCTCACCAGATCCTTCTTTCAGACGAAATTAGTCATTCCCCATCCCACTCCCATTATGCTAGTTCTCTTAGGACACCTAGCCCAAATAATCATGACCCTCACATCTTTGCATTCTCAGTACCCAGCAGAGGGCTTCACGCAGAGTAGGCCTTTAGTACATGTGTATGAATTGAATGAATCACATACGGACATGACTGTTTGAAATAAAGGGGAAAAATCCAGACCAGAAAATACGCACATATGAAATGCAACTCAGTGACAACTATGTAAGGCTGTTAATAAACACCAGCAAGGGATGCCAAGTACTGTCTGATGTGTTTCAGATATTTCTCCTCTCCAAATCTCATGTTGAAATGTGATCCTCAATGTTGGAGGTGGGGCATAGTGGGAGGTATGCAGGTCATAGGGGCAGATCTCTCATAAGTGGCTTGATGCCTTTCCCATCGTAATGAGTGAGTTCTCATTCTGTTTGTTCACAAGAGAGCTAGTTGGTTAAAAAGAGCCTGGCATTGCTTTTGCTCCTTCTCATGCCATGTGACATGCCTGCTCCCCCTTCACTTTTCACCATAATTGTAAATTTCCTGAGGCCTCACCAGAAGCCAAGCAAATGTGGATGCCATGCTTGTACAGCCTGCAGAATCGGAAGCCAAATAAACCTTTTTCTTTAATATTATTCAGTCTCAGCAATGCAAAACAGACTAATACATGCCTATTTAACACATATTATCTTTCTTAGCATTAAGAAGCCATTTCTTTTTTAATATGAAAAATGAGGGTAGGACCACTACAATAAAAACTGTTTCCCAAGATGCACATAAATAACTGCAAGGTTAGAAATGCTAAAATATGACGTGTAAAATGTTTCTAAAATGGGCAAATTTTCATATTTTAAATCATAAGCAGATCTATTTTAGCAATCCAATTACTTTTGGCATAAAATATATCATCACATTTTCCTGGTTTTTTGGGGGGGCAACTAATTTTAGTTAACTTCTAATGAGTTACTGTAAGAAAATATTTTAAGAGTATACTTATTCTTTCTGAAATATGTTCACTCAAAAAAAAAACCATGCAGAAATCCACAGAAACTATGTCACTCTCATTATTCATAATGTTTATATTTTATTAAATTAAGCTGTATTATACAACAATTAGGGCTTATCTTTTCGGATTTGTGCATTTTGAGAACTTTGGGTTTTAGTCTAAATGAAGCCTACAGCTGATAACATTTCACGGCAAGACTAAAGTAATAACTATGTAAAGTGCTCATTTACATGGCTTTTCATTTCAGGAACAGAAAGGAAGAAATATAGGAGTTTTTACCATTGTATGATAGCATCTGGGGACAAATACTGAAATTGGACCTGTGCGATGGCCATCAATTTGGTGGCTGCTATCAAGGAAGCAGGGGCCTTGTAAATGACAGCAACGTTGTGTAGGCTGGTTTTGTTTTGGCTCATTTGTTTATTGTTAATCACAAGCAATTGACCTAGTACTAGATTTTTGTTTTGTTTTTATACCAAGCAATTCTTTGATAATCAGTCTCACTGTTTTAGAAGAAAACTTTAGCAATGTCTTTGGCAGCAAGATAATTTACTCCTAAAATAGTCCCTAGAGACAAATCATTTATTGTTCTCATACCTACATTAAAGTTCAAAAGGCCAGGCGCAGTGGCTCACGCCTGTAATCTCAGCACTTTGGGAGCCCGAGGTGGGCGGATCACGAGGTCAAGAGATGGAGACCATCCTGGCCAACATGGTGAAACCCTGTCTCTACTAAAAATACAAAAATCAGCTGGGTGTGGTGGCGCAAACCTGTAGTCCCAGCTACTCAGGAGGCTGAGGCAGGAGAATCTCTTGAACCCGAGAGGCGGAGTGCAGTGAGCTGAGATCGCACCACTGCATTCCAGCCTGGCGACACAGCAAGACTCCATATCAAAAAATAATAATAATACTACAAATAAAAAGGTCTGACTTCTCTGAAATGTTTCTAATCCCAGTACTATATTTTTGAAGTGAATTCTAACTAAATGTTTCTGATCATGTAGCCCCAACTTAGCAGAACATCTTTATCCTCTTTTCAAAAAGAATCATCAGTGAAATAAGAAGAGATAAATGTGTCTGAAGCTTGGCTAGTGATTTTGCCTCTCCCACCTGCCCAATGAAAGTATATTCATTGGCTACATAGAAGACCACAAAATGTTTTTAAAACCAATGTTTATGGTCATCTGTCCTCTAAACTTAAGTAGTTTCCATTTCTGGTATGGCAGCATGAGAAACTCCAAGGACCCACTTTCTGGCATACAAGCACAGCTGATAAAAACTATTTTAAAACAACTATTTAAAGTCTCTGGAAATTCTCCAAAGCATACAGCAAATGAAGAAACATTTATTAAAGAAAATCCACTAAAACTCAGAAAGAACAAATAAGAGTATGTGGAATTTGAGTCATGACCCTCTCCCAACTTTATTCACCCAGCTCAGCTTGACAGAAGCTCCACTCTAGGTGAATACAACCAGGAAGATGGAGTTCCCTCTCTCCTCAGCTCCTAATCAAGGGGTACCATATCTTAACAGGAGGGTAGAATGCCAACATTTCTCAAGGCCTCCAACTCCAACTTCAAAAGGAAAAATTCCAGGAGAGTATAGCCGGGAGATTGGGAGCTCCCTTCCTCCACCCAACACTTACACATAAAATGGAGGGTCTACCCCAAGTGCAGCAGGCCAAGCTGGGACAACCCCAGTGACCTCTGCTTCAGCTTGCTCAAGTTAGCAAGGAGAGGGAAGCCAAGAAGATCAGAGGCTACTGCCCCACCCGGAATAGTGCTTCAGAGATTTTTCCTATGGGGAGAGTTAGTTCATCAGAAAAGAGAGTTCCAATTTTCCCCAAAGTAACTGACCATTTGAAAGAGAATGTGGGAAAGTTCAAGCCTAAGGGTGTTCTAGAAAACAACAGCTTTTCTTAATTAAGAGCACCAGCTAAAGCATGTACCTGCTATTTCACCAAAGAGAACCAAGGAAAGTGACAGCTAAGAAGTACTCTCTGCTGGGCATGGTGGCTCACGCCTGTAATCCCAGCACTTTGGGAAGCCAAGGCGGGTGGATCACCTGAGGTCAGGAGTTTGAGGCCAGCCTAGGTGAAACCTGTCTCTACTAAAAATACAAAAATTAGGTGGGTGTGGTGGCGGGCACTTGTAATCCCAGCTACTTGGGAGGCTGAAGCAGGAGAATCACTTGAACCTAGGAGGTGGAGGTTTCAGTGAGCTGAGATAGCACCACTGCACTCTAGCCAGGGAAACAAGAGCGAAACTCCATCTTGGAAAAAAAAAAAAGAAGTACTCTCCTGGGGGTCAGACTAAACCTCAAAGACTAGTCTCAAATACTACCCCTGCCTGAGTTTAATTGGATCAGACTGCAGAACAATTTATACCCCAGGGCATTGTTGAAAACAGTAGAGGAATCAGCTGGTAATTCATGGAGTCTACAGTTGGGTGTGACACCAAATGAGGCAGAGAGCTTAACAGAGAAACTAGGGGAAAAGATAGTCAAAGAATGTCCTCCCAAAATCCCTGTCATCCAACTTCACTGTGTGCACACCCAAGGCAATGCCCTCCTAGGAGTCATACCCTGCACAGTAGGAGTGTCAGGCCTCTGAGCCCAAGCCTGCACATATACATCCAGATGGCCTGAAGCAACTGAAGAATCACAAAAGAAGTGAAAATGGCCGGTTCTTGCCTTAACTGATGACATTACCTTGTGACATTCCTTCTCCTGGACAATAAGTCTCTGGAGCTCCCCACCGAGCACCTTGTGACCCCTGCCCCTGTCCACAAGAAAACAACCCCCTTTTACTGTAATTTTCCACTACTTACCCAAACCCTATAAAGCTGCCCCACCCCTAACTCCCTTTGGTGACTCTCTTTTCAGACTCAGCCCACCTGCACCTAGGTGATTAAAAAGCTTTATTGCTCACACAAAGCCTGTTTGGTGGTATCTTCACATGGACATGTGTGACATTTGGTGCCGAAGACCTGGGACAAGAGGTCTCCTTTGGGAGACCAGTCCCCTGTCCTTGCCCTCACTCCATGAGGAGATCCACCTATGACCTCAGGTTCTCAGAACAATGAGCCCAAGGAACATCTCACCAATTTCAAATTGGGTAAGCAGTCTTTTCACTCTCTTCTCCAGCCTCTCTCACTACCCTTCAATCTCCCTGTCCTTCCAATTCCAGTTCTTTTTCCTCTCTAGTAGAGACAAAGGAGACACATTTTATCTGTGGACCCAAAACTCCATAGCCAGTAAGAGACTCGGGAAGACAGTCTTCCCTTGGTGTTTAATCACTGTGGGGACACCTGCCTGATTATTCACCCACACTCCATTGTTGTCTGATCACCACGGGGACGCCTGCCTTGGTCATTCACCCACATTCCCTTGGTGGCAAGTCAATTGCGGGGACGCCCGCTTTGGCTGCTCACCCACATTGCAGCCCAGGGCTGCTCACCACCCCCCTTCTCCGTGTCTCTACCCTCTCTTTTCTCTGGGCTTGCCTCCTTCACTATGGGCAACCTTTCACCCTCTATTCCCTCTTCTTCTCCCTTAGTCTGTGTTCTCAAAAACTTAAAACCTCTTCAACTCTCGCCTGACCTAAAACTTAAGCATTTTTTTTTCTGCAACACCACTTGGCCCCCATACAAACTCAATAATGGTTCTAAATAGCCAGAAAATGGCACTTTTGATTTCTCCATCTTACAAGACCTGGATGATTTTTGTCAAAAAATGGGCAAATGGTCTGGGGTGCCTGATGTCCAGGCATTCTTTTACACATCGGTCCCTCCCTAGTCTCTGCTACCAATGCAGCTCATCCCAAATCTTTCTATTTTCTCTCCTGTTCCTTCAGTATCCACCTCAAGCTCTGAGTCCTTTGAATCCTCCTTTTTTACGGACCCATCTGACCTCTCCCCTCCTCCCCAGGCTGCTCCTCGCGAGGCCGAGCCAGGTCCCAATTCTTCCTCAGCCTCCGCTCCCCTACTCTATAATCCTTCTATCACCTCCCCTCCTCATACCTGGTCCGGAATACAGTTTCATTCTCGCCCTCTCCCACCTGCCCAAAAATTTCCTCTTAAAGAGATGGCTGGAGCTGAAGGCATAGCCAAGGCTAATGCTCCTTTTTCTTTATCCATCCTCTCCCAAATCAGTTAGCGTTTAGGTTCTTTTTCACCAAATATAAAAACCCAGCCCAGTTCATGGCCCATTTGGCAACAACCCTTAGACACTTTACCACCCTAGACCCAGAGGGGCCAGAAGGCCGTCTTATTCTCAATATACATTTTATTACCCAATCCACTCCCAGCATTGCAAAAGCTCCAAAAATTAGATTCCAGCCCTCAAACCCCACAACAGGACTTAATTAACCTCGCCTTCAAGGTGTACAATAAGAGAGAAGAGTTCCAATTACTCGCCTCTGCTGTGAGAGAAACCCCAGCCACATCTCCAGCACAAAAGAACTTCAAAACGCCTAAGCCATAGCAGTCAGGTATTCCTTCAGGGCCTCCTCCCCAAGGATCTTGCTTCAAGTGCTGGAAATCTGGCCACTGGGCCAAGCAATGCCTGCAGCCCAGGACTCCTCCTAAGCTGCGTCCCATCTGTGCGGGACCCCACTGGAAATCAGACTGTCCACCTCGCCCGGCAGCCACTCCCAGAATCCCTGGAACTCTGGCCTAAGGCTCTCTGACTGACTTCTTCCCAGATATTCTCGGCTTAGCGGCTTAAGACTCACACTGCCTGATTTCCTCGGAAGCCTCCTGGACCATCACAGATGCTTTGGGTAGATCTTACAGTGGAGGGTAAGTCCATCCCCTTCCTAATATGGAGGCTACCTACTCTGCATTACATTCTTTTCAAGGGCCTGTTTCCCTTGCCTCCATAACTGTTGTGGGTATTGACGGCCAGGCTTCTAAACCTCTTAAAACTCCCCAACTCTCGTGCCAACTTGGACAACATTCTTTTATGCACTTCTTTTTAGTTATCCCCACCTGCCCAGCTCCCTTATTAGGTCAAGACATTTTAACTGAATTATCTGCTTCCCTGACTATTCCTAGGCTACAGCCACACCTCATTGCTGCCCTTTTCCCCAATTCAAAGCCTCCTTCACATCCTCCCCTTGTATCTCCCCACCTTAATCCACAAGTATGGGACACCTTTACTCCTTCCCTGGTGACCAATCATGCACCCCTTACCATCCCATTAAAACCTAATCACACTTACCCCGTTCAATGCCAATATCCCATCCCACAGCATGCTTTAAAAGGATTAAAGCCTGTTAACGCTCGCCTGTTACAGCACGGCCTTTTAAAGCCTATAAACTCTCCTTACAATTCCCCCATTTTACCTGTCCAAAAACCAGACAAGTCTTACAGGTTAGTTCAGGATCTGCGCCTTATCAACCAAATTGTCTTGCCTATCCACCCATGGTGCCAAGCCCATATACTCTCCTATCCTCAATACCTCCCTCCACAACCCATTATTCTGTTCTAGATAAAACTAGCTGACCCCATAAATCCTAAATCCTCTATACACTCCCCTTTCCATTCCTTAAGAAACAGCCCTAAAAGCTGCTCCCACACTAGCTCTCCCTAACTCATCCCAACCTTTTTCATTACATGCAGGCAAAGTACAGGGCTGTGCAGTCAAAATTCTTACACAAGAGCCAGGACCGCGTCCTGTAGCCTTTCTGTCCAAACAACTTGACCTTACTGTTTTAGGCTGACCCCAACATTATTCCTGATACCACACCTGACCCACATGACTGTACCTCTCTGATCCACCTGACATTCACTCTATTTCCCCATATTTCCTTCTTTTCTGTTCCTCACCCTGATCACACTTGGTTTATTGATGGCAGTTCTACCAGGCCTAATCGCCACTCACCAGCAAAGGCAGGCTAAGCTATAGTATCTTCCACATCTATCCTTGAGGCTACCACTCTGCCCCCCTCCACTACCTCTCAGCAAGTCGAACTCATTGCCTTAACTCAGGCCCTCACTCTTGCAAAAGGACTACGTGTCAATATTTATACTGAATCTAAATATGCCTTCCATATCCTGCACCACCATGCAGTTATATAGGCTGAAAGAGGTTTCCTCACTACACAAGGGTCCTCCATCATTAATGCCTCTTTAGTAAAAATGCTTCTCAAGGTCGCTTTACTTCCCAAGGAAGCTGAAGTCATTCACTGCTAGGGCCATCAAAAGGCATCAGATCCCATCACTCAGGGTAATGCTTATGCTGTTACGGTAGCTAAAAAAGCAGCTAGAGTTCCAACTTCTGTCTCTCATGGCAGTTTTTCTCCTTCTCATTGGTCACTCCTCACCTATTCCCCCACTGAAACTTCCACCTGTCAATCTCTTCCCACACAAGGAAAATGGTTCTTGAACCAAGGAAAATATCTCCTTCCAGCCTCACAGGCCCATTCTATTCTACTGTCATTTCATAACCTCTTCCATGCAGGTTACAAGCTGCTAACCCGCCTCTTAGGACCTCTCATTTCCTTTCCATCGTGGAAATCTATCCTCAAGGAAATAACCTCTCAGTGTTCCATCTGCTATTCTACTATTCCCCAGGGATTGTTCAGGCCCCCTCTCTTCCCTACACATCAAGCTCTGGGATTTGCCCCGTCCAGGACTGGCAAATTGACTTTACTCATATGCCCCAAGTCAGGAAACTAAAATACCTCTTGGTCTAGGTAGACACTTTCACTGGATGGGTAGAGGCCTTTCCCACAGGGTCTGAAAAGGCCACTGTGGTCATTTCTTCCCTTCTGTCAGACATAATTCCTCGGTTTGGCCTTCCCACCTCTATAATACAGTCTGATAATGGACCGGCCTTTATTAGTCAAATCACCCAAGCAGTTTCTCAGGCTCTTAGTATTCAGTGGCTCCTGGTTTTACCTCAAACCACCACCCTTAAGTCTCTCTTATAAAGTGGATAAAAGATCTTCAGTGGCAAGGTACACTCCAATACTTTCACCCTGATAAAGTCTTATTCTTTACTTTTATAGTCACTCTTCTTCTCATTCCCATTCTTATGCCACCCTCTGCCTCTCCCCAGCTGTCTCCACCACACTATCAATCGCACTCACTCTCTCCTAGCCATTTCTAATCCTTCTTTAACAAACAATTGCTGGCTTTGCATTTCTCTTTCCTCCAAAATTGCCGAGGCCTTGACTTACTGCTAAAAAAAGAGGACTCTGTATATTTTTAAATGAAGAGTGCTGTTTTTACCTAAAATCAATCTGATCTGGTATATGACAATATAAAAAAACTCAATGATAGAGCCCCAAACTCACCAACCAAGCAAATAATCACACTGAACCCGCTTAGACACTCTGATTGGATGTCGTGGGTCCTCCCAATCTTAATCCTTTAATACTTGATTTTCTCCTTCTCTTATTCGGACTGTGGGTCTTCCATTTAGCTTCTCAATTCATACAAAACCATATCCAGGCCATCACCAATCATTCTGTACGACAAATGCTCCTTGTAACAACCCCATGATATCATCCCTTACCACAAAATCTTTCTTCAGCTTAATCTCTCCCGTTCTAGGTTTCCATGCCGCCCCTAATCCCACTAGAAGCAGCCCTGGGAAACATGGCCCATTATCACTCCATACCACCCACAAAAATTTTTGCCACCCCAACACTTCAACACTATTTTGTTTTATTTTTCTTATTAATATAAGAAGACAGGAATGTCAGGCCTCTGAGCCCAAGACTGCACGTATATATCCAGATGGCCTGAAGCAACTGAAGAATCACAAAAGAAGTGAAAATGGCCAGTTCCTGCCTTAACTGATGATTTAACCTTGTGACATTCCTTCTCCTGGACAATAAGTCTCTGGAGCTCCCCACCAGCACCTTGTGACTCCTGCCCCTGCCCACAAGAGAAAAACCCCCTTTGACTGTAATTTTCCACTACCTACCCAAATCCTATAAAACTGCCCCACCCCTAACTCCCTTTGCTGACTCTCTTTTCAGACTCAGCCCACCTGCACCCAGGTGATTAAAAAGCTTTATTGCTCAAACAAAACTTGTTTGGTGATCTCTTCACATGGATGCGTGTGACAAGGAGACAACAGATTTCATTAAAATTGTCTAGCCAAGTCACAAAAACACACTCAAGCAAATAACAAAAACAAGCCCCAGAGAGGGAGAGAAAAATCTGTATCCATAGTCCCAACAATGTATTACCTAAAATGTCCAATTTTCATAAAAAATTATGAGACATGCAAAGAAACAGAAAAGTGTGAGGCATACATGGGAACAAAAAATTGCATGTGAGAAGGGCTAGATTTCAGATTTAACAGACAAAGTCTTCCAAGTAGCCATTATATATGTACAAAGAACTCCAGTAAATGATGCATTAAAAAGTAAAGCAAGTTGAGGCCAGGTGCCATGGCTCACACCTGTAATCCCAGCACTTTGGGAGGCCAAGGCAGAGGGATCACCTGAGGTTGGGAGTTTGAGACCAGCCTGGCCAACATGGCAAAACCCCATCTCTACTAAAAACACAAAAATTACCCAGGAGTGGTGGCACGTGCCTGTAATCCCAACTTCTCAGAAGGCTGAGGCAGGAGAATCGCTTGAACCCGGAAGGCAGAGGTTGTAGTGAGCCGAGATCACACCACTGCTCTCCAGCCTGGGCAACAGAGCAAGATTCTGTCTCAAAAAAAAATTAGTAAAGGAAGTTATGATGACTATGTCCCATCAAGTAGAGAGTATCAATCAAGAGATATGAATTATTTAAAAAAATAATAATGGAAATACTGGAATTGAAAAGAAGAACAACTGAAATGAAAATGTAATAGAGGGGCTCAACTAAACGAGATTTAAAGTGTCAGAAGAATCAACAAACTTAAGATAGATTGATAGAGATTAGACAATCAGAAGAACAGAGAGAAAAATAGAATGAAGAAAAATTAAAAGAGTCCAGAGAAATATGGGACACTTTTAAGTGCACCAACATATACATAAGGAGAATATCAGAAGAAGGAAAAAGAAGAAAACAGAAAAAAAAAACTATTTGAAGAAATGATAGCATAAAATGTTTAAATATGTTGAGAAAACATTAATCTACATATCTGAGCTCAATGAACTCCAAGGAAAATAGATGCAAAGAGATACAAATTCAGACACATGAGAGTAAAAATGCTGAAAACAAAGATAAAAAGGAAATCTTAGGCCAGGCACAGTGGTTCATGCCTGTAATCCCAGCACTTTGGGAGGCAAAGGAGGGAGGATAGCTTGAACCCAGGAGTTTGACAGTAGACTCGGCAACACAGGGTGGTGTGATTTTTCTGTAGATCCTGTCTCTACAAAAAAATATTTTAAGCTAGGTGGGCATGGTGGCATATACCTGTAGTCCCAGCTACTTGAGAGGCTGAGGTGGGTGGATCTCTTCAAGGCTGCAGTGAGCCAAGATTGTGCCACTGCACTCCAGCCTGAGTGACAGAGTGAGGCCTGTATTAAAAAATAATCATAAAAATAAAAAGAACAAAAGAAAAGAAAATCTTGAAAGCAGGAAAGAAAAACATCTTATCACATATAAGAGATCCCAAATAAGGTTAGTATTTGACTTCTCTGCAGAAACAATGAAGGCCAGAGGCAATAGAATAACATATGCGAAATGCTGAAAGGAAAAACAGTCAACATTGAATCTTATATCTAGCAAAAACATCTTTTAAAAATGAAGATGAAATAAAGACATTCTCAAATAAACAAAACTGAAAAAAAGTCATTGCTTGCAGAGATATTTTACAAGAAAGACCAAAGGGAGTTCTTCAGGCTGAAAGCAAGTAAACTCAAATGAAAGTGTAGGGCCGGGCGCGGTGGCTCACGCTTGTAATCCCAGCACTTTGGGAGGCCGAGGTGGGCGGATCACGAGGTCAGGAGATTGAGACCACGGTGAAACCCCGCCTCTACCAAAAATACAAAAAATTAGCCGGGCGTGGTGGCGGGCGCCTGTAGTCCCAGCTACTCGGAGAGGCTGAGGCAGGAGAATGGCGTGAACCCGGGAGGCGGAGGTTGCAGTGAGCCGAGATCGCGCCACTGCACTCCAGCCTGGGCGACAGAGCAAGACTCTGTCTCAAAAATGTAAACACATGAAAAAAAAGTATGGGTAAAGGTAAAAATATATACCAATCAATTTTTTTTTTTTCTTGTTATGTGTTGGAGGTGGGGCCTGGTGAGAGCTGACTAGAACATGAGGGTGGATCCCTCCTGCATGACTTAGCACCATCCCCTTGGTGATGAGTTCTTGCTCAGCTAGTTCATGTGAGATCTGGTTGCTTAAAAGTGTATGCACCTCCCCACCCTCTCTCTTGCTCCCTCTCTTGCCATGTGATGCACTAGCTCCCTGTTTCCCTTCTGCCATGATTATAAGCTTCCTAAGGCCTCACCAGAAACAGATGCTGGCACCATGCTACCTGTACAGCCTGCAGAACTGTGAGCCAATTAAACCTCTTGTCTTTAAAATTAACCAGCCTCAGGAATTTCTTTATAGCAATGCAAAAATGAGCTAACACATTTCTCTTGGCTGATTTACAAATCAAGTATATAAAACTACGTGTGTGTATGTATATATGTTTGCATGTACATATGTAGGTATTCTTAGGCCTAAAACATACAGAAATGAATACTTTGCAAGGCAGCAACTTGGGGCAAAATATTGGACTAGGAAAATAACACCAGATGGTAACTCAAACACACAAGAACAAATAAAAAGTATCAAGGTAAAGAAGAAGTTAAATATAGCAAACACTATAAATATATACTTTCTCCTCTTTCTTTTTCCATCCTTAATAGACACAAAATTACATAAAGTCATAATTGTAACAATGCATCCTTGGGATTGTAGAATATAAATATTTGGTATGTACAACAACAATAGCACAAAAAAAGGGAAAGAGGAGTAACATTTCTATATCTCAGTGGAATTAAGTTACTGTTGCCCCTTGTTATACACAGGGGATTGGATCCACACTGCTCCCTACACCCATGTATCCCATAGAACTCACTTAGTGAGGATTATGGGTAAAAATAATAGCAGCATAAATTCATATTTTTAAAAACATGAATTTTTAAAATTCTGTCGGCCTTGCAGAACCTGCATATACAAAAAGTCAGCCCTGCATATACACAGGTTTCACATTCAACTGAGAAGCCTTCAAGCCAAGTTTGGTTGAAAAAAATCCATGTACAAGTAGATCCACACAGTTCAAATCCACATTGCTCAAGGGTTAACTGCAACATAAATCTGAAGCTGATTCTGATAGATTAATATGTATAGGAAAGCTCTAGAGCAAACAGTAAGAAAAACTCAAAAGCCTACAGTGAAAAAAAATCATTAAATGAGTTTGAAAATGTTACTCTAGATAATATTCATTTAAAGAAATTAGTAAAGGAAAAATAGAGGAACAAAAAAGACATGAGACCCATGGAAAACAAAAAATCAAATGGCAAACATAATCTAACTTTATGAATAATATTAAGTGCAAATGATCAAAAGATCCAATTGAAAGACAGGGATTGTCAGATTGGATAAAAAGCAAGATCCAACCACAGATGCTCTCAATTTATGTTAGGGTTATGTCCTGATAAACTCATCATAAGCTGAAAATATTATAAATCAAAAATGCATTTAATACATCCAGCCTACTACATCATAGCATAGCTTAGCTTAGCCCACCTTGAACATGCTCAGACCACTTATGTTAGCATGGCTGACAGGGAGCTGCAGCTTACTGCCACTGCCTGGCATCACATGAGAGTATTGTACTATATATTGCTAGCCCAAGGAAAGATCAAACTTCAAAGTTCAAAGTATGATTTCTACTGAATTCATATCACTTTCACACCATTGTAAAGTTAAAAAGTCATAAGTTGAACCATTATAAATCAGGGACCATCTGTATCTGTTGTCTACAGAATACACACTTTAGATTCAAAGACAAAAAAATGTTGAAAGTAAAAGTATGGGAAAAGATATGTCATGCAAACAGCAAACATAAAAAAACTATAGTGGCCATACTAATATCAGACAAAATAGACTTTAAAACAAAAAAGCACTAGAAATAAATAGGGACATTTTATAATGATAAAAGTGTCAACCCATCAGGAAGCTATAACAATTAGAAATATATATACACCTAACAACAGAACCCCTCAACATGTGAAGTAAAAAATGAGAGAACTGAAAGAAGAAATACACAATTTAACAATAATAGTGAGACACTTCAATACTCCACTTTCAATCATAGATAGAACAACTATGCAGAAGATCAACAAGAAAGCCAAAGACTTAAAGAGCACTACACACAAATTTGACCTAACACACATTGGTAGAACACGTCGCCCAACAACAACAAAATACACATACTTAAGTGCGCATGAAACCATCTCAGGAATAGATCATACGTCAGGTCATAAAACAGGTCTCAATAAACTTAAAAGGACATACATAATACAAAGTATGCTCTCCAAACACAGGAATAAAAATAGAAATTCATATCAGAAAGAAATGTGGGAAATTCACAAATATGTAAAAATAAAACAACATACTGCTAAATAACCAATGGGTCAAAGAAGAAAGCACAAGTAAATTCATACTTTTAGATGAAGGAAAATGAAAATACAACATACCCAAACTTATTGGACATGGCTAAAGCAGTACTTAGAGGGAAATTTATAGATGTAACTTCCTACATTAAAAAAGAAGATATATCTCAAATCAATAACCTAATCTTCCATATTAAGTACACTGTAAAGAGAAAAGAACTAAACTCAAAGCAAGAGGAAGAAAATAGTAAGAATTAGAGCAGAAATTAAAGAAACAGCAAATAGAAAAATGAGAGAAAATAAACAAAAAAGAAGTTTATGTTTCAAAAAATCAGTAAAATTGACAAACTTTTAGCTAGACTGAATAAGATTAAGACAAGACTTAGGTTGCAGAAATTAGAAGTACAATAGGGGGCATTACAACTGGCTTTACAAAATAAAGGAAATTTAGGAATCAAATACAATAATTACATGGAAATACTATAAACAACTGTATGCCAACACACTGGATAACCTAGATGAAATGGACAAATTACTAGAAGGTACAAACTACCAAAAATGATTAAAAAAGAAATAGAAGGCTGGGTATGGTGGTTCATGCCTGTAATCACAGCACTTGGGAAGGCCCAGGCAGGCAGATCACTTGAGCTCAGGAGTTCAAGATCAGCCTGGCCAACATGGCAAAACCCTGACTTTAATGGAAAAAAAAAAAAAACAACCAAAAAAACAAAAATTAGCCAGTGCAGTGGTGCACACCTGTAATCCCAGCTACTTGGGAGGCTGAGGCACAAGAATTGCTTGAACCCAGGGGGTGAAAGTTACAGTTAGGGAGATCATGCCACTGCACTCCAACCTGGTGACAGAGCGAGACTCTGTATCAAAAAAAATAAAAATAAAAAGGGGGTGGAGCCAAGATGGCCGAATAGGAAGAGCTCCAGCCTACAGCTTCCAGCGTGAGCGATGCAGAAGACGGGTGATTTCTGCATTTCCAACTGAGGTACCAGGTTCATCTCACTGGGGAGTGCTGGACAGTGGGTGCAGGACAGTGGGTGCAGCACACTGTGTGTGAGCCAAAGCAGGGCATGGCATTGCCTCACCTGGGAAGCTCAAGGGGTCAGGGAATTCCCTTTCCTAGTCAAAGAAAGGGGTGACAGACGACACCTGGAAAATTGGGTCACTCCCACCCTAATACTGCGCTTTTCCAACGGGCTTAACAAACCGCACACCAGGAGATTATATCCCACACCTGGCTCAGAGGGTCCTACGCCCACGGAGGCTCACTCATTGCTAGCACAGCAGTCTGAGATCAAACTGCAAGGCAGCAGCGAGGCTCGGGGAGGGGCGCCCGCCATTGCTCAGGCTTGAGTAGGTAAACAAAGCAGCTGGGCAGCTCAAACTGGGTGGAGCCCACCACAGCTTAAGCAGGCCTGCCTGCCTCTGTAGGCTCCACTTCTGGGGGCAGGGCACAGACAAACAAAAGACAGCAATAACCTCTGCAGACTTAAATGTCCCTGTCTGACAGCTTTGAAGAGAGTAGTGGTTCTCCCAGCACGCAGCTTGAGATCTGAGAACGGGCAGACTGCCTCCCCAAGTGGGTCCCTGACTCCTGAGTAGCCTAACTGGGAGGCATCCCCCAGTAGGGGTGGACTGACACCTTACACGGCCAGGTACTCCTCTGAGACAAAACTTCCAGAGGAACGATCAGGCAGCAGCATTTGCGGGTCACCAATATCCGCTGTTCTGCAGCCACCGCTGCTGATACCCAGGAAAACAGGGTCTGGAGTGGACCTCCAGCAAACTCCAACAGACCTGCAGCTGAGGGTCCTGTCTGTTAGAAGGAAAACTAACAAACAGAAAGGACATCCACACCAAAAACCCATCTGTATGTCACCATTATCAAAGACCAAAGGTACATAAAACCATAAAGATGGGGAAAAAAAAGAGCAGAAAAATCGGAAACTCAAAATCAGAGCGCCTCTCCTCCTCCAAAGGAATGCAGCTCTTCACCAGCAATGGATCAAAGCTGGACGGAGAATGACTTTGATGACTGGAGAGAGGAAGGCTTCAGAAGATCAAACTACTCCGAGCTAAAGGAGGAAGTTCGAACCAATGGCAAAGAAGTTAAAAATTTTGAAAAAAAAATTAGACAAATGGATAACTAGAATAACCAATGCAGAAAAGTCCTTAAAGGACCTGAAGGAGCTGAAAACCATGGCACGAGAACTATGTGACGAATGCACAAGCCTCAGTAACCGATGCGATCAACTGGAAGAAAGGGTAACAGCAATGGAAGATGAAATGAATGAAATGAAGCATGAAGAGAAGTTTAGAGAAAAAAGAATGAAAAGAAATGAACAAAGCCTCCAAGAAATATGGGACTATGTGAAAAGACCAAATCTACGTCTAATTGGTGTACCTGAAAGTGACAGGGAGAATGGAACCAAGTTGGAAAACACTCTGCAGGATATTATCTAGGAGAACTTCCCCAATCTAGCAAGGCAGGCCCACATTCAAATTCAGGAAATACACAGAATGCCACAAAGATACTCCTCGAGAAGAGCAACTCCAAGACACATAATTGCCAGATTCACCAAAGTTGAAATGAAGGAAAAAATGTTAAGGGCAGCCAGAGAGAAAGGTCGGGTTACCCACAAAGGGAAGCCCATCAGACTAACAGCTGATCTCTCGGCGGAAACTCTATGAGCCAGAAGAGAGTGGGGGCCAATATTCAACATTCTTAAAGAAAAGAATTTTCAACCCAGAATTTCCTATCCAGCCAAACTAAGCTTCATAAGTGAAGGAGAAATAAAATACTTTACAGACAAGCAAATGCTCACAGATTTTGTCACCAGCAGGCCTGCCCTAAAAGAGCTCCTGCGCCACTGCACTCCAGCCTGGGTGACAGAGCAAGACTCCGTCTCAAAAAAAAAAATGAAAAAAAAAATAAATGAAATAAAATAAAATAAAAAGAGCTCCTGAAGGAAGCACTAAACATGGAAAGGAACAACCGGTACCAGCCACTGCAAAAACATGCCAAATTGTAAAGACCATCAAGGCTAGGAAGAAACTGCATCAAATAACGAGCAAAATAACCAGCTAACATCATAATGACGGGATCAAATTCACACATAACAATATTAACCTTAAATGTAAATGGGCTAAATGCTCCAATTAAAAGACACAGACTGGCAAATTGGATAAAGAGTCAAGACCCATCAGTGTTCTGTATTCAGGAAGCCCATCTCATGTGCAGAGACACACATAGGCTCAAAATAGAGGGATGGAGGAAGATTTACCAAGCAAATGGAAAACAAAAAAACACAGGGGTTGCAATCCTAGTCTTGGATAAAACAGACTTTAAACCAACAAAGATCAAAAGAGACAAAAAAGGCCATTACATAATGGTAAAGGGATCAATTCAACAAGAAGAGCTAACTATCCCAAATATATATGCACCCAATACAGGAGCACCCAGATTCATAAAGCAAGTCCTGAGTGACCTACAAAGAGACTTAGACTCCCACACAATAATAATGGGAGACTTTAACACCCCACTGTCAACATTAGACAGATCAATGAGACAGAAAGTTAACAAGGATATCCAGAAATTGAACTCGGCTCTGCACCAGGCAGACTTAACAGACATCTACAGAACTCTCCACCCCAAATCAACAGAATATACATTCTTTTCAGCACCACACCACACCTATTCCAAAATTGACCACATAGTTGGAAGTAAAGCTCTCCTCAGCAAATGTAAAAGAACAGAAATTATAACAAACTGTCTCTCAGACCACAGTGCGATCAAACTAGAACTCAGGATTAAGAAACTCAAAACTGCCCAAATACATGGAAACTGAACAACCTGCTCCTGAATGACTACGGGGTACATAACGAAATGAAGGCAGAAATAAAGATGTTCTTTGAAACCAATGAGAACAAAGATACAACACACCAGAATCTCTGGGACACTTTCAAAGCAGTGTGTAGAGGGAAATTTATAGCACTAAATGCCCATAAGAGAAAGCAGAAAAGATCTAAAATTGACACCCTAACATCACAATTAAAAGAACTAGAGAAGTAAGAGCAAACACATTCAAAAGCTAGCAGAAGGCAAGAAATAACTATGATCAGAGCAGAACTGAAGGAAATAGAGACACAAAAAACCCTTCGAAAAATCAATGAATCCAGGAGCTGGTTTTTCGAAAAGATCAACAAAATTGATAGACCGCTAGCAAGACTAATAAAGAAGAAAAGAGAAAAGAATCAAATAGACGCAATAAAAAATGACAAAGGGGATATCACCACCGATCCCACAGAAATACAAATTACCATCAGAGAAGACTATAAACACCTCTATGCAAATAAACTAGAAAATCTAGAAGAAATGGATAAATTGTTTGACACATACACCCTCCCAAGACTAAACCAGGAAGAAGTTGAATCTCTGAATAGACCAATAACAGGCTCTGAAATTGAGGCAATAATTAATAGCTTACCAACCAAAAAAAGTCCAGGACCAGATGTATTCACAGCCGAATTCTACCAGAGGTACGAGGAGGAGCTGGTACCATTCCTTCTGAAACTATTCCAATCAATAGAAAAAGAGGGAATCCTCCCTAACTCATTTTCTGAGGCCAGCATCATCCTGATACCAAACCCTGGCAGAGACACAACAAAAAAAGAATTTTATACCAATATCCTTGATGAACATTGATGCAAAAATCCTCAATAAAATACTGGCAAACTGAATCCAGCAACACATCAAAAAGCTTATCCACCATGATCAAGTGGGCTTCATCCCTGGGATGCAAGGCTGGTTCAACATACGCAAATCAATAAACATAATCCAGCATATAAAGGGAAACAAAGACAAAAACCACATGATTATCTCAACAGATGCAGAAAAGGCCTTTGACAAAATTCAACAACCTTCATGCTAAAACCTCTCAATAAATTAGGTATTGATGGGACATATCTCAAAATAATAAGAGCTATCTATGACAAACCCACAGCCAATATCATACTGAGTGGACAAAAACTGGAAGCATTCCCTTTGAAAACTGGCACAAGACAGGGATGCCCTCTCTCACCACTCCTATTCAACATAGTGCCGGAAGTTCTGGCCAGGGCAATCAGGCAGGAGAAGGAAATAAAGGGTATTCAATTAGGAAAAAAGGAAGTCAAATTGTCCCTGTTTGCAGATGACATGATTATATATCTAGAAAACCCCATTGTCTCAGCCCAGAATCTCCTTAAGCTGATAAGCAACTTCAGCAAAGTCTCAGGATACAAAATCAATGTGCAAAAATCACAAGCATTCTTATACACCAATAACAGACAAACAGAGAGCCAAATCATGAGTGAACTCCCATTCATAATTGCTTCAAAGAGAATAAAATACCTGGGAATCCAATTTACAAAGGATGTGAAGGAAATCTTCAAGGAGAACTACAAACCACTGCTCGATGAAATAAAAGAGGATACAAACAATTGGAAGAACATTCCATGCTCATGGGTAGGAAGAATCAATATCTTGAAAATGGCCATACTGCCCAAGATAATTTATAGATTCAATGCCATCCCCATCAAGCTACCAATGACTTTCTTCACAGAATTGGAAAAAACTACTTTAAAGTTCATATGGAACCAAAAAAGAGCCCGCATCACCAAGTCAATCCTAAGCCAAAAGAACAAAGCTGGAGGCATCACGCTACCTGACTTCAAACTGTACTACAAGGCTACAGTAACCAAAACAGCATGGTACTGGTACCAAAACAGAGATATAGACCAATGGAACAGAACAGAGCCCTCAGAAATAATGCCGCATATCTACAACTATCTGATCTTTGACAAACCTGACAAAAACAAGCAATGGGGAAAGGATTCCCTATTTAATACATGGTGCTGGGAAAACTGGCTAGCCATATGGAGAAAGCTGAAACTGGATCCCTTCCTTATACCTTATACAAAAATTAAGTCAAGATGGATTAAAGACTTACATATCAGACCTAAAACCATAAAAACCCTAGAAGAAAACCTGGGCAATACCATTCAGGACATAGGCATGGGCAAGGACTTCATGTCTAAAACACCAAAAGCAATGGCAACAAAAGCCAAAATTGACAAATGGGACCTAATTAAACTAAAGAGCTTCTGCACAGCAAAAGAAACTACCATCAGAGTGAACAGGCAACCTACAGAATGGGAGAAAATTTTTGCAACCTACTCATCTGACAAAGGGCTAATATCCAGAACGTACAATGAACCCAAACAAATTTACAAGAAAAAAACAAACAACCCCATCAAAAAGTGGGCAAAGGACGTGAACAGACACTTCTCAAAAGAAGACATTTATGCAGCCAAAAAACACATGAAAAAATGCTCATCATCACTGGCCATCAGAGAAATGCAAATCAAAACCACAGTGAGATACCATCTCACACCAGTTAGAATGGCAATCATTAAAAAGTCAGGAAACAACAGATGCTGGAGAGGATGTGGAGAAATAGGAACACTTTTACACTGTTGGTGGGACTGTAAACTAGTTCAACCATTGTGGAAGTCAGTGTGGCGATTCCTCAGGGATCTAGAACTAGAAATACCATTTCACCCAGCCATCCCATTACTGGGTATATACCCAAAGGATTATAAATCATGCTGCTATAAAGACATATGCACACGTATGTTTACTGTGGCACTATTCACAATAGCAAAGACTTGGAACCAACCCAAATATCCAACAATGATAGACTGGATTAAGAAAATGTGGCACATATACACCATGGAATACTATGCAGCCATAAAAAATGATGAGTTCATGTCCTTTGTAGGGACATGGATGAAGCTGGAAACCATCATTCTCAGCAAACTATCACAAGGACAAAAAACCAAACACCGCTTGTTCTCATTCACAGGTGGGAATTGAACAATGAGAACACACGGACACAGGAAGGGGAACGTCACACACCGGGGACTGTTGTGGGGTTGGAGGAGGGGGGAGGGATAGCATTAGGAGATATACCTAATGCTAAATGACGAGTTAATGGGTGCAGCACACCAAAATGGCACATGTATACATATGTAACAAACCTGCATGTTGTGCACATGTACCCTAAAATGTAAAGTATAATAATAAAAAAAGAATTAGAAACAAAGTAGAAAAAAAAAGAAAGAAGAAAAGAAATAGAAAATCAGAAAAGATCTATAAAAGTAAAGAGATAAACTAGTAATCAATAAAAACTTTGCACAAAGAAGATACTGTGGTTGAAGGCCTAGTGGTTTCCCTGGTGAATTCCGCCAAACATTTAAAGAATAATTCATAACAATACCCCGCAATTTCTTCCAAAAAATAGAAGAGAGGGGAACTCATTATTTGAAGCCACTGTTACCCTGACACAAGGCCAGAAAAAATATCATAAGAAAATAAAAATACAGAGTAATATTCCCCATGAGTAGAGATGTAACTCTCCTCAACAAAATACTAGCAAATCAGATAATCAAAGAAACATAAAAAGAATTTTTATGGTGTAAAGAATTTTACACCATTACCAAGTAGGCTTCACTCCAGGAATGCAAGGTTGGTTTATCATTCAAAAAATAAATTAATGTACTACCCCATATTAATAGAATAAATGACAAAAACTACATGTTCGTCTCAATACTTACAGAGAAAACATTTGACAAAATTCAACATTCATTCATGATGATTTTAAAAACACTGAACAAACTACAAATATCGAGCAACCTCCTCATTCTGATAAAGAACATGTGAGATAAACCCACAGTTTGCATCATAACGTGAAAGATGGAATCTCAGAATATAATCTTACCTGGAAATAGTGTCTCTGCAAATGAAATTAGGATGAAGTCATATAGGATTAAGATAAGCGCCAAATCCAATGACTAGTACCCTTTTAAGGCCACATGAAGACACACAGGAAAGAAGGCCATCTAATGACAGAGACAGAATGGAATGAGGCAGCTAGAAGTCAAGGAATGCCAAAAAAAGAAAAAAACCAAAAAAAAAAAAAAAAACCAGCCTGCCACCACTAGAAGTGGTGACACTCCTAGACCCTTCAAAGAGAGCACAGGCCTTGAATTCAGGCTTTTAGCCTCCAGAACTGTGAGAGAATAAATTTCTGTTGTTTTAAGCCACACAGTTTGAGGTAATTTGTTACAGTAGCCATAGGAAATTAATATAGATTTTAGTACCAGGGCATGGGGTGCTGCCATAACAAATATCTGAAATTGTGGAAGTGACTTTGGAATTGGTTAATGGGTAGAGGCTGAAAGAATTTTGAGATACATGATAAATTGCTTTAAAAAGTTTGCTGGTGGAAATACGGGCGTTAAAGGTGATTTTGGTGAGGGCTCAGATGGAAAAGAAGATAATAGTAGAGCTTCTATCATTTTAGATAACACATATGTCATCATGATTAGACTGATGGTAAAAATGTGAACATTGAAGATGCTTCTGGTGAGGTCAGAAGGAATTGAAACACACGATTGAAAAACTGGAGGAAAGGTGATTACTGTTATAAAGTGGCAGTAGAGTTGGCTGAACTGTGTTCTAGATTTGGATGGAAAGTAAAAATTGTGAGATATAAACTTGGAGATTTAGTGGAGAACATTTGCAAGCAAAGTGTGGAAGATGTGATCTTATTTCTCCTTGCTTCTTATAGTAAAATGCAAGAGGTGTGAGATGAATTGAGAAGGGAACTATTATGTGAAAGGAACCAGCATTTGCTGCCTGAAAAAATTCTCAGCCTATCTAGATAGCAAAAGATGAGAAAATATGGTCTGGAGAGAACACCAAAGGCATGGTGGACAAAAGTTTGTTGATGAGATATGTGACTTACAGATACAATCAACCATCTTATCAGAAGCCACAAATAGAGATGGAGTTATCTGGAAGCAAATCTATGCAAGACCCCCTTGTCTAATGGCTTGAATGCCCATGAGCTGCATAGGAAACAGACAGGTTTTTGAGGATTTTGTGCCAGTAGGAACACTGCCAGCCTGTACTAAAAGGGGTAAAGATGGGGTAAAATGAAAGAAGGCTGGCTTCAAGGACTGAGCCATGGATGCAGTAGATGGGGTCATTATTGCTGCAACCCAGAAGATGGAGCATCAAGTCACAGAGAATTATTCTTAGATCTTGATTCTTAATGGAATCAGGAAACCTGTTGGGTATCAGAGGCCCCTTTATTCCTTAAAATTTCTCCCTTTTTGATTAGAAATATCTGCCTTATGTTTGTCCCACCATTGTATTTTGGAAGCAGATACCTTATTTTCTGGTTTCACAGGTCCACAGATGAGAAATTTTCCCCAGGATGAACCACACCAAGATTCTCACCAATACCTAATTTTGATAATGAGACTTAAGACTTTTTTAGTTGATGATATTTAGATGAGATTTTGAACTTATAAGTGATGCTGGAATGGGCTAAGACTTTGGAGGATGCTGAGATTGGGTAAATGTATTTTGCATGTGGGATGAATGTGAATTTTGGGGAGCCACAGGGATGACTGTATGGGATTGAATGATGACCCCCCAAAACACATTGGCCTAAAACCTCAGAATTTCACCTTATTTGGAAATAGAATCTTTGCAGATGTAATTAGCTAAGTTGGAGTCACAATGGATTATTGGAACCCTAAATCCAATAACTGGTGTTCTTATAAAAAGGTCATATGAAAATACACAGGAAAGAAAGCCCTGTGACAACAGAAGTAGAGACTGGAGTGTTGCAGCTACAAGCCAAGACCTGCCAGGAGCCACCAGAAGTTAGGAAGTAGCAAGAAAAGATTTTTTAGAGCCTTCCAAGGGGATATTTTCCTGCTGACACCTTGACTTCACACAGCCTTCAGAACCACGAGAGAATAAATTCTCTTGTATTAAGTCATACAGTTTGTGGTGTTTTGTTACAACAGTTCTAGGAAGCTAATTCATCAACCTTGAATTATTGGGATAAATCTTTATCTTCTACCTAGGTATTGATCCATTACTGAAAGTAAAATATTGAAATCTCCAACTGCTACCAAATTGTCTGTTTCTCCCTTCAATTCTGTTAATTTTTGCTTCATGTATTTTGGGGTTAGGTGCATGCATGTTCATAATTGTTATATTTTTGTGATAGTTGACCTTTTCATCATTATAAAATTTCTCTCTTTATCTCTAACAACATTTTTTGTTTGTTTGATTTAAAGTCTAATGGTCTGATATTGGTGTAGCCATTCTGACTCTCTTAGATGGTTTCTGTTTGCATGGTATAGCACTTTGGATCCTTTTATTTTAAACCTATTTGTGCTTGTGTCTTTGAATCCCAGGCATGTCTCTTGTAATCACCATATAGTTTGATCTTTTGAAAAAAAAATCCAGTCTGACAATCTCTTTCTTTTGATTAATCCATTCTTCAATATGCATAGATATATGTTTTGCATTAATTCTAGAATTTTGGATTTTTAAAATAGATTCTGATTCTCATGAAATTCTCCATCTTTACTCATTAATCAAAGCTATTTTTTAAGTCTGTCTCTGATAACACTAATAACTGGGTCATCTGTGGATGTTTTTATTGCCTTTTCCCTCATAGTTCAGATTTTTAACATTCTTTGTAATTTTTGACACAATGTTAGCTATTAGGTATGATACATTTTATAGTATCTGCATGATATATTCCTGGGGGGAAGATAGAGTGGTGGCAGGCAGACCGCATTAATTCAATCAATCATTCAGTTGACTTGAAGCTAAGTTACGATTTTTATAAGGTATAATTTACTCTGATTCTCCTGTTTGTATCTCTACAGAGTTCTTAAATGAGATCCTGGGATATGTACTAGGGGCTTTCCCTCTTGAAGGGTCCTGAAATAACATTTTTATCTCTCAATGCCATGACGCAAAAAAACTAAAAATCTTTTTTCTGGCTTTCAGCAAGTTTCTGCCTTTTTTTTTTCCTCTCTGAGCAATACAAGAATTCAGCAAATACTCAAGAGGAAAACAAGGAAAGTGCCAGGCTCACTTCTCTGAACTTCCTGTCTTACTAGGATCTCTGCTCTCCCAAGTGCTGACTGGTTTAAAGGCCCTGTTCTTTTTGTTTCTCCAGTCCTGTGCGGTTTCCATAACTTGTTTGCTTCTCTAATTCTTAGCAGTAACTCTCTTCTTGGGCCTTTTACCCAGAATTGGCAAATTCCATAAAGGAAGAAGTAGCTACAGAATGTCTGCTCACTTCTCTGTTAAAATATTTCTGTACTGGGAGTCCCCAAGACCACACCAGCACCCCAGCTTCAGTGATTCAACAGAAGCACTCACAAGGCTCAGCATACAGTCATACTCATGGCTATGATTTATTAGAGCAAAGTACTACAAAGCAAAATCAGCAAAGGGGAAAAGGACATCGGGTGAAGTCTAGAGGAAACCTGACACAAGCTTCCAAGAATCCTTTGCCTGTGGAATCACACAGGCTGTGATTAATTACTTCAGTACTGAATTGTGACAACAGGTGTGAAATGTTGTCTGCCAGGGATGCTCGTTAGAGTCTTACTGCCCAAAGTTTGTATTGGAAGCTAGTGACAGACGCACCCTCTGCCTAGCACAAATCATAATTCCAGACTCCTAGAAGGAAAGCAGGAATTCAGCATAAACCATGTTGTTTATATAGTTTACAAAGAGCAAACCCCCTTATCAGTTAGGGAATGGTGGGAACATTCCGGTAATCCAAGTTCCCAGACACTAGCCAAAGCCCAGCTTTAAAATCAGGGCTAAGGATAGCATCTCAGCCTGTTTTCTGCACAACTTCTCTCTGGCGTTTTGTCTTCTAGAGTCCTGTTTAGCTGAAAGTTCTTCAATGGCTTCAAACAGAGGTTTTAAGCAATTTTATCCAAAGCTGCTTGTTGTTCTCAATGAGTGTTGCTCTGCCATAGAAGTGTCTGGTTATTTTTCTTTTCTCTTGTGAAGACTGTATTTGAAAAATTGTAGAACTTGAGGCTTAAGATGATGGGTTTTTTTCCACCTCCATGGAGCATTTGTTTATTACCAAGCATTTAGGGGATTATTTTTAAACTGATTTCAGGAATTGGGATGGTTTGAATCCGTGCTGAATTCCCTGTGTATGGGAGAGAGTTGATGCACTTTCAATTCACTCTTACTCCTGTGGTGGAGCTTTTTTGGGTCCCAGCCCAAAGCATGGGAATTTCCTAAGCCCTCTTTTATGACTTGGCAGGCACTGGTATTCAGTTTTTGTCCCCCTAATATCCTGGAGCAGTAAGAAGCACTGCTTATCCCCTTAAATGCTTCTTCTAGAATCAGCCAATACCTCCAGGAAAGAAGTTGTGCCAATGCTTGCCTTATTGCTTGCCTCTCTAGATTTTCATGTTTATTTATTTAGAGACAGAATCTTCCTCTGTTGCCTAGGCTGGAGTGCAGTGGTGCTATCTCGGCTCACCGCAACCTCCGCTTCTCAGGTTCAAGCGATTCTCCTGCCGCAGCCTCCTGAGTAGCTGGGATTACAGGCATGTGCTACCAGGCCTGGTTAATTTTTTTGTATTTTTAGTAGAGACGGGCTTTCACCATGTTGGCCAGCTGGTCTTGAATTTCTGACTTTAGGTGATCCACCCATCTTGGCTTCCCAAAGTGCTGGGATTACAGGCATGAGCCACCGCGCCTGGCCTAGATTTTCACGTTTTAGAGTTTTTGCTGGATTATCTAGGTGCCAATGGAAATTTTGATGTTAATTACCTAGTTTCCCATGACTGAAAGTGTAATTCTACCTCTACCTCACTTATTACATTGTAAAATGTTTCTTAGAAGCAATATTTTGGGGAAAATCATAATGGTGAACAGGAAGCTCATTATTGCACACACAAGCATGGTGCTTAGGGAAGGCAAACTTAAACCCAGATCCAGAGTAAGGGTCTATTCCATGAGGACAAATAGTTGTCTCTCCATGAAAGAAAATATTTGATATAATCAATCTGCCACTAACTATCTGGTCACCCTCAGATGTTGTATCTTAGGATGGTCACTGCTGCTGGCCAGTTCGGCTCCTGGCAGTAAGAAGGACAGCCTTGATGAAAGGAGGCCTGTATTGTTGAAGTTCGTGTGTAGCCCTATCCTTCCAGTATAGCCGCTTTGCTCATAAACTGGTTGAACAAAGGCTGGAATACCAAAGAGATTTACTGATATCCTCAAAGTCATCTTGACCATCTGATTATTTAACACCTCCTTCACCATAGGGCCTTTGTTTAATATGTCTGTAGGAAACAATTATTCTTGCTATCTAAGCCTATTTTAAGAAGTCCAATATGTTTAGCTCCCAATTTTCGTCACTCAACCTCCAATCTTATTACGTCCATGTTTCCAACCACCTGGCCAGGTACAAATGGTGTAGATCTGTATCTTGGGATGGCTTACTTTCGGTGCAAAGCAGACTAGAAATACTGCTCATATTTATTCTCCCTGGAAAACGTTCATTTCCTCACTGTCCTCCAGAACCATCTTTGAGTGAAGCTAAAACACTGTAGGCTACATCTAGCTAGCATCAGCATGCTGTGCAATACTGCTTGTATAACCAGTCTCAATTTTACCCCCTTCAGGGAACTGGGAAATGTATATTATGTCCTATTGTACGAGTATTCACAGGTTTGCTTGCTTGTTTGGTTTGTCCTTCTTTCAAACATATCCTGTCTCATCAAATTCAACTTGGTGGATATAAATGAATTTAAAGGCTTAAGGAAAGAATAAATATTGGAACAGAAGTCTTAAACTAGAGGGGAAACTAGGGGGAATTAGAATAGAAGAAGAAAAGGTGGTGATGCTCTTCCAGAGGGTTTCATTTCAAGGGATTTGGAGGTGAAAATGTTTGTAGAAAATTACACAGCACAGCAGGCAACATAGAAGTAGAAATATGTTGGCTAAATGAAGAGAGTAAAAGTTTAAAGATAAATGCATGATAGGCTTTCCGTAAGTAGTAGTGGATCTAGGATACAAAAGTTAAATATACTTGTAGTTTCTACAAAAGGAAGCAAGTGAGACAAGGAGCAAGAAGTCAGTGTTGAAGTTAGGCCTTTCCTACGTTGTTTTCTGATTAGTCCAGATACCATTCATATTCACCGCAAATCTACAGGAGTGAATAATAAATGTCAAACATTAGCCCAGAAAATTCTTCACACCATTCATACTCTAACTAAAGAGAAACATCATGCATAATTTACTTCTCAAAACACTTTTATGCAGGCATGCTTAAAATAGTCAAAGTAAAGCTTTACAACCTTCATTTTCATCTCCATGAAGAATATTAGAGAATAAAAGGAGTTTCAAAGACTTCTACTGAATGGAAGAGAAGCAACACAGTCTCTCCTATGCTGCCACCGATTTCCTGGATTCGATTTATATTCTATCTAGTAAAACAAATCTTTATTCACCATTATGTATTAGTTATATTATATTCCCACAGGGCTGTGGTCTAGTGGGGGAGACAGATATGAGAAAGATAAGTCACAGCACAATGTGATGTGGATTATATTAGAACACTTAACAAGTGTGAACCAAGTGTTATAGAGGTCAAGAAGCTTCAGAAGAAATCTTTGCGATCTTCAGCAGAACACTAAGACGTCACCAAAGATACATCAATTGTTGGAGCTCCAGTGGTACAATCAGTTAGCATGCCGCACTTATGACCTGTCAATTGCTACATACATAATATTGACTTATAGTCTTTGAATAGAGAGAGCTAAGAAAAACAAACTGAATCCATCAGTGTCAATACAGCTTGGATAAGACTGTAGCCCATGTATGTCAACATAACTTAGTTGTTTATTCCAGGAAATCTTTGCCCAGGAAAGATAAGATTAGAAACGAAACAAAGCAAATAAAAACAAGAACAATCCCTATTTTGTTGTTGTTGTTCGTAGAGGAAATTCCTAAGGTTGAAGACAATTCCTACAGGTGAAGCCCTGCTCACCTGGGCAAACAGCTTGTTTCTCAAACAACAGTTGACTTTTCAGGAATCTTCAAGAACCTTGCTTGCTGTATCCACTAATTCTGAACTATCAACTTTGCTAATCCCAATCAGTTCCCTGCCTTGACAGACATACCTTAAACCATCTGAGCATAGATCCCAAAGCCCTACAAATAATCTTACTTTCTGGTTCTGACACACAATCAAATCAAGGTGGCACTTTCTCTTACCACAAAAAGTCCTATTATTTACTTGTGCTTTATTAACAAGTCATCTGATATTTGGGAAGTTCAACAATGATTTTTTAAAAGGCTTGCTCATTTAATTGTTGTGTACTCCTGTACGGTAGAATCATTTTTCTACGTCAGGCCAATTCACCTTCATTAACAGTTCTATATTGATAATGTTAATCAACTGGCTTTATCTTAGGTAGGCCTCATTTAAAATACAAGATCTCTTCAAGAAGTTTGCCCTTTCTAACTACAATCCACTACCAGATATCCAATTCATTGCTGTCAGCTACTAGACCATATTTTACATTTGTATAAGCCATCAACTGAGGAACCTGTTAGAAATACAGGTTTCCATGCTTCACTCACAGTGATTCTGATTCAGGGAAATTAGCACAAAGCCCAGGAATCCCTGCTTAAAAAAAAAAAAATTTCCTAATGCAGGCTGTCTTTAGACCACACTTTGAGAAACAATGCTCTCCTCCCCCATACTAGCAAACATAAGTGTGTATTATACATATACACACACTCATATGACTGCACACATTTATAACGCAAGTGGGATCATACACTGTATAATCAATGTAAATCATCACATACAGATCTGCATTCTTTTTAATGGCTACATTATATTCCACTGGATGTATGTACCATAATTTATCTATTCCCCTATTAATAGACATTTAGATTTGCTGGCTTGTTTTTGCTATTACAAGCAATACTGCAATGAATACCTTGCATGCTTATGTTTATGCATTTGTGCTAAATTTTCAGTAGAATACAGAGAATGGAATAAATACAGAAGAGTAGGATGGCTGCTTCAGAGGGTATGAGGTACACTTTAAGTCTGATAGATCCTGTTGAACTGCCCACCAATTCATTTGTACCAATCTACAGTCCTGCTAATCATCTCAGTGACTAATGATTTCCCCATACCAATGTCAATACTAGAATCAATCTTTTTCATCTTTATCAATCTGACAGGAAAAAAAAAGACAGAAATCTTATTTTAATTTGCATTTTACCATGCTTTTACTAACAGAATAACGAGTATTGTTTGACCACTAAAACACAATTATCTCTAATTCTGTAAAATGTATTATGATTTAGTTTTAGAACACTTTGATTTTATCTTACCTTAAAACTATCACCTGTAAGACAGATGGGGTGAGTGAATTTTAAATACATCTCCATTAGGTAGGATTTAATTAGTATCTTCTTTTACCAAGCGATACAAAAGTGAGAATCCTAAGACCTGTGTTCAAGGCCGAGTTTTGCCACTCAGCAGCTAGGTGACCTTAGCCAAGTCCTCTACTCTATTGAGAGCTTCAGTTTCCTCTTCTGTAAAATGGGGATTCTATGCACTTTATAGGATGATTTCGAGGATAAGATGATCATTTTAATTATACATATTAGCTATCACTAGTATCACAATAACATAATGCAAAGAAAATAATAAAACAACTACAATTGGTTGTAAAAAATCTTTCTCTACAATTATAAAACAGTTATCTTGATATTAACAAAGTCAGGTTGTAGGAGGTGAGTCAGCTATGTGGACCACTGGAGTTACTGGAAGAGTGCATATTGTATAGGACAAAATACTGCTTACAAAATCACCACTCTGGTTCTCTACAAGTACCCTTCTAAGAGTAGTTAAGAACACATTTCCTAAATTACTTAGTTCTTTAGATGAAATGGAATTAACCAAACATATAATCAACTACAAGCCAGGAATTTTTCAAGTGTCTAATAGGTTCTTGTTTCTTTTTTTTTTTTTTTTTTTTTTTTTGAGATAGAGTCTCACTCTGTTGCCCAGGCTGGAGTACAGTGGCACAATCTCGGCTCACTGCAGCCTCCGCCTCGCAGATTCAAGTGATTCCCCTGCCTCAGCCTCCTGAGTAGCTGGGACTACAGGTGCCCGCCACTACGCCCGGCTAATTTTTGTATTTTTAGTAGAGATGGGGTTTCGCCATGTTGGTCAGGCTGCTCTTGAACTCCTGACTTCAGGTGATCCACCCACCTCGGCCTCCCAAAAGGCTGGGATTACAGGCGTGAGCCACTGCGCCCAGCCATAAGTTCTTTTTCCTAAGTGCATGCTATAATGCAATTCATGTAATGCCACTGAGATTTCCTAAAGCCAACAAACAAAATTCTAAAATTGTACTGTTAAAGAAAACACTGAAGACTTATCCTTGATTGTTTTCCAAAGCTAACATCAACCTAACTCATTTATTCATTAAATGTCTAGATACCTACCTACAATGCACAAAGTCCTGTCTAGGTATTAGGGGCATATAATCTCTGTACTCAAGAGATATAGACTCTTTCTTTTTCTTCTTCTGCTTCAAGAGATAAGATCTCGTTATATTGCCCAGGCTGGTCTCAAATTCCTGGGCTCGAGTGAGCCTCCTGAGTAGTTGAGACTACTACTCACCATACATGGCAATAAAGATTCTAAAGTTAGAAGGACAAAGTGATGTTACCTAAATATGCCTGTGCTTCTGATATGACAAATAATCCGCCCCTGGTGCATGGCCCATAGAGCTCATCTTCATCTTTGGATGAATACAAGTGGACCTGCCATACTCCTCAGCCCTATGACATGTAAATCACAAAGCCAGGAATGAGGTCATTGTCTTATCACTTACCCCCAAAAGCTCTCAATGGCTCAACTCACCTAAGTCTTCCTCCTTTACTCTCTTCCTTCAGATCATAATTTCTGCAAATTTTTATAACAATTTTTTAAATGAGTAAACTGATCTGGAAAAAATATTTTTTTCAGTTTTATTTCAATAAAACAAGAGGCAACACTTGTTGTATAAAGTACTGCATATGGAGAACATTTACACAAATATACAAAAATTCAAAAAACTAAACTCCAGTTTATTTCCATAGCCTTAAGAAGGTAGGGAACACATAAAAATATCCAAAGTCATAGTTTATTCTTTAGGAATGTAAGCTCTAGGAATACAATTAGAAACAAATATATTTACTGTGAAAAGATTAGTATCACTAAATGATTAGAAATAAAGGTAAGAGGTACACAATAAGTTCCATATAAGAGAAAGCAACAATACGTGAAATAAAATCTTGGGTTTATGGTAAAAACTTCCTATTAAGACAAATGTACTCTAAAACTCTACTATAAAAAAACACAAAAACATCTCCCAAAATGTTCATTGTTAGTTCTTTAGACATGCACAAGTTACAAAGTATAGAAGACAATATATTTATGCTCTCTGATGAAGAATTTAACAATATTAAACATAAATCTGAATAACTCAAAGTACTGAGTACAATTTTACTAAGCAACAAATGTAGAAGTATAAATTCATGCTCATTAAAGGACTAGAGAATTTTAATTTTTCATGCAAAGACTGGGAAGACACTATTATACATTAATTTCTATCTACAATGCTTAAAGTACCCATCAAATTATTTTTCTTTTTAAGTGGTTTTTAAAAAATATTTTTCAGTTACATTATTCAACATATATATATTTCCTTGATGTGCTTCCCTTTAATATAGATTTATTGTGCCTAAACGCAAACGTTAACCTGCCTTATTTTAAATATTTGTTTAAAATTATGTCTCAGAGTACATCTGTTCTCCATAATTCAAGTTTTAACATTTTAGTTTTATTCTTCCAAAATAGGCAAAATTCCTTAAAACTGGGATCATTTTGATCTATTTTGGTTTTAAAAATATATTTCCCTTTAATTCAACTTTTTTAAAAAAATGAGTAATATCTGCTGAGCAGTTGCCTCACAATTGAAAAGGGCAATGAAATATTGCTTTTTCAAAACAAACTTCAGTCATCATTTAAATGCTGAGAATTCCAACTCTTCAAGTCTAGAGAGCTTGCCTTAAAAATTTCCATAATGGTATACAAAGGACTCCAGGGTGCTTTCCTGTGGCTTCAGGAAGGGAAGGGAAGACATTTGCCCTGGGTAGTCTGGGACAGTCCCTTGAAAAGTCTACTTTGTTTCTCTCCCCACTTGGATTCCAAAAAGCTAGTGCTGGCTCCAGTGCCACCAGAATACTCCAGGCCGTTGAGTTTTCAAATGTGAGAGGTTGGGTGATTTCAAGAATCTATAGAGATTTAAAATGTGCAATGAAGCCACAATTTCTGTTCAGATCCTCTGAAATATGGGGTGTAAGACCCCAATTTTATATGGAATCCTTCTCATGATAAAAATATTATTCTGGATACTTAGGAGGTCTGTGACCATCAGCATCTTTATAAGAAAGTGACCTACAAAAGCTACCCCAACTTTCAAATTTGAAAGTTAAGTGGGGAGAAAGTAGTATGGATAATAGTAATGGTTACCATAGTTAAGATTATCCAATTTTCATAATTTCTATAAAAACTTTCAATGTGTAATCCTTATTTGAAATAGTATCAAAGGAACTATAAAAGAATTTTCTTGTTAACATAACTCCACTCTCCAGAAAATCAATTAGTGCAAATCATTTGAAGCAAAAAATCAGAACCATTTCACTGAGTAAGCCTTCAGAGATTTTTTTAAAAGAATATACAAATGCAAATTTGTTGTGCAGTATATAAAAGGGTGGCACCCCTTTTCATACTTAAAATTTCAGGCATTTACAGCTCTGATTCAATTTATAGTTAACAAGAAAAATATAAAGTGTTACTTTTTTACTGCAAAAATAAGGATCATTAGCAATTTAGAATTCAAATACTTAAGAAGCCATATGTCAATATTATTAAACTAATTAATTAGCTGTCAAAACCAATGAAGATTATAATGATCTAGTGTCTGACACATTTGATCTAGGGCTGTGAGACCACTGGGAATTCTACATATTAGACAAGTAATTTGTTTGCACTCTGTTACTTTCTTCTCATAAAAATCACTTGGGAACCTTGTTAAGAATGCAAATTCTAATTTAGTAGACCTAGAGTGGCACGAAATTCTGCATTTTTAACAAGATACCAGATAACACCAATCCTACTTACTGGTCCACAGACCACACAGCTAGCAAAGGTCTAGAGAGGTCTAAATGAGGTTCCATTACAGTGGTAGAACATGAAAATCTGATCTCTCAGCTGTGTCAGCTAACATTTCCTCAAACTTATTCTACAATGTTTCCTAAGCACCTCAACTTGCTTAAAATGCCAATCTTACAAATTAGTTTTTAATAATACCAATACCATTAATAACTATGCACAGGGGAAATTCATTGTTAAAGAATGACAAAAAGACGTCTGTAAATTCACAGTGACATTTTACAAATATTTTAAATTGTACACAGGGTTCCTATTAAGTTAATACAATATCAAGTTTCACTGCCTGATTGCCTTACAGTTCTTAACTACAATTTATGGCAATAGATCTTATTCCATTACGTTACTGGAGCTAAAAAAAAATCAAATTCATTTATGTCAAAATCCACATTGTAAACAGGGCTAATGAATGAAAACGAGTTCATGCTTTTTGAAGAATTCGGTTTAAACTGGTAGCCAAAGCAGTTGCAGTCAAAACTATGTTCAGAGTATAAATGCTTTGGCAGCCTTCAAAGCATACAAATTTTTCATATATCTGAGCTCTGCATAAGCAGGTACAAGAGGAAAACACTAGCATGCTCTCTTGGTGACTACAGCGAGGGACTATGAAGAAGGAAACCGCTGTGTGGTCACAGTGAAAAAGAGCCAAGAACTGGACAGCTCCTTAGGCCTTCCTCAACAGTCAGCTGACTCAGCCTCAGCCCTGCTTTCTCTCTCTCTGAATGATGACTTAAGTACACTTGCTTTACAGGGGAACCGCAACCACAGCCAAAAGGACCACCGCTAGCAAACACCAAACTTTTATTTCCATCTAGAGGTCACATACAGATACATACAAGTTTGTTTCAACTTCTGCCATATCGTCTTTTTTATTTTTACTTTTTAGTTGGGAGGTAACTAAATTGATTATTTTTTTGATATCATACTATTTAAAATAGGCCTGTTCACTAACAAGAAAGACATTTTTTTCGTATTTTAAATTTAAGAACACAAACATAAACAACTTTAGTTAATATATAAATGTCCTTTGTCCATATTTCACTATCTTTATTTTCTTTCATGACATTTTATAGATGAAAAATGTATTTGCAGACAAACAATTCCATATTATACAGTGGCATCTTGAGAGCTGTGTTGCAAGATTTACACTGATTTCCAGGAAGTCTTCCAATGACATATGCTCTGAATTACAGGAGTCCAAACTAACTAGGATTTCCAAAGTCCAGCAGTAGGGTAAATCAGCTTTACGGCCTATTATACCTTAATAATTGAAAGGGATCTTCACCTGCTAAATCCAGATCAAACACTTCAAAACAACACACCTACCAGCAATCTGATTTTTGATACAAAAATGTTTCAAAGATAACAACAGAAATGCCTCTACCCATCCCCTGGAATCATATAATATTCTAGGTACTAGGTTACCAGGCATTTTCCAGGACTTTGAGCAAATTGTTCTAATCATAAAGATGATCTGCTTACAAATATTTTCATCAGCTGCTTTTCATACACATCATTTTTGTGTTTCCACACGCCTGTTTTTCAGATTGGCTTCCTGACCAGGAGTTGGAGAATTCCTGGAGTTGTGCCTCTGCCCCATCCTCTATAAAACAGTTCCCATACATGGAGACTCCCTTTGACTCTGAAGGCCAAACACACAGCCACCAGAATAGGAGCTATTAAAAAACCAAACCAAACCAAAACAAGAAAAACCACCTTACAACCTCACATGAGACATAACCAGCTTGATTAGACAACCTGTCAAAATTTATTGTCACTGACAATCTTAGGGCAACAATAACAAATAAGAGGAGGGAAAAAAAAAAAAGACTCAAACCAATGGGAAAAAATCTTAATCAAGAAATAACAAAACCATATTTCAACTTACTGCAACCTAGACAATCTTCCCTTCATAAAGTCAGGGGAGCCTTCAGAATTTAAGACATCAGGGCTCCTGTCAAGAATATGGATGAAAGACCCAGGGTACTTTCATAAAGAAGCAAAGTTGTATTTCCAGGTTCACTGGGTTATGGGAGAAAAATATGTTACTAATTAATCTGTGGACAGAGTAATGCTAATACTAGGAGGTCTCTGCTGACCTGATTGATGCTTCATTGGAAGTTCAGTTCTTTCTGAAACGTAAATAAGCTTTTCTTCTTGGAGACTACAAGCGGAAAACCTATTGGCATCTGTCCCAGCCCCACAACCAACAGCAGATGATGGGTTATGTGGGACTGTGACACCACTGACTTGTTCAAAGGATTTACTAAATACAGTCGCTGCGGTCTTAGCCAAACCATGGCTACTAGGCTTAGGTAGGGATTGGCTGGTTGTTAAAGTAAGTCTCTTCAAAGAGAGAAGCTCAAGATTCTCACTTTGGGCTCTCTGAGTTTGTTTTCGAGCAAAGTGATCTTTGCAAGATTCCCCTGTAGTTTCTTTTTCTTTTCCTCCAGTTTTGCTTCCTCCTGACCGTCTGTGGTTCTTTCCTATACTTGTCTTGTTACTACAATTGTGACTACTGTTTGATAAACCCGACTGGCTGGTACTAGACGCAGCCCTGGAATAAAATCCCTCGTCAACTTCAGATATCTCCATCAGTTCTTCTTGACCTGTTAATTCTGTATTTCCTAAACAAAGAAATGACAAAGATTAATTAACATTAAGTATTTTAAGCAATCTTTTTAAATGATTAACACCAAATCAGTTACACTTTAAATAAATTAAGCTTTAGCATAATTTATAAAGCAACAGATTATAGAAAATCAAAGGATAAATCAAAACATTTATTATAAAAATGTCAAAAATAGTTCACTGTAATTAAATGACATAATTTATAGTGTATTAAACAAAAAGCATGCCATAAACCATACCCCATTATGTTTTTAGAAAGAATTCTCCTATTCATGCAAAAGATAAGAAACAATTAGAAATATTATCACGCAGTAAAACTAGGGGTGAACTCTCCTTCAGTAGCAAAGCAGTATAAAATCAAAGCTCTTACCAAGGAACTTTTAAAAAATTGGTATTAGAATACTTTAAAGACTTTTTTAGAAGGTTGCACTCTATATTGTAGATTATTTTATCAAATTAAAAAAATCTAGACTATAAGTATCACAAGCTCAAACATAAAATTCTATATACATTATCCTTCATAACAAAGATGGCAAAAAGACAAAGCTGAAAAAGTAATTTTAGAACTCCAAACGTAAGCAGAAAATTATTTTAGAAGGAATTTTCTGCCTCAGTTTTCATAACAATTTACTCAAAGACAATATAGGTATAATCATTCCAAAGAGCATTAAGAGTCATTGAGAAATGTGGTGCATAATTCATGCATTTGGATTAGATTACATGCAAAATTTTTGTGACTGTGCAACTGCTGCTTAACATGCATCAGTGGCCCTTTGCCTTAAGATACCTTGGAGTGCAGCTATAAAGTGCTCTGCTAAAACTGCACTCTGCCAGGTGAGTTTATTCCATCCTCCATCATTTTTCTTACAGATTTTTGCCTCCTGATCTCTGGCAAGCCTTTGCTCTCAGTTCTAGGATCTGTGGCTGTTTCCTGCACACCCTGTATATGCTGAGCATCAATCTCTCCTAGTGTTCTGCCTTTTTCCCCATTCCCGGTTCTCTCTCCGGCCACATTTGTGACACTAATCTCAGGAATGACAAGGATGCCCAATTCAGTAGCATCATTATTGTTGTCAGGTTGCTCTAGAATTGAAGATGATAAGACAAAATGATGGATGAAAACAAAACAAAAATGCGAAATGAGAAAAGCAAAAGACTCAAAACAAAAATTAGATGACTGAATGTTATAAATTAAGCCAAATATTTGCACTGTAGTAATTTCCGTAATTTATAATACTCTGATGGCACCAGAGACAATAGGGTCATATTCTTTAATTTTAAATGATAAACAAAAAATTCACAGAGCATCAATTCACGTTCTCCATTTTTTCACACACACACATTTCACATGGAATATGAAAGATAAATTTTCTAATAAATCAAAATAAAATTTGTTTTTAAATTGTTCCTTTTGTGTTCTTTGGGTAATTTTCTAGTGTTTTTAAGATAACATGGTGACCACCTAAATTTATGTCAAGTCTTAGGTAAATGTTCAAGGATCTACATCCAAACCTTTAGCTTTTGTCAACATTAGAAACCAAGCCACATAGAAGTTCCCCTTTGTACTCTTAAAATTCTAGTTTTTTTATTAGGCTACATTGAGACTGACTTAATAAACCATGATATTTGGGAAAATGCTTATTCACATATGATATCACGGTTAGTAATGCCAAAGGTATACTTTTTGTCTCACATATACATCATCTATTATTAACAGCAAATATTAATGTGGCTGTGATATAGTTAAGCAGTTGATTTATTCAGACTCATACCAATTTCATAAATTTAGTTCATTACTAGACTGGAGAAAAATAAAAATGGATTTGGAAAAACAAATTCGCTGTCAGCCCTTTATCTGAAAACAGCCATTACAAATGAAACAAAGAAACAAAACTCCTAACTAGTTAATACCTGTAGACATGATTTTATTCTAGTCTTAAATGAGAAAGGCATAATGTTACAAGGAGTTATTCATGTAAATGGGAAAAAGTAACATAAATATACCTAGAAGGTGACAGTAGTGAAACAAAGTTCAAAGCAACATAAGACTATGTAAAACAGCATATACTTTTTAAAAACTGTAGACCACAAACCTGCTTATGGGACATCACCTACTGTTTTCAAATACTTTAGTGATAGTATTATCAGACTCCCACTAATGATGCTAAAGGCTGAGAAACAGTAACAGGTAGTAAAAGAACAAAGGCCAGAGCCACATATTCCTGTGGTTCCCTAACTTAGCTGCACATTGGTATCACCTGTGCATCTTTAAAAACTGCTGATGCCTGGCTCCAACCCCCAAATATTCTAATTTATAATTAGGGTGAGATATGACCTGGGCATAAGATTTTTTAAAAGCCCCAGGTGACTAATGTGTAACAAAGTCTGGGAATAACTGCTCTATTCTGATTCTTTCAAATTTTAAAAACTTAAGATAAAAGTTGTTACGGGTGCCTTGGATACTCCATACCAAGCAGCAATATGCACTTCTGGGAGCCCCTCCTCAAAGCTTCATGGTGCCTCGCACTGCTGAGCCAACATGCTGGTATAATTATTTCCCCTTAATTAGTGCTTCATAGGCTTTTGACTAAAGGCTCTAAATGAAGTTTTTATTTCCTAGATAGGCTGAAGAATGTTGGTGACGTAGTAGTGCACTGCTGCTTCTGGGTGCTCTGTAATAAAGGTTTAATGAAACTAAAAATCTCCAACCAAGCCTGTTTCCAATTGCTAACAACTGTCTTTCAAGTGAGAGCAAATAAATTCTTATTGAGATACATGCCAGAGGTCACTGCAACTGTGATAAAATCACCATGGCACTGTGGAGTGACAGCCAAGACTTTGTTTATTTACATTGTAGAATGTAGATCTGTTTCACAAAAGATCTACTGAAGGGATCTCCAGTCCAAAAAAAAAAAAAAAAAAAAAAAAAATCAAACTTTGGAAATTATCCAGACATAAAAAAGGCAGTGAACATTAAAATTTAACAAAAATTTAAAAGCTAAGCATAGGTGGCCTAATAGAATACAGAACAATACTTACATTGAATTGCCCTACGTCGCTTTCTTGAGAGTGTTCACATATATTATTCAACTGTAATCTCACAAAAATCTATTAGTGAGCCTCTGAAGCAGGCAATTTGATTCCCATTTACAGACAAGGAAACTGAAGTTCAGGAAGAGCTACACAACTATTCAGTGGTGGAAGCTAACCAGTAAAATCTTTTAACTTCAAATGTCTCTTCTAACATACTATAAATATTAATTCTAACTCTCCAATTCATTTGAGTCCGTTTGAGTTAAATATCCTCTGACATCCCACAGTTAGGCTTAATTTATTCGTGTAGATTCCTGGCCATTTTACAAAAAGCAAATAATTTACTTTGAATGGAGAGCCAGAGAAAAGAAAAGTCTGGAAGAAATCCTAGGAAAGTAATAACTCTTGAGTTTAGGTCTGTTTTTTTTTTTTTAATTGGGTCAATTTTTTAAGAGATGCCAATGAAAGCTGTTAATCTAAAATGGTGCTTCAATGGCAGAAATTTAGGATTTTGCAAGAAAAACTAGAAAATGACACGGAGAATATTACATAAAGCAGTACTAGGCAACTGAAATGTAATCACATTTATCAGAATAAAGGTCTGCAGCCCAAGAAGTAATGATATTACATTTAAAAAAATCATGGAATTAAATGGCAAGTAGAAAAATGAGATCATGTGTCTTCCCACAAGCACAAGTCTTTACCTAATTAATTGATATTTGTTATTACTCAAAAATGGTTAACAATGGCAGATTTTTTAAACTGCTTATTAAATTTACAAGAAGAGCAAGTAATTCTGTACAGAGCTAGAAAGCAAAGAAACATAATTCTCAGGAAAATTACAGAATAAAGAAAGATAAGTAATCTAAACAAACATTTGTTACCTAATCTTGCTCTCTATCAGCTCTCCGACTTCTTTCCCTATATAACTCTGTGACCCGACATTCCCACCCACACTGTCTTACTGCTTTCCTGGCTGCTGTCTTCTCCTGGTGGCTGAATGGCTCATTTCCTTACTTCAAATCTTTTTCAAAAATTTCCTTTACAGTGAAGTCTCCCTTGGTCAACCTATCCAAAGTTTTAATAGCCCCCACGTTTCACATACCCTCTTCCTTGTTTCTTCTTCTTAGTGCTTAACACTCTCTAACCTACAATTATTTATTTATCTTGTTTCCTAGACCTAAGTTCCATGAGGAAGGAGTTTTTAAAATTTTTGTCTAGTCACTACTATATATCTAGTACCTGGAAAAGTAGCTTGTATATAGTAGGCACTCAATACATCTTTTTTTGATGAATTGAGTGAATATTCTGTTATGAGATTAAATGATTAGAATAAATAAAAGTGAGAAAACATACAGAAGACATGAGAAGGGTAAGCTGTGAATGTGTTACTTGACTGGATAAATGAAATATATATAGCTTATGCTAATAAGAATTTTTGCATGTCAAAGAAAAGCAAAGCCTCTTTGTTTTGGAAAAGTGAAGGAGCCATCTCTAAAAGTAGGTTTAGCAAGATGCTTAGGTCAAAAGGATCATTTTTAAAATCTATTTGTTTATTATGTTATCCAGAGGATGGCATATATAGCTAAAGAGTAGAACTTAATCCTTTCTTTAAGAAAATTATATAGAAGATGCTGTAAGGGAATATAAATACGTAATAAAATAGATTTTGTTTATCCCAGAACTTAATCTATGCAAATGGAGTCATGATTAATCCACACCTTAAAAAAAAAACAACAAAAAACAAGTACTTGACTTCAAATAATTCAAAAAGCTCAAAAAAGATCCAAAGAGAAACTTCTCAGGATATACTTTATTTGTGTAACCCCCGATATGCACAAATAGGTAAACTCTCCACATGTAGAAATGAAAGTTAAAGAATACTTTTAATAGACATTTCCAAATTAGTTCTCAAAGGTACTCAAACAATTTTGCCCAAAAAAATTTCTTCCAGCTTTAAGAAAAAAAGTGAAGCAAATTGCACATATTATTAAAACTGATGAAGAAAAGTTGTGATTTCTCTCAAATGTCATTTTATAATCCCAAATATCTATTCTATTATGTCACTTACAAAACCACTTTAGCTTTTGCTTTTATTTGTTTTATGGCTGCCATATTTACTAAAGGTGATAATTTTAATAAAAGAATACTTTATTTATTCATAGAATTTATAAATCTCTGTACTCAGATTACTTTGAGTCTAAAGGCATCTGGCTATGACATGGGGTGCTTATGAACTTATTTGTGAAAATAAGCTGAAGCTTTAAAAATATAATTTATTATTTGTCTGCATCATACAATTTTTTACATGAATTACGAAAAATATTTTAACTTAGAATAAACCCCAAAACAAAGTCATACACATTCTTTTACAATTTATGAGATGTAGATATTTTAAATGCCATAAAATACCAGAACAAATATCCTTTAATGTAGTCATTTTATGTTTATAATATATTCTGTTCAATGGAGAAAAATGTTATCTGTATTCATTAAGCTATTCCTTACAGTGTTATTTATAATAGCAAAACTCAGAAGCAAATTTCTTAACATATTAGAAGAATGATTAAGCAAATGATGGAATATCAACTCAATGTGATATTATGTAGCCATTAAAATAACTGTATTTACTAGGAGAACTAGGGAAAATGTCTGACAATATTAACTAAACAAAAACAAAATACCAAAAACATTTAAATAGAGTACAACCATGAAAACATACATGCATAGAAAAAACTAAATGAAAATTCTTTAAATACTGGAATTATAAGTAAATATCCCCTAACCTAGTTTACTATCATGTTGTTATACTGTTCTTCAACAAAACAGGAAAAGAAAGAACAACTTGCTCACCCTATGTTATACATTTCTTTATCATTCGCTCACTTATTCATGCATTCAACTGAAATTTGTTGAGCACCTGTAATATGTCAGACATTGTTTTAGATGCTGGGGATACAACAGCCAAAAAGATAGATTCTTCCCTCACTATATAATAAGGGAACAGAGCTCAGACTGTAATATCAGAACCAAGTAAACAAGATAATTTAAATAGCAGAAAATGCAATAAAAAAATAAGATGGGAAAGAGTAAGTAGGGTAGTAGGGGATAAAAGTACTTAGATGGGTGGTCTGGGAAAACCTCTTTGAAGAAGAGATGTTTAAGCTGAGGTTTGAATGATGAAAAACTGCTAGCCACACAACAATGTGGAGTAAGGGAAGTCAAGGTACCTTTCACTATTCAAATTCCAGCTCAAATACTCCAAATAACTAGACAATGCCCCTAAGGCAGAATGGCTTAGTATGTTGAAGTGTTAGAATGAAGGTGTCTAATGAACCAGGGTGAGAGTGGTCTTAAAGTGAGGTCAAAGCAGTAGTCAAGACGTCATATCACCAGGGTCACATATGCCATAGTACGAAGTCTGGATTTTATTGTGATTACAGTGGATAGCCATTGACAGCTACATGGAAAAACTATTTGCATACTTTCATACTTTACTAGTCTTTTTTATCAATAGAAGTCACATTCACATAACACAAAATACTGAGCATGAATTGTGTCCCAAGTCAGAAAGAACAGCACTGTGGCAATGCTTAACCTGGGCCAGTACTTACAAGGCAGATTAGAGGAAAGGAAAGCTATCACAGAAACACAGGATGGGACCCTGCAGTTAAAGGGCTGCACTCTGAGCAAGGGCAAAAACAGACTAAGATGTCAAAATCTGAGCTCTGAAGCAGTTAAGTAGACTTTCTAGGTAAGAAAAGAGCAGCCTGGGGCATACAGAAAAACAGTCTGGAACAAGACAATTTATATAGATAGACACACCAGTTAGGAGCTATTAGCAGTTTGCATAAGAGAAAAACAGTCAGATCTTTAGCTTTAGTTGTATACATGGTAAATGACAGAATTCTCCTTATTGAGGTGGATTCAATTACTCTCAGTAACTCCTTTTGTCATCTTTATTAAGTCTCAAGTTTTAAATAAAATCCAATAGAGAATTGCAACATAAGACTGCTGCAGGACCAGGTGAATCCTTTATGATTATTACAGATCCTCATGACCACATAGCACAGACCAAAAACAGGTCAGCAACATCTATTACAAAACTACCTGTAAAAGCTTATTTCTTCCTTGGTGTGCAATGTGCAGCAAATGCTCATAAAAAGGTGGAGAAAGCAGGAGTGCTCAATAATCAATAATAATAAATAATAACTTTCTTAACTACAGCAAGATTTATGTAAGTCCCCCTTAGTAAAAATGTAGAATACAATAATTTACAAACAAGTTTTTTTTGCCTCATAAGACCAATAATTCTGTCTCTGGCTGGAAAATTTTTTAACTTCATTTTACCTGGAAATAAAATGAGAGTTTTTTTCTTCAAAAATTGTCTAAGTCAGGATTCTGTACACAGTCTTTCTCTCCTCTCTCAAACTTAATATCCACATGTGTCAAACATATCAACGTATTTCAGCTCTTTGGTTAATATGTCTTTTTTCCTTGAGTAATCTAATATTTCCTAATATTTTATTTTGTCCTCCATGGAAGTTCCATATTGAAAATGTCAGTTAAAATTCACAAAATTTTTGGTAAGAAAGAAATGCTTATTTTTGTCCAAATGTTTTATCTTCTATATTGGGAAAGAAAATCTGTTCCTCAAATAGCATTTTAGAATCTGAAAGTAATGGAGCTTCTCAAAACGATACTAAAAGTATTTACATTTTTTAAAATAAAACTGCTAGATAATTTTTTATTTTCTAAATTTCCTTAATAAGTATAGACAACCTTTAAAATAAAAACATACACATTATAAATTTTTAATTGCCGATGTAAAAATTATTCCAATAGACAATTCTTTAAAGTTCACTACTTTGGGGTTTAAAATTATTACCATTTCTTTGTTTTTCAAAATGCTTCTTAACTGTTAGCAACATTATTTCTCCTCAACTGAAGACTTTACTCATAGATGTAAAATCAGATTTACAAAATAAATGTTCCATTTCAAGATTTATTACAATTTACCTTTTGTAGTACCTAGAAAGACAACCTTAAATGCTTAAAAATATTTATAAACAATTATAATTTATAATTTTACTAAAATACACCCATTACAATTTTTCAGATTTGTTCAACAATTAGTACTTCCTTGCTTTATCAATGTTATTATACAGTAGAAATGTATTAAAATTTTCTAAATCAATAACCAGTTTTAAATGTTTTCCAATATGAATTGCAATCTTTTATTCTTTTCTTTTTTCATCTAATAAGCTAGTACTAAACCACTGAATAAGCAAATTATGAAACAAATCACTTCTTTTTTTTTAATCTCTTTGAACTCTGTTATAATCATTTAACTTTATTTAAATATGATGGCATCCGTTAAACAGAAGCGATTATTTTAAATGCTGAAAAATGCAATAAAACTGCTTTAACAACATGAAACTGTACTTTCTTTTTATTTCAACTACATAAATTTCATTTAGTCTGATTTTTCACATAAACACTGCATATAATTAAATATTCTAAAATTCTTGCAGTATTTATTTTGCATCAAGTTAGAAGACTTAAAAATATATACAGTTGCTATTTTTAATTCTTTTTTACTACTTAAAATTTTGTACTCTTGGATCCCCTAACTGAAAATAATTAAATGCATTGTTATTAAAATAAACCATTTAACATATTCCAGGACCAAAAGTAGGGAAACATTGAAAGTATCTTGTTTATAAACATTCCTTTTATTATTGATACCTACTAGTTGCAAACAGTTATAACTGTACATAAATAAGAAACATAAATTTTGTCTATGTAATTTCTATTTTTATGTTAACTTGGGATTGAAACAATAACAACATTTTTAAAATCCTTACTGTAATAGTGATATACACATTAGATAATAAAGTTAGAGTACTGTACCCCAGTACCACAGAACATACAAAAAAATCTTTAAAGTAATTGTTACTATCATATAACATGTGTACTTTTGCATTTGATGCTATACTCAAACTAAACGAGTTTAACTCAAATTGAGAAAATCCAAATTACAAGTTTCAAAAACTTACAGTTTTGGGAAAGTACTAAAGAATCACAGGACAATTTGAATAGCAAACTAGCTAATAAAAACTTATTAAGAATATACTTATTGTGTAGCTAGTAAAACAAACAAAACTGTTCTTAATTAATTAATAATCTACCTTTATGTAGTGCTTTAAAGTATACCAAATGTTTTCACTTACTTGTCTCATTATCTCACAAAGGCACAAGTGGGAAGAATGATGGGCAGCAATAAAAAAATCAAGATTCCACTGGATAAGCCTTTTGATTAGTTGGCAAAAAATATAAGCACTCATTATTTGGAACTATAACTTAATTAGGGGACTTTTATAGAATGAATGACTGGTATTACAATAACTATTTTGAAAGAAAGGAGGAAATCTCTTACATTGTTCCAAGTATAGATAATTTCTTAAAAAGTGAAAGAAGAATGAGTAATCATTGTAGTAGTAGTTGTGGTGAACAGCGAGAAAATAGCAATTAGATTTGCTCTAGAAAAGGTGGAAGGAATGGAAAAACAGAAGGAAATAAACAAGTATAAATTGTATACTAGAATACTGGAGTGGTAGAGAACTTTTCAGGGACTTAAGAAAAGGGGCTTTTTTAAATAGCTGAAATGGTAGATGATGAAGGTATCTTTGGAAACGACATTTAAGAATGACTATAGCATTAAAGCATGATTATAAAGAAATAACTTTCTATTTTCCTTTAACTTTTTATTTTTAAAAGGAAATAAATATTTAATTAAAATTGAATTTTAATTATTAACTTGAAAAATTAATGAATTATTTTACTAAATTTTCTCTCATTTTTCTTACTGGAATTTTCATTTTGACTTTTATTATGGTCATAATCTATTCAGTCTTCTCTAAACTTATTGAATGCTTTTTAAAGTTTATTTTATTACTATCTTTCTCCAACTGTGTTTTACTTTCAAATTATGACTTCCAGACAGCCCTCAATTTGTAGGTGACTTGAAAATCTATGTTTGAAAAAATACACCTTTGCCTTGAATTATTTGCCATCTATAGACTAAATTAAACACAATATGCATAAAAGAATAAGCAACACATAAAGCTTTTAATTCTGAAATTATGTTCCTTAAAAGTCAAAAGCAGCAATTCTACATTGTAATTGTATTTTCCAAACATATTTACTGACATAAAATTATGAAGTCGTTAGAATTTTCTCAAAGATTTAAACACAAAGTTTAAAAAATTTGAAAAACACATTAAGTTAAGCCATATCCATACAATGGTTTAACTTAAACTGAAAAGTGGGGCAAATCAAGCAAACACACCATTAGTTGTCAAACAGATATAATACCTCAGTTGAAACCAACCTTTCTTTAAAAATCATCCTATTTAATTGACATGAGGATGCACTGTCTGGTCAAAATTTAAATTATAGGTCCTTACAAACGTACCACTCTGGTGCGGGATGTTGATATACTGGTGGAGGCTATGAATGTGGGGTCATAAGGTATTTAAGAACTCTCTTATTTTCCACTCAATTTGGCTGTTAACCTAAAACTGCTCTAAAAAATAAAGTTTACTAAAAAAATAAAAATAAAAAACAGAGCCAAGCAAATAACAGGACTGGTCAAAATACAATTCTAGAAACTTGAGTTGATAACAACAGCAAAACCATGGCCAGGGCTGTGTATTCTGAAATGTGTAGAAATGTGAAGGATAAAGTAATTTTTAAACTTCCATTATAATACTTTCTATTAAAACATGTTGTGAATAATTCTTAACCTTAAGAAAAAAATGGCAGATCTATGAAGCATTAGAGAATCCTAAAATACATTCTAGAATAGCTTTAAAATATTTTAAAATGTGAACAATTAAAACTTTTCAAAATTCATTTTAAACACACTACAATGTGAGATTGGGCTGTAAAGAAAATTGAAAGATTCTTCTGTTACTGATAATAAAAGAGAATAAATGTCCACTAATTGCTCTAATTTAATGTATTTGTTGGCTGTGTAATAATTCTTGGTGACTCAGATATGCAAACACACCAGTACATTCACATGGCTTAATTACGTATATTCTTTCATGGTAAAGGGAGATGGGAAAAAAAAGCAAAAAGGCAAGTTTTACTTGGCTTCTTCCATGAGAAAACCTCATTCACTCCTTTCCCTCTTCTACCCAGAAAAGATAGAAAGAGGAGAAATTAAAGGAAGTGCAATAATAAATAAAGACAAATAAGTAAAAGAAAAACAGAAGAGCTCCAACAGAAAAAAAAAAGGGGGGCCAATTGCTTTCTTCTTCCCAAAAACTAGGAAAACAAAGAGGCAAGGAGAAAGAGAAAAAAAAGAATATTTCTTAAAGTTCATGGTTCTTGTCCCTTCTCCTTTCCCAATCCTCATCACCACTGGCTTAGGGTGGGATATTCCTTGTTTCTACTGTATGATAGATACAGTTGAGGGTTTGGGAAGAAATTTGTCGTACTGTGAGGGTTGGTGTGGTGAGGGAATAGTAGGGATATGAGTGGGTGGAATGGGAAACACATTTAGAGTTCCATTAAATATAGAAACTCTAAATGTATTTTCACACAGCCATAAACTGAACTTACATTCCATAGTCCTATGTTTCAGAAACATCATGAGATAAAAAGGCTGCTGTGGCTCACCCTGGGATCTACAAGCCCTTTAAACATTGTTTCTAAAGAAATATATAAACAAATTTTGTTTTGATTTATATATAAATATTAACAATAGAATTATATATTAACACAATTAAATTTAAAAATCTATTTATAATTTGAGAATTGTCTATATATCTAAGAAGTACAGCAAAGGTGTCTACCTTCCCCACAGGAAGCCAGTGCCTGTTAGAGAGCCTAGAACAATGTGTTCAAGTAGGAAGCAGGACCATGAGGATGGAAAATAGAAACCTTTGAAATTCAGCCGAACATGGTAACTTTACTGCTCTAGAAGGGAAAGCCAAGACTACCCTAAAAAGGGAGGAGACTGCAACCTACCTGCAGAGGCAAATAAGAAGGACTTAGGAGTATTTTAGAGTCCACTAGATAAAGGGAATTCACACTAAAGAAGAGTGATAAACAAGGCTAAGCTGTATTCTGTATCTGTTCCATGCATGTGACTTACTTTTTATAGTTCATCACTTCTATATTCTCATCTGTGACTTTATTGTTATAATAAACAGGAGTTTCCCAAGTGTTAGAATTGTGAAGGGGGACAAGTGATAAGAATGCTACTTTAATGAGGGTACAATCCTAAGACAGAGTGCTAACCCCTCAAGTGGCAGCCAAAATGCAATCTGGAAGATATTTAAGAATCTGCTAGAAACAATACATTCAAGCAGTCTTTTCTCTTGTTTTGTAATTTTTTTCCTATAAAATATTTCTGGGAAATGGCTTCCATTTTGTTGCAGGGTACAGACCTCCTTGTTTAAATGTATGCCTGGACATGCACACATACTCTCTCTCATACACACACATATGCACAAATACAAGGGAACATCAATATTTCACATTTTTAACTGCAGGACCTACATTTATCTCCCAAATTCCCAATATGTCTACCTAAATAGCAAGAAGGAAAGTGGAAAAGAAATTAAAATTCATTCTTGTGCTTCCTTTAGCAGTAGCTTAGAAGCAATTATGGCCACAGTAACCACTATGATCTGCTTCATTGCCTCCGTGCCTGTTTTCACACATTAATGCCAAAACAGAAAAACCAATCTCAGGGTAAACCATATGTAATTAAATTACTTTCTACCTGTAATCTAGCCCCATTCAGTAGCATAATTTTCACTGAAGAAGCTGAAGTATGTTTAGACTGTATGTTTTAAATGGTGGCATAATTTGCCTTGCTATTGGCAAACATCACCGCCTCTTTTATGCTTTCCTATGGAACTTCCAAGAATTGCTACACTTTAAAAACACCAAAAATGATCACTAGGTAAGCTGGATAATCATTATTCTTTTTTGACATACAATCACCTAGATTCTTTAAGTGAAAACAATGGCAACTGTTCTCATCATCAACTTTCTAGTTTACCATAAATAGCTCCATTCTTCTCCTTCCCATTTTCTCTATAGAAACCACAACAGAACCGGTACTAAATATACCAAAAGGAACTACTATTTTCACCTCAGTTTACAGGAAGAAGAAAACAGAGAATGGATTTTGTTTTACCTCTAATATACATGTTTGCTTAGGGTAAAGAAGTAGCTTTTTGCTTCCCACCATGGTTACCTTCTGAGGAAGGTGATAATTTCCTTCTTAGACTGGTTGTTGACACTACAATAACTTCTAGACAGGAGGGAAGTTATACAAAGAATACGAAATTAAATAACAATAAAATAAAAGACACGGGAGGGAAATGGGAAAGCACTGAAAAAGCCATAGTGAATGAAATTGACTTCCAGTAAAATTTTAAAATAATAAAATGAAGCAGACAAGAAGGGATATATATATATACACACATACACACACAGAATCTTGAAAAAAAATTAACTTCAAGAAAATACAAACAACTAGTGTTGCATCAATACTATGGCATTCTTTACCAGAAAGTCCAGACAAAGTGTTTAAAGTCCCTATTAGTTGTTCTACTTCAATATGTAAATTCACCTGCTTAAGAGTTGAGAAATCAGAAATATTAATTAAGGAATATTTGCAAATACTTTTGAATACAAGCCCAAAATGTATGAGTAATTTTAAAATGCATTTTCCTTACTCTCCTACTGAAATAACAATTTCAAAATGAATATCATTTTTAAATAAATTTTCATTCATATGTGTAACATAAGGGGCTCCATTTTTCTTATTGCCTATTGCTCCTAGATAATAAATTAGGAGTTAAGGGCAACTCCACAGCTCTTTCTTCCAGACTACTATTTACTGAAGTTAGAAGTTATAGCACCATAAGTACAGTGAAAAATGTAAAACAATCAACAATGGTTTGACTTGAAGAGTTACGTATTTCTTACCATGTCTTTTCCACCTATGACCCCTTATTGACATGCTGGTTACTGCATTTCTTGATATTCGAGAGGAAGTTGGTGTGATTTCAACTTGAATACACCTTGTACCTTCCTTATTAGATTTCACGGGACCATGAGGCAATGAAGCCTTTATTGCATTAGCAACCTAAGGAGAAAAAATATAGTTGAAGATCAACATGAGCAGATGTATTATCTAACCCTTAGATAAAACATGATGCTAAACAGGCTTATACAAAGATGCTCTTCCCAAGCATTTTATAAGATGATACAGAAATCCTCTAAGATAAGAATAGGAGGCTCAGAGGGAAATTCATGGTTAAAACAATATGTAAATGACGAAGTTAAAAATTTCAAAATATTCAATTAGATTTCCAAATGCCTAATTTTAATTAATAAATGCAGCTAAAGTATGTTAAGGAGAACAATTCTCATAAGTTAAAAAGACTGTTAGGTGTCTAGGAAGTCGGTCTAATAAAAATTTTTATTTTGGCCGGGTGCAGTGGCTCACGCCTGTAATCCCAGCAATTTGGGAGGCCGAGGGGGGCTGATCACCTGAGGTCAGGAGTTTGAGATCAGCCTGACCAACATGAATAAATCCCGTCTCTACTAAAAATACAAAAAATTAGCTGGGCATGGTGGCACATGCCTGTAATCCCAGCTACTCGGGAGGCTGAGGCAGGAGAATCGCTTGAACCCAGGAGGCGGAGGTTGCGGAGAGCCGAGATCGTGCCATTGCACTCCAGCCTGGGAAACAAGAATGAAACTCCATCTCAAAGAAAATTAAAAAAAAAAAGTATTTGTTACTTTTCTAAGTTATGAAACTTCCATGTATAACCAGAGCATGAATACACTGAGTATTAATGACATATTAATGAACTATGAATAACTCTCTCTCAATTTATAGTTCTAAATTGAGAAATCTTAAATTATAAAATTTACATAAATAAGTCAGGCACCTACCAGCAATGGCTCTGGATATAATTCTAGCTGGGCTCTGTATATAATATCATCCAGTGCTTTTTGAGCTAGATCCCATTCTCCATTATAACTATAAAATTAGATGAATTAAATGAAGAAATTATAATTATTTATAACTGAACAAAATACAATGAGAAACTATCTTTACTGAAGAAAATAAATGTTAGCACATTGCTTAACATTCTACTCCTCTTAAAAATGTATTTTTAAATCTTTGAATTCCTTTCAATTGCATCTAAATGCCTATTAATAGCAAAGAAAATTTTATAGATGTACATTTCGTCTCTAAAGAACATGACTATTTATAGAACAGAAATTTTAAAAAGCTAAGGCAATTTCAAAGCAGTTTATACTTTCAAAGCAAATCAGAGAATAATAAATTATATACCTTAGAATAATGTTCAGAACACTTTATGGCCAAATTACTCTGTAACTCCCACAGTTTTTAATGAGAATCTACAACCAATGTGGCTTGCAGTATCCTGAGTAGTTATTTCTTTGCATTTTGATAATCACTTAGAAGTGTATTTGCTACATGTTGCAAATAGCAGAGCAACATGAGGGAAAGTGTGCATGCATGTGTGTGTGAGTGTGTGTGTGCGTGCATGTGTGTGTGAGTGTGTGTGTCTGTGCATGTGTGTGTGTGCATGTGTGAATGCGTTTGTATGCATAATTTTCAAAGATATGCCAAACCCTTCCTAAAAATCAGCTAAATTACAAAAATGAACAGAGATATAGTGGCTTGATCAACTTCCAACAAAACAAAGAGGTACAAATTACATCAAGAGTGCAAGCGAGGCCTAAAAACTGGCAAGAACATTGCTCCCTCCATAAAAACAAGATAAAGCCAGGTAATCTATAAAATTATAAATTCTCATGAATCCATCAAAGAGCTGAGGTAACAAGGGCATCCACGTAGCCAGAACCCTAAAGGGACACAGGTGCCTCTAAGGAGAGATGGGCCACAATACAAGCAGGTAAGAAACATTTAGCTAATCTTCTTAACAAATTCCTAGAAGCCAGATGGCTAAAAGGTACCTCATGGGCTAGCAGGAGAGTATAGAATCTCTAAAAGCACATACAAGTGGGAGCCTGTATCCACCATAGGCTCTTCGCAGTAAATCTCCTTTAGGCACTCACAAGTAAAACTAGAAACGGCAGGTCAGAGAAAACTGCCCTTGATGGTATAGGCCTGAAGGAAAAGAGTAACCACTCCTGTGAGAAAAGTACAAAGACCCAGCCAGATGCCTTTATCACACGGAACAAAAATTTTAAAGCCTTTGGAGAAAAAGCAGCAAACCCTTTCACCCCACAGGGTGCAAGTGAAGACCAATTCGGCTCTGAGGGTAAGAAAAAAAGAAAAAAAGCAAAAAACCTCTCATTCTATGCTGAGATAAGTAGAGGGGTCATTAATGAAGGGGAAGGACCACTGAGAAACTCCCATCCCAGAGATGCAGGGACATGGGATCAGCCTAAAACTGAGGCTGGACCAGGACAACAGAGAACACTACCTCCCCCCATTTCCACACCTCCCCCCCAACCCCACCAGCCACCACCAGGCTAGTGCACACCCAGAACCAAGCAACAGAACTCTACTGCTGGAGGAAGGAGCGAGAACATGGAGAGAAACCTATCTGCAGTGGAGGCATACAGGGAAGGCTGAAAGCTGAGGATGAAGCAGGAGTATTAAGAAAAACCCTCCAGCAATCCAGCTCTCCACCTAAGTACCAGGTAGCACCAGTGGAATTTGAAGTAGATGGTGCCCTGAGGGTAACCATAACAACAGAACCCAATCCTAGGTCACTTCTGCCTATAATAATTCCACTAGCAGCCTAGAAGAGGCATGCCCGTTTCCTGTCATAAATAATATTTACGTCAGTCTCTACTGTCCTACTGCCAAACAAAATCATGGACAATCAAAAACTACAAGGCACATAAAAAGCAAAACAAACAAGACGAACTCTGTCAAGAGATAAAGCAAGCAGTGGAACTAAATTCATAGATGACCTAAACGTTGAAGTTATTTGGGAAATTAAAATAACTATGACTAATATACTAAAGGCTCTAGTGGAAAAGACGGACAACATGCATGAACAGATGAAGATTTCAGCAAAGAGACGGGAACTACAAGAAAGAGTCTAATGAAATGGTTAGAAATAAAACACGGTAACAGAGATGAAAAATGCCTTCAGTGGTCTCCTTTCTAGACTTGACCTAGTCAAGGAAAAAAATCCATAAATGCTGAAGATATAGCTAACAGAAATTACTCAAACTGAAACACAAAGAAAAAAGATAAAGTAGATCAGAGCATCCAAGAACTGTGGGACAATATTAATGGTCTAACACAAGGGTCAGAAAATTTTTTCTTAATGGGCCAGACAACAAGTATTTTAGGCTTGTGGGCCGTACAATCTCAACTATTCAACTCTGCCATTGCAACACAAAAGCAGCTATAGACAATACATAAACAAACAGGCATGACTGTATTACAAAAAACTTGACAAAAACAGGCATCAGGCCAGACTGGGCCCACAGACCATAAATTCTGCCTTTAAAAAGTTTATAAATTCTGCCTTCAAAAAGTTTATACTCTAGTAGAGAAAATTAAAAGTATCAAGTGAATATAATGCAAAGTAAATGAGATACGTATAATAAGAGAATTATAAAGTAAAAGATAGGGTTCAAAGAAAAATATTAGTACCCAGGTCATTAGGTAAGACTGAGACTGAGTGCCAATATTAGAAACTAATAGAAAGCTAATAATAAACTATTTCTAATCAAAGAGGCTCTGAAATTTTTTTAAGAGCTAAAGTTTCTGGCAAATGGAAAAATATATTTCTTGAGGAAAAAAAGCTATATGGAAATTATAGCAAAAAAAAAAATGAAGAAAGGGACCATGAATATATTTAAGTGTTACTAATTTTCATTCCGTCTTTGAATTTAAGAAAGATGATAAAGTGTTTTAGTTGGTTAAAAATTCTTCAGAACTTTAAAAGATATGTTTTAAACTTAGATAATAGTTTTAAAGTATTAAAATATAGTTTTAATACTTTAAAACTATTATCTAGATCTTCATATTTCACAAAAAGTATGCAAATCACTTATCTATTGACATTATAATATGGTGACAATAGATTAACAGACTATAATTTTCCAAAGAAATTAAATGTTTATTTTGCATATGATGAGATACTTACAAGGCAAAATAAATCCCTGTTAACATTTGCACCATGAATCCTGAAGAAACTGGTATCCTGCTACTTATACCTTTGTATTTTCTTACATGTTGTCGAGGATAGCCACAAACACAGATTCTAGAAAAACCAAAATAAATGTATTTGTAAAATTGGTAAAAACTTAGGTGATTTATTTTAACATTTATAAGCCAACAATGTACTAGGTACACTTTCATAACAAACCTAATATTTATGAAACAAAGAATCTTTCCAAACAGAACATTTGTCTGTAATATATTCCTGAGTAAGTTATACCAGGAAAAAACATATAAAGCTGAGGTATGTTGATACACAGAGTTAAGTAAACCAGATTCACTTACTGGTTAGTTCACTAATTTTGGTCAATTAATTACCAATAATTTTTGGGTACCGCTAAACCTACTACATGAAACTTGGCACTGCCCAGGCTCAGTGGCTCATGCCTGTTATCTCAACACTTTGGGAGGCCAAGGCAGGTGGATCACCTAGTCCAGGAGTTCGAGACCAGCCTGGCCAATATGGTAAAACCCTGTCTCTAGTAAAAATACAAAAATTAGCCGGGTATGGTGGCATGTGCCTGTATTCCCAGCTACTAGGGAGGCTGAGGCAGCACAATCACTTGAACCTGGGAGGTGGAGGTTGCAGTAAGCCAAGATCGAGCCACTGCACTCCAGCCTGGGTGACAGAGTGAGATTCCATTAAAGAAAGAAAGAAAGAAAGAGAGAGAGAGAGAGAGAAAGAAAGAAAAAGAAAGAAAGAAAGAAAGAAAGAAAGAAAGAAAGAAAGAAAGAAAGAAAGAAAGAGAAAGAAAGAAAGAAAGAAAGAAAAAGAAAGAAAGAAAGAAAGAAAAGAAACTTGGCACTATTTGTCATAAATAGATGTGTGGTATGATCCACAATTCCTGACAAAGTTCTTGACACAAACTGCAGGATCCAAAAAAATTCTATAAATTAGACTCAAACTTCATACAGTATACCATAATAAACTTCAGATAGATTATAACTGTTAATGTTTAAAAACCACAAAGGAAATAAAACATAGGCAAATAGTTACATACTCTTTGCATGCTACCTAAACATGAAACCAAAGGTAGAACCCTAAAGAAAGATCAATAGATCTTACCTTTTCTTTTTTTTTTTTAAAAAAATTACCATAAACAAAATGACATGTAAATAAATATTTATTTCTTGGCACATGTATACCTATGTAACAAACCTGCACGTTCAGCACATGTGTCCCAGAACTTAAAGTAAAAAAATAAAAATAAAAAGAAGACATGGAAACTAAAAAAAAAAGAAAAAAAAAAGAAATATTTATTTATTATTATTAGTTTTTTAAAGTCAAGGTCTTGCTGTGTGCCTAGGCTGGAATGTAGTGGCATGATCATGGCTCACTGCAGCCTTGAACTCCTGGGTTCCAGCAATCTCCCCATCTCAGCCTCCCGAGTACAAGTGCATGTCACCACACCTAGCTGTTAAAAAAATTTTTTTTTTGAGATGGGGTCTTGCTATGTTGTCCAGGCTGGTCTTGAACTCCTGACCTCAAATGATCCTCCCACCTCAGCCTCCCAGTCGCTGAGATTACAGGTATCACACTCAGCTCCAGAAATACGTATTATAGTGAGGAATATTTAAGAGTACTAAAGCTAAGGAGTATTTATTATAATGAAAAGGAAGCAACCTAAAGTCCAACACAGGAGAACAATTATATAAATCATTCAGAGAATACTATAGAAACTAAACACAATGTTTTGAAAATCTATTTAAATGACAGGGAAAAAAACTGTCCAAAACAACAGATGCAGCATAATCCCATTTTGCAATAAACAAATAGGCATATAGTGTGTGTCGCTGCGAAAAGAACATTAAAAAGTCATAGTTATCTCTGATCTGTGGGATTATGGATCTATTTTCTTCTTTATATTTACATGTATTTTTGAACTTTCTGACCAACATGCACTGTTTTATTGTTTGTTTGTTTCTTGTTTTTGTTTTTGAGATGGAGTTTCCCTCTTGTTGCCCAGGCTGGAGTGCAGTGACGTGATCTTGGTTCACTGCCACCTCTGCCTACCAGGTTCAAGCAATTCTCCTGACTCAGCCTCCCAAGTATCTGGGACTACAGGACTGTGCCACCACGCCCACCTGATTTTTCTGTATTTAGTAGAGATGGGGTTTCACCATGTTGGTCAGCATGCACTGTTTTTAAAATAAACAGTAAGTTTTTATTTTTAATAAACAAATTTACTAGAAAATAGATGCTTTCACATAATATTCTATGCTTGATATAATATGAGCTTCACTTAATATAGTACTAGCCAATAGATTGTAATTATTTACTCACTCTTCCCCTGCACTCACTACCTAGAACTTAAAGTTATTTCCTCTACTCAATGAATCAAAGCCTTTACTTTAAAATGTCCAAGTATGCCACAGACCATTTCAAAAATATTCCCCAAGAATGTCATTAATTCAGAGCAACTTTAAAAAATCAACATAAATGCATTTGATATTAGAGGATCCCAGAACTTTTTAGAACCAAGAGGAAAAAGTAAACAGGGAAACAGAAAAATTAGCTGCATGGGAAATAAAACAAATTCAAGTTTTGTTTGAATTTACAAAAATGCATGCCCAAACTAGAATAGAGACTCCTGTTACTCTTATTAACTAAAGAAGCAAACAAAAAATTTTACTTTCTTACATCTTACACTTTTATGATAGGGATGGTTGTATGGTTGTAAATAATAGAGGACCAATGGATGAAAGAAATTTTCAATTAATTCATTTATTCATTCTGTAAATATTTACTAAAGACTGATACTGTGTCAGACTCTAGAGATATACACGATGGATGTAGCACCCACAGGGACTCACAATCTAATCATGGAGACTGTGTAGTAAGCAAATGTTTTCAATGAACAAGTTCAAGAGGTGGTAAAGGAGAGAATGGTAAACTCAGGTGGAAGAAGTGGAGAGTCAGAGAGGAATTCTCAGAAAAGAGATTCCTTTGAATTGAGTCTTGAAGAAAAAGTGATATTTTTCCAAGTGGAAAACAGGAAAGTTCAAAGGCAGAGGTGGGATGAAACAGCATGACATTGAGGAGACTGTGGACATTTTAGCAGGATAGAGGGCTAGGACACTAGGAAATACTAGAGAAGCTCATCACATCATGGAGCCAGATCATGAATATCTTATAACCTGCTAGGTTTTACCACATAGACACTGGTAAGCAACTAAAGATGTTTTGTTTTGTTTTAAGCAAAGGAGTACCAAAATCAGATTGGTCTTCTGATAACATCACTCTGGCTATATTGGAAGAGTTCACTGAAACTGGAGATGGGTGGGATGAGGATCCCAGCAGTGAGATGAAGGAGGACTGAATACAAGACATAATGGTGGGTAGAAGGAGGAAGGGTAGGTTTGGAGTCCTATCTAGGAAGTATAAAGAAGGTGAGACCAAAGAAATAAGAAGAGTGGATAATTATTTCCACATTTAGTTTGAATAGCTGACCACATGATGGTGTCATTAACTGAGTTAGAACAAATAGGAACACTGGAATATACTGTTTCAGATATGTTGATTTTTAGGTACTGTGGTATAGTATCGATTTTGTCTGCCATGCCACCATCCCTATCTTCTATTAAAAGCACTGCCATCCCTCTTCCCTTTAGGAACTAGTCTTTCCCTATATAATCAAGAATAATCACATGATTATGGTGAGGCTGCTAATAAAACTATTACAGAGATCACTACCTCCATATCTATTTTTAATAATACATACATATAAGTCACATTCCCTTCCTTTCCCCCAGCAATTTTAGCTAGGAACGGCAGCTGCTCCACTAGAGACTACGTTTTCTAGCTTTCCTTGCATTTAGATGTGATCATGTGACTAAGTTCTAGACAATGGTGTATTAACCAACCTGGTAAAACTTCCGGGTCATACCCCTAAAAAAACTTCTATGTCATACTGCTAAAAAGCAGCTACATGCCGTTCACTCCTTTTCTCCCTGCTTGCAGGATAGAAGGCAGTTGTAATAGTAGTGATCTGAGACCATATCAACAAGGGCAATACCATAGGAAATGGCAGAATCCCCAGACAGAAGCAACTTGAACACATTGGAAACATAAGCAATCTACCTCTGAGACCACCTACCAGCTTGGACTTTTATGTGAGAGAGAAATAAATATCTACTTTATTTAAGTTATCATTGTTTATCTGTGTTAATACAACCAAAGCAATATTTAACCTGACAGAGTACTCTTCCAATTATATTACTCAACATGGCCCCAAAGGGATATGTAGAAGTCTCAGGCTGGCACACCCTTTGCTGGATGTTTTTAATACTGAAGCTGGGAGAAGTTCTTTCTGCTGAGGTCACCAAAAGTACACAATGTAAGGGCCTGGCACAGTGGCTCACGCCTGTAATCTCAGCACTTTGGGAGGCCAAGGCAGATGGATCACAAGGTTAGGTTTCAAGACGAGCCTGGCCAACATGGTGAAACCCCATTTCTATTAAAAATACAAAAATTGGCCCAGCATGGTGCCATGCGCCTGTAATCCCAGCTACTCAGGAGGCTGAGGCAGGAGAATTGCTTGAACCCAGGAGGCAGAGGTTGCAATGAGCTGGGATCACGCCACTGCACTCCAGCCTGGGAGACAGAGTGAGACTCCATCTCAAAAAAAAAAAAAAAAAAGTAGACAATGTAAGCCTTTAGCTGCCTGAGGTCACTGTTCTTACCACATGGAAGAAATCTATCTGCAAAAACAAAGTACAGTGCCAACAAATGAAGATGATGAGATGGGAGGGAATATCCTAAAAATATCTTGAGTCTCTAGATCCAGCTGATCCTGAGGCCAGTTCTTTTTGTTTGTTTGTTTTTTAAGATGGAATCTCACTCTGTTGCCCAGGCTGGAGTGCAGTGGTGCAATCTCTGCTTACTGCACCCTCCACCTCCGGGGCTCAAGTGACTCTCATGCCTCAGCCTCCCACACCACACCTGTTTATTTTGTGTGTGTGTGTGTGTGTGTGTATTTCTATTAGAGACAGGGCTTCACCATGTTGGCCAGGTTGGTCTCAAGCTCTTGATCTCAAGTGATCCACCCGCCATGGCCTCCCAAAGTGCTGGGATTACAGGCATGAGCCACCATCTGGCCATCCTGAGGCCAGTTCCATGACTGCTCTTCCTAGGTACAAAAATCTAGGTTTTTTTTTTTTTTTTTGAGATGGAGTCTCGCTCTGTCACCCAGGCTGGAGGGTAGTGGCATGATGATCTCAGCTCATTGCAACCTCCACATCCCGGGTTCAAGTGATTCTCCTGACTCAGCCTCCCATGTAGAAGGGATTACAGGCACCCACCACTATATCTGGCTAATTTTTGTATTTTTAGTAGAGGTGGGATTTTGCCATGTTGGCCAGGCTGGTCTCAAACTCCTGACCTCAAGTGATCTGCCCGCCTCGGCCTCCCAAAGTTCTAGGATTACAGGCATGAGCCACCGCATCTGGCCCCTTTGGTATAATTTAGTTTGATATAGATATCAGTTGGCTGCCATAGGAAGAGTCCTAAAACTTACACGGTATCTATGGGACATGTTGACAGAGATGGTTCCTGGATTGAATATACAGGTTTAGGAATCAGGAAGGAAATAGTATAGGGTTCAGGAAACAGAACATAGATAAGTTATTGTTGTTATTATACAACTTAAAAAAATATTTGCATGGCTCTAGGGTGGTCACTCATCTTTTAAATTTACTTTATGTAAGAATTACAGAGACAATTCTCTCAAATACCAACACACATGAAAGATTTACAAAGGAAATAAAATTCCAGATTCTCTCATTTTCTATACTAGCTACTTGTAAGGAAATAAGTGATCATCTATCAGAGGCTGAAATTAAACGTTTATTCAGAAATGCAAATGGTTAATGTTTTATAACTAAGAAAACTAAAACTGGTGATTTTATTTACCAATGAAAGATTTTTTCAAAGTAAAAACCCAATTATTTCCTTTAATCCTAACTCTACTTATCAAATCATAAATCTGAGTTGAAGAGCTCATCTATCATTCATTCATTCAACAGTTATTGAGGTTCTATCATATGCCAGGCACTTCTAAGCTGTTGTGATACAGCAGTGAACAAAACAAAGTTCCTGACCTCATGAAGTTTCTAGCAGTTGATAGTCTATATCAAAAGAACAAACAATTATAGTGTTATGAGTGCTACAAGGAAATAAACTAGGGTGGGAAAGTGCTACTTTAGGAATGATGGTCACGGAAAGCCTCTCCAAGGAGATATCATTTGAGCTGAGACCCAAAATAGTCTAGTCCTATCCCTCTGCATCATTAACTGGTAATGGCATCGCTTTTCTGTACTCCTTTATTTTGGTACTTAAGAATTCTCTGAATTAAGTTTTTTCTGATTCCTATCTTCAAGGATATTGTTTGCCCATATACCCTTCACTAAACTTAAATGCCAAAAAAACAAAGCAATAAAGCTATATGCCACATGAATGCCTGGCTCCTCTGTTCATCACGGCTATGTCCTGAAGTTCTCTGATTTCCCTTCACAAATCCAAACATAAGGATATGCCCTTACAAAAGAGCAGCTGAGTGCCATAACAGCTATGTCTGTATTAAATTTACTCTGCCAAATTCACAAGGCATGTGAAAATAAAATCCCTTCTGGAAGGTGTATTTGGTCAATATATTTCTTGGAGAAGTTCTTAGCATCAATGTGTAAGTGAGAAAAACTCTTGTTGTGATTCTCATTCTCTGGTGAGAGACACGTGTATCATTCTTAGAATAAAAATAAACTTTTGAGATTGTTAATATAGCCTCAGTTACAAACCATACAATGATTAGGAAGACCCATTCCAGTGAGTTTACTTATTCATGGTAGACCAGAACCGAAAGTAGAAAAGAAAGGTTATTATCAGATAATATAAATATATTCCGATAATATATTTGTATATAAATATATAATTATAATATTATATTTATATATAAATATATAATTATAATATTATATATAATATAATAATATTATTATCAGATTATTATTCAGATCATCAGGCTAGTGAGTAGAAACTTGGCTGAAAAGGGGAAACAGGCTGGGTGTGGTGGCTCACATCTGTAAACACTTTGGGAGGCTGAGGCCCCTGGAGTGCCTGAGCTCAGGAGTTTGAGACCCGCCTGGGCAACATGGCGAAACCCTGTCTCTACTAAAAATACAAGCAATTAGCTGGGCATGGTGGCATTTGCCTGTAGTCACAGCTACTCAGGATGCTGAGGCACAAGAATTGCTTGAGCCTGGGAGGCGGAGGTTACAGTGAGCAGAGATTGTGCCACTGCACTCCAGCCTGGGCAACAGAGAAAGACCCCATCTCAAAAAAAAAAAAAAAAAAAAAAAAGAGGGGGCAGAGAGAAGTGGAGAGGAAAAGTCTAGGAGAATAGAAAAAGGCGAAAGGAGAAAAGAGAAAGTGGAAGAATTGCCTGAATAGTAATGAGCACTTTTCTGTCCTGCTTGTTCTGCTCTTTAAGAGCTTAATAAAGTCTGCATCTTCTGTCATGTTTCTCAAGTGAAGATCACACACAAAAAATCATGCTCACATAGTTGGAGGAAAGATTATTTTAGTTGGGTTGTGAAGGATGGGCAAGATTTAGATACTGGTAAAAAGAAGTTTCCAAATAAAATAACAAGCAACTGAAAAATTTGCCATAGGTTCTTTCAACCAGAAATGACCTAATATCAGATACGCTCTAGAATTGTTGATACAGTCATAGCAAACAGGTGAGAAAAAAAATGAAAGCAATGACTTATGTGCATCCATAGTGAATGTGTGTGCTCACTGATGGGGTACAATAATATGCCAGCTGTCATTTACTAGATGATAATAAAGTGGCTGATGCTGCATTAAGTGCTTTATATTTATATAAATTTCATTAGTCAGGAGCAAAATGGCTTACTCGTAACAAAGCTGCCCTTAATTGACAGAAAACAATCTGTTCAGGTGGTCAGAAAAATTGGCCTAGAAGTGAGGAGAGAGGCAGGGATTCATTACAGGTACACAGAAACAAATACACTGATCAGGAACTCACAGCTATCCATATCCAGGTTCGTCAGTTAGATGACTCACTAGCTAAACAAAAATCAGAGCTGTCCCTTAGACAATGGGAAAGAATTTAACTTAATAGCTGAGCATAGTTTCATTCTTAATATTTATATTCCACATCAAAAAAGATAAGCCATTTGTTAAACAGCCTTGTATTAAATGTCCAACAGAAAGAAATCATTTCCTCAAACTTAGAGGACTCTGGCATATACTAGCAAAACTTCTTTGTAGCATTGGTGAGTATATTTCTTTTCATAGTGCCATATATGTTTAGTACTAGCAGAGAACAAAAGCTTCTTGACTATAGCTTATTCAGTTTAGCTCTTGCTTGCTGTCAGATCTCTTCTTCAAGTTGTTCACACATACTATGTAGGAAGAAAACAGGCTATCAAGCTGGCCATCAATCAGTCTGAATCAGGAAGGCAAAGCTTATAGTAACTGAACAGATTTTTGCTCAGTAGAATGAATTTGTGTGAGCATAGGTGGAGGGTGGGAAGTGTTCAAGATTGTTTTAATTATTTTCATAACTAATTAAAATCAGAAGATTAAAAAAGACTGTAACACATTTGTCACTGAATCTAGTTCATATATCCCATGAATTTTTTCTGGTTGTATTTATGTATCCTTTCTCCTAGATGACCCAGTCAATCATTTTGGTATAATCATCAACCAAATTGAGCAGCAATCTAAAACAACTATCACATGGCAAACAGGATTAGATGGCCCATGTAACAGCAGGATCACTTTCATCTTCAGGAAAACCTGCGTTAGTGCTAAGATCATTAAGAAGCTCTTGTACTTTAACTGGCATAACCATTTCTAACTTACTTATCACCACAGTTCTGTAACCAATTTTCTTTCCATAGATATGAACTAGGCTTAACATGATTAACAAAAGTGTTTTATAATTCTTTTCCTCTTAGAAATGTACAAAATCTCCTAATTAGAATATCTGATAAATGATTAAGAAAGCCAGTAAGAGAAATAAGTAACTGGATTTTGTCATTGAGAATACAGTTAATAGGGAATCTAAAATGAAAATTTAAAAACATAAACAACTAAAAATGACAGGAATGATAAATTTGATAGAGTTCCTCTAATATAATGCATTGTAGTTAAGAGTTAGCATTATTTAGATAGCTTAAGTCTTTTAAATTACTTAGATCTTTTCCCCCACCCTTGTTTTTTTTTTACAGCTGGTGGACATTTATATGAAATTAATTTCTCTTGTGGTATAAATTGATCTATTTCTACCAAAACTTCCTTGGCCAAAATCCTATGGCTAGTTTTAAAATAATCTGTTTCTCTTTGTTTTTAAAGCCAGTTTTTACTTGTGTTCTCTGTTGAAGAATTATTCAGTTTCCTGGTCAGGTAAAATTGGTATATTAGGAATTTTCTACTCATAATGTAAAAGTAATTATATTAGAATGTGCTACATTAGAGTTAGATAGGACAAAAATCAGTGACACATGCTCTTTTCTAACTTTTCCATCAGTAGTTTCAGGGAAACGTCAAGAGTCGTTGGGCATTGTATTAGAACATCTATGGAGCTTCAAAAAATACATTTATATATAATAGATAAAAATACAAATAGATACATATATAGGCATTCCTGGATCCTACCATCTAATACACTGCTTCAAAGTAGGACCTGGACTTTGCAGTGTGTTCTAAGTTCTAGAGGTGAAAATTGCTGCATTGTTACTCCTTAAACCAGTATTTCTGAATGTTGGTCCTTATACTCATTTTAGTCGATAACAGAGTTTTCACTAGACCATAGTGAAATGAAAAGCAAGGAAAGCTAAACTTATCCCATTTTTAATTTATAAATTATTTTCCTTCCCTTCCACCCTCCCACCTTTTTGATATTAAAATAGTCTCCCTTTTGTTAAATAATGTTGATGGTAGATATTTATAATATAATGACTTGGCAAAATAAAAAGTTAGCAACACTTTTGTAAATAACACAGCTGTTCCACCTTTTTTGAGATTTTACAGATCTGTGAAATTCAAAAGTCTGGACATTTCTGCCTTTAAACAATTTAAAGCAAAAAACACCTTAGAACGACTTGGTAAGTGGGAGAGATGAACCATTGGTACCATCTTTTAAGGTTAGGAAATGTAATTATGCTCTAATTGGAAAACACCTGAAAGACTTCACGTCTCTATCTTCTCTACCAAGCCCTTTGTCTTGTGAATTCTCTTCCTCCGCTGATTCTGCATGGCTTTCTATCCTATTCAGTATCAAGTTCTGATTTTTTATTTATTTTGTTTTCATTTCATTCCTAAGTATTGCTCAATGATCCCTCCCTCTGTGATATGGTTTGGCTGTGTCCCTACTCAAATCTTATCTTGAACTGTAGCTCCCATAATCTCCACGTCATGGGAGGGACCCAGTCGGCGGGGGGGAATTGAATCATGGGGGCGGGTTTTCCCATGCTGTTCTCGCGATAGTGAGTAAGTCTCATGAGATCTGATGGTTTCATAAAGGGGAGTTCTCCTGCATATGCTCTCTTGCCTGCTGCCATGTAAGACGTGCCTTTGTTCCTCCTTTACTTTCCACCATGATTGTGAGGCTCCCCAGCCATGTGGAACTGTGAGTCCACTAAACATCTTTTCCTTTATAAATTACCCTGTCTCAGGTATTTCTTCATAGCAGTATGAAAATGGACTAATACACTCAGGATAAGTTGCATTTTCTAAATAAATTCCTCAAATAGAAATTATTCCACAAGTTCCTTAGTTCTATAATATCTATTTACTTGAATTATTGAGGGGAATAATCTGTTATTTTTGTTTGTTTTGTTTCTCGTTTTTTAAAAAAAGTAACATTCACATTACCAAAAATTTAGAAAATCACAAAAAAATCACAAAGGAGAAAATTAAACCACAATTCCACCAACTAGAGATAATCATTGTTAATATTCTGGTCATATTCAGCCAATCAGGAAATCATACCATATATACTATCATTAACTACTCTTTTAAATCAGGATTTTTAAAATGTGAATATACTACACTCAAGGATATAATTTATTTTATAACCCCTTGGCTCAATTTACTTTTAACAAGAAAAGTTTAAGAACCAGTATCTCTTACTTATTTCTTAGTTCCCAATTAGAGCACAGTAAAAATAAATAAATGCAAACAAAAAGAAGCCAACCACTTGAAAGGTCAAGCCAAAACTTGAAAGGTCATAACAGCTGTATCATTTAGCTATATACTATAACCCTTTTCTGATTAAATAGTCAATTTAAATGTTATTCAGCTTTACATTCTTCATCATGTTCTTGTTTTTGTTTGTGTTCTTTGTTTTTGAGACAGGGTCTTGCTCTGTCGCCCAGAGTGGAGTGCAGTGGTGCAATCATAGCTCACTGTAGCCTCAACCTCCGGGGCTCAAGCGATCCTCCCACCTCAGCCTCCCAGGTAGCTGGGACTACAGGCATGCACCACCATGCCCAGCTGACTTTTTAAAATTTTTTATAGAGACAGGGGTCTTGCTATGTTGCCCAAGCTGGTCTTGAACTCCTGGGCTCATGCAATACTCCCACCTCAGGTTCTCAAAGTGCTGAAATTACAGACATGAGCTATCACATCCAGCCCTTTATCATGTTTTTTGTGACTATCAATTATAGGGAACTTTCCATGTGTTGGGTAGGCTGAGCTTTACATTATTAACTTATTTAATGTTTTAAACAAATGATTACACAAAACAAAAATAACTTACGTATGTACCAGACTAGCAATCATAGATTCATATATTTCAATATTAGAAGCACTTGAATTTTACTTTACCTTGAACAAATTTGACACAGTGACTGAAGAGAAACACTGGGCATATAGGTTAAGGCAGCATTGTAACACAACAAAAGGAATGTCAACACTTCAAACCTAAAGACAAACAAAAAGAATATTAACAAATCTTTAGAATTCTAAGAAGTCAACTATAATAGGGGAGAGGGCACTCCTTGGGGAGAGATATAATGTTACAGAACAGACCTGCACAGTATAAGCATACCAATAATGAAAAATTACAAGGAAAAAAAGACTTTCCAAGTAACAGCCATATGAAACCTGTCTTTAAAATTCAGTGTTCCAGCTGACACCTGAAGCAAAGCACAGTGACAAATCTAAATCTGTTTCTCTTGTATAAAATGACTCAATATTCAAATAAATTGTCACACACAACTCATTAAACATTATTTATAAGTCTACTGAAATAATTTTCTTAAAAAATCAGTGGAGTAAGATAAGAATTTTTATCCCCACGGTATACCTATTCTGTGCTGTCAGCATCTCCCTTTGAGGATGAGGTCCACTGTATACCACTTTTGACAAACCATGCTGGGATAGTGCACTCTCGGTCAGAGCCATGGACCCAATGCTGGAAGGCTAGAGAAAAGACATTTGAATAAAGAAAAAAAAGCTATTCTGCTGAAAAGGTGATATTTGAATATATATACACCACTAAAAAAGCTACCATGAAGAACATCATATATCTTAAACATATTTAGGTTGCCTACCAAATTTTCTGCTCAAAGATTTAATAACTAATTTTAAAACAGACCACAAATGAGAAATAAAAAGTAGTTTAATTTCACAAATTCTACCATGGAAATACACAATTGCCCACCCACCACCCCCTCCCAGCCCCCTGGCCAACACACACAAGTAGCCATCTATCAGGAAGAGTAAAAAATATTTCAAAAAGAATACTTTCAATAGATCTCTTATTAGCAGATTTTAGTTTGATGTTCAATTATTTTGATTTCTTATCTCAATTTGGAAATAGTAAATACTTTTGGGTGTTTATACTTTTGCAGGTACTAATAAATTGATCAAATTTTTTCCTAAATAACTAGATTATAACTTGTGGCAATATCAAAGCTTAGGGTCAATAAACTTACTATGATAAAATGTCACTTACTTCATGGTATACAGATGGTTTGGATAAAGATGGAATCGTAAAACTCAATACTTTGGTATGTCCCTGTTTGTCAACTATTTCCTATAGAAGTGAAAGAAAATATATTAAAATACATACTTTCTTACATATAAATTTACAAACTAAATTTAAATAGTCTAAAACATTTTTTTGAAAAATACCTGAATAGAAAGGAATTTTAAGTTAAAATCTTAAACCATGATAATCCATTATTATTCATCAACATCGGTAGTTAAACTGTACATCCTTCCACTTAAAAAACATATGTAACATAATTTTCAGGATGGCTGAGATACAGATACAGTGTCTTAATAATCCTTGATCTTCCTCATGTAACAAGTTATATTTGCTAAGTGAAGTAATCATTTAAATATGAAATATGTGAAGAAAATGACCTTACATTTCTTTTCCATTTTGATAGGTACAAAACTTAAGTATCTAGAATACCATACGAATTAATATACAAACTCTATTAGTAATGCAAGCTGTATGTTAAAACAATCTTGTACACTCCGGAGACAGTCTAGATTTTATGGAACTATGATTGGTGAATATTAGAGTAAATCTTTTCTCCCAAACTTTCTGTGAAGGTCAGAAACAGATCATTTATAGACAATGGACTTTAAGTTTACAAAATTTAAAATGCAACACTGATATTTTCAGATATCTCTATAAAAGAAATGAAATGGTCTGATTTTCAACCTTCAATCAATCCATAAAGGTATAGTTACATAATTACATATATGCTTGTATGTCTCCCAACCCCCAGAAAGTTATATTTGGAAGAATGGGCTATAAGTCATTTGATGTATGAAAAAACAAACACTAGCTTTATTAAAATGAAAAGCAGTTGTACAGGTTATATATTCGATTTTGTCAAAAAAGATTTTGTTAACTCCATTAAATACAAACCAAATTGTAAACCCCTAGAAGAAGAGCTTCAATGCATCCACTGCTATGCACATTTCTGCTGGCTGAGACGGCAAGGTAGCACCAAATTAGTTCTGGGAGAAATTGCAGCGTAAATTGAAGCAACTGCTCTTCTCCACTGCGATAGAATTCAAAGAGCTGGTGACAGACAGGTTCTAGCAACTGGAAGAAAGACAAAATGTTAATTCAAGAACTGGACTGTATTTGAATGGAACTACTATATGAAGTATAAAAGGTTTTCTCAGATTAGTAAAAATTGTATCTTTTTAAATTCTTAAAATAGCTAAGTTGTAGGGAGTTTCTTCCTAAAATATCCTTTCTTCCTGGTAAAACACATGCCAATATATAAAGGATTGACTATGGGGTTGAAGAAATTGAATGGGAATCCTAGGTAGTTACTGTCATATCTCCCTCCTCCTGAGTTTATTATATGGCAGCATCTGGCAGCAATCATTGGTGCATAGGGGGGCTAAATAACTACAGACCTCCCTGGATCTAGACCCCTATTGTAACCATGACTAATTGGCCCTGGATAATCTAAATATTGCTGTAATTTTATTTTAAACATAATTTGGAGTCATCTACAACCTTTTCCTCTCCCACCACACTCTTAACATTATCCAGTTAATAGAGCTGACTGTAACTTTATAATGGGCTTTAAAAAATCAGATAGGCAAGGTAAGACCCTCTTATAGGTAAGTATTCTCTTAAAGCCTATACAATGATTGCACACAAGTCATAATCAAATATGTTAAGAGATTCACAAGGTACTGTTCACAAGGTACTGATTTTTCAAGCAAATTATCAGGCTATTTATTATATATATCCAATGAACTATACTTCACTAAGGCAACAAATTTAAATACACTAAACAGATTTTCTACAACCAATAATGGTAATGAACAGAAACTAATTTACAGTGGATGTTTTGATTTCAAGTAAGTGAAATGTGTAAACTGAATATAATTAAAGTCAGTATTATTTATAAAAGGTATAACAAAAGTTATACTTCAATAAACACTGACTAAGTCAAACTAGTCTTTCCTATTGAAAAATTACCTAACTTCTGACAGTTAATCTTCCACAAGGAATACTTTTTCCACTCTTGAAATGGTCTTTAGAGGGCAACAGATGTCCACTGTGGCCATGGAAAGGTAACAGAAAAACAGAGGGGCAGGAGGCAAAGTCATCCCATTCAGAGACAACAAGAAAAGTTTTTAGCGTAGGAATCTGGAATGGGGATAGAGGTGGCTGGAAGAAAGAATGACTGGTTAGGGATATTTAGCTTTCAGGGTGGAGTTTGTAAAATTTTCTTTGTGGACCCACATCAATAATCTTGAATTGTGGCATAACATCCCTCATCTCTAAATCCCTCAGAAAGCTAAATCAGTTGAGATAGTCTAACAAACATTGCAAAATTATGAAATCTTATTTGAAATTTTATTCAAGACAGTTTGTATGAACATATAATTTTAATCAAAACATACTCAAAAGGCCTTATAACCCATTTAAAATCCAAAATTTAGAGTTTTTGCCATACGAAAGTATAACTTAAGACAGATTCAAAGGGGAGGTAGAAATATATTGCAACAAGGTTAGATGAAATTATGCATCTGAAATTAGTACAGATAAATATCAGTATCTGCATAGTGTGTCACAGATTACAAAGTACTTACACATACATAAACCCATTAAATTCCCACAACACTATCATTATCCACGCTTTCCACAGAAGGAAACTAAGACAAAGAGGCTATCCACTATGACCAAAATCACATGACTCACAAGGGTCAGACCTGGAGCCAGGTATTTTGACTTCTTTACTAATATACCTGAAAAATGTCAGGAAGAATAAAATGATAAACAGCGTGGGAAATATAGACAGTGTTTGACATATCTCACTTGACTATATTCGAAGCAAGCAAAGGAGCATTAGAACCTGCTGTGTTCCTGGTGTCTGGGTTGCATATTTTAATTTTTTTTTTTTTCATGGAAACTGTATTATTTACAATGGTTAGGTTTTACAGTACTATTAAGAGAGACTGTACCTCAAGTATATTTACATGTGTTAAATGGGCTTTTATGGGTTTAATGAGAACCTAGTCACCATGTGTCATCTCTCCACTGAAAAACATATTTTGAGTTCTAAAACAACTAAGCTGCAAGTGGATTTTTACAACAATCCATTCATAAGTAACAAGTCTGTATCATAAGAGAGATTTCTAGTGGTAGCAGGCATATGACTCAAAAATGCTCCTTAGTGACTAAGTAAGGAAAATGTTCTTTAATGACTAAGCAGGAAAAGAGTCAAGTTTTGGTAAATTTAGAAGGAAAATCTTGCAAAATTTTTTGCATTGAACAATTACTCAGGAACATTGGGTAAGAAAAGGATGCGGAAAAGTTGGAGAACGCTACTATTCAGGAACCAGCAGCTACTGGTACCAGACCTCTCCACTCTCTGGACTCCCGACTCCTAGAACTCCAAGGAGACTTTACGTAGGTCTTTCAAAAACAGCTGATTTCATAACAGACTTAACTAGTATTAACCTCTACTCATAGGCCTGTCTCAAAGTTATAGTCAACCAAACTAGCGCCATTTAAGCAAACTGCACTGTACCCATATAAACTGCCTCTTTATAAGTTTCTTGAACACATCACATATCGCAGGGCCCTTCCACCTACAGTTCCCTCTCCTGGAAGACTCTTGCCCCTGATTCCACCCCAACTCCTAATTCGTTTGGATCTTGAGTCAATCGCCAACTTCCTCAGTCCCAACACATATTTCCCTTAATTCATTTTATTTATCCTTATAGCTTTATCACTAACTGACATAGTATTATATGTTTAGCTATTTGTTTAATGTCTATCTCACTAACTAGAAGACAAGTTTTAATCTACAACATCAAGAATTTAGTCTATTTTGTTCTCATACTTCCTAAGTGGTTCCTGACACATTATATGTGTTTAATAAATATTTATTAAATGAATAAAACTGAATAATGAAAAAGTACTATTAGTGAAGTTTAAATGCCAAATTTGTTGAACTTCAAATAATACCAGAAACAATATCTCAAATTTCAAAAATTCTGGAAAACAATAATATCAACTTGTTAGGAATATTTTCAAATTAAGACACAAAATATTCTAAACAGCAAAAGGGAGGTTACAATGTTAAAGTAGATCACACTGTTATATTTTGGAAGCACTTCCGAATATATTTGAAAGAGCGAGTGGTTTTTTTAAGAATACAGAATACACACTGTCTTCACCACATGAACCAGAATAAAAGCATGAAACAAACTAACATGCAAGACCAGAACCAATGCTTGGGATACTGTGGTCCTGAGGATCATCCACAAACTGTTACCAATCTCCAACAATATAAATACAGAAATTGAGAGGAAATATTTAGAAACTTTTATAGCAACTTAATATTGTTACAACATCCAAGTGAGTGATTAGCAGATTTATCAGAGTATACATCAGTTAGGGAATATCAAATCTGTGTGGTGCTTCACACATGGTGTGAGTTGCATGTTAGTCATGTATTTTAGATACACATATATATCTGTGACAGATTATAATTTTTTAAAAAAACTGGTCCATCATCACTAGTAGTTTGAGAAACACTGCTCTGAACCATTACAGCTATATTCACTAGAGTTATCTGAATAAAAGGAATGCTATAAACTAATCTAGCCAATCATAAATTTATCCTACAAACACTTTCCAAAGTAGCCTAGTTAAAACATACTTCATCAGAGGAATAATTTTTAAGCTTCTCAAAATAATAAATAATAAATGATCAACAAGATTTAATTTGTTAAAAAACATAAAGCACATGGCTATACTTACCTTATTTGGTGAAATAATTCTAAACCAAACATGGAAAACCTTAAAACAGCTTTCACTCAATATTTAAAAAGTAAAATCCTTCAAGAAAACAGTCTACCTGTGCATTCTATACAAGTTAAGAAGCTTTGGGGAGAAGGAAGAGACAAGACAAATATGATTGTTCAATTCAGTTATTCCAGTTAAAGTTTTTTGGCTTCTCAATATACTCCCTAATCCCTTCAGCACCTAAAATTCATGATATGCATTATAGTATAACCAGTAGGAGTGGGATATTCTACACCCCCTCCAAAAGAGGTTAACTACTCAAAAGAAGAGCCTCCCTCAATTCTGGTAGTTTCATCCCAGAGATACATAGATCCATATGGGACTGGACTCCAGGATATGTTACTTTACCACTGAATCTGCTGTTAGAGTCTATCACGCCATCAATCAAACTCAAGTACAAAAGGAATTATGTACTTTAGATCCCTCTCTTCTACCATACCTCTTTCCACCCCTCCTGACACTGCCCAAGTTTAGGTTCTCAACAGCTCCCTCCTAGTCTACCGTCATAGCTTCCTAGTCTTCTTGCGTTCCCCATTTTTTCATTTGCCAATCTATCCTCCACATAGCCACCTTCCTAACCCCTCAGTGCAAAAAAAGTCTAAACAGCTAAAGATGGAATTTGAGGCCCACCATGGTTACGTCCTAAACCTAGCTTTCTAGATTCAGCTCCTATCACAGCCTTACCCTCTCTTGTTAACTACTGCATTAGCCTATCCACCTTTTTCCAAATGCCATACCTTTTTACTTTTCATCCTATTTCCAATGTTTTTTCTATTTCTACTATGAATGGTAGGATTTACAGGCAGCAGAATATGGAGTATAGATTATTTTATTACCTTCAAACTAAATGGGCAGCTAGTGAGGCGCAGTGCCTCATGCCTGTAATCCTAGCACTTTGGGAGGCTGAGGTGGATGGATTGCTTGAGCCCAGGAGTTCGGGACCAGCCTGGGCAACATGGTGAAACCCCATCTCTACCAAAAATACAAAAATTGGCGAGGTGTGATGGTGCACAACTGTAGTACCAGCTATTGGGGGTGCTGAGGTGAGAGGATCGCTTGAACCTGGGAGGTCAAGGCTGCAGTGAGCCATGATCACACCACTGCACTCCAGCCTGGGCAACAAAATGAGACCCTGTCTCAAAAAAAAAAAAAAAAATCTAAATTAGCCATCTGAAAAAATAAAGAGTGGTAGTGGGGCAAGAGGAAAGACTGGGAAAGGCACTAGCCAGGCTAAACTATGTGCCATTCTTTAATTGACTTGCATTTTCTGAGCCTCCGTATACTATCCCCACTGCATGGAATATTCTTTTAACTTGCCACCTGGAAAACTTGTGCTTATCCGTAGACTGGATTAAGGATTGCCTTGAAACCATGTGTTTACTTATTTTCTCCCACTTTCCTCTTTCAGGATAAAAACCATGTGTTACTCAATTTGATTCTCTATTGCCTAGCATAGCCGATGGCTCATAATGGGCACTCAAATACTTGCTGAATGAATAAAATGAAATGCAGTGACATAGACTTTTCAAAGCTACCTCTAGCAAGAGAGAAAATGTTCAGAGATGGCTTCTGGAATATGGTAATAAATTATATTTCTTGGCTTGGGGAATGGTACACTAGAGTTCATTTCAGTATTGTTCTTTAAACATATACATTTTCTTACCCTTTTATATCTATTTCACAATAAAAAATTAAAAATCAATCAAGTCAATAGTACTAGCACAATAAATCATAAAAGTACTTACCTCACTTTGTGGCTCTTGGATAACTTTATAGAGAGATGAAACTAAAGAACTCTTGTCTTTCAAATTTGTGGCATAATTTGGTAAAGATGTTTCTGGTAATGTCTAAACAAATTAAAAAAATACATTTTACTTTTATGAAATGTCCAGAATAGGCAAATCCATAGATGCAGAAAGTAAATTAGTTGTTGCCAGGACTGCAGACGGGAGAAGATTAGGAGTGACTAACAGGTATGAAGTTTCTTTTTGGGGTGATGGAAATGTACTGGAATTAGATGCTAGCATTGGTTGTACAACACTGTGAATATATAAAAAACCAAGGCAAGGTAAACATGTTTACCTTAAATTAGTAAATTTTATGTTATATTAATTATATCTCAAAAAAATTCAAAATAAAACAAAAAATATACTTTATCCTCTTATCAACAAGGACATAAACTAACATCAACACTTCATCTTTGATCATAGTTTGGGATTAGAGATGAGAATATAGGCCAGGTGCAGTGTCTCATGCCTGTAATCCTAGCACTTTGGGAGGCTGAAGCAGGAGGATTGCTTGACCCCAGGAGTTCAAGACCAGCCTGGGCAATATAGTGAGACCTCATCTCTACAAAAAACAGACAAAATTAGCTGGGCATGGTGGCACATGCCTGTAGTCTTGGCTATTCGAGAAGCTAAGGTGGGAGGATGACTTGAGCCTGGGAGGTCAAGGCTGCAGCGAGCCATGATTGTGGCATTACACTCCAGGCTGGGCAACAGAATGAGACAGGATCAAATTAACTCCGGAGTTACATACTCTGACTGTTAAGCATGGGAAGGCTGTTCTACTTTACCAATTGAAGGGAAAATTTAGACTTTTCAGAGCTAGAGAAAAAAATATCTGCACTACCAACAAACGAATTTTCCTAATGCCATTTAAAATACAGACAATTAGTCACAGCTTGCCAGCACCACCTATTCAGAACGAACACCATGACCAGAGAGGAATGGGAAGAGATAAAACTCCAGTAGTAAGTCAGATGATTTTGAATAAAAGAGTAGGGAAATCTGAACAGAAACATTTCATTATCATAATGATAAAAACCTTTCCTTCTGGAGCACACCCCATCCTCAGCGATATCTGTTTCCTAAGTCATTATTCTATCTCACCCAAATTACTTCCTTCAGTCAATCGTTGGCAATCCTGCAGTAGATACCATGTCTCAGGATATTCCTAACTCACTCTAAAATATACATTATTCCTTATATGTCTCATATCCTAGTATTTCAAAATTTAATATGGGTTATGATTAGTGTATAGGTGGATGTGTGCATAAATTAGACAGCATAAATTTTTAAAATAAAGACATTTGATTCATTTTCACTTTACTGTGAGCTCCTTGAGGGCAAGGACTGTCTTATCATCTCTCCAACCACAGCACTCACCACAAGCCCTCATACGCAAATCTTTGCTGAGGGAACATATTATAGATAAACAAAATAAGAAATAAAAATTGCCATTGCTTATACTTTGGTAGATTCTTTAAAAGTGGGTCATATTTCACCTTGGGGTATATAAGTGAATAGAATTTCTTTAAGTTTAATAAGAGAGTTTTATTTACCAGAAGGGTAAGCAAATGTGGACTATTTGGAAACCTTTCACAGTCCTCCAGAGGGGGGTAAAAAGGTTTTACTGCAACTGCTTACATAAAGAAGAGATTAAGGCATTCTTCAATATTTCAAAAGCATGACACAAAAGATCTCCAGGCAACATTCCATTTCCGTCATTTGATCAAGAGTAACCTAATACTGGGGGAATTTATATAAAAGGGAATAACAGTCAAATAAACAGCAGATTCCTACTCCTGTGAATAAAAATAAATCTAAATTATGTATAAAATGCATTATATATATTTAAAACACATTGATGTCTAACATATGTAACTATGTATACATGTCTAATATATATGTCTAACTATAAAATTGAAGAATAAATGAACCAAAATATAAATCTTTAAAAAAATTATTAGTGAATAGAAAGATTACTATTATATATATATATATGATCTAGGCTAAAACTAGATCATTCGTTAAAAACATGAATTACAATGTTCAGCTTATATATTAGCTGACCGTCACGAGGTAAAATATTTTCTGGGAAACACCCAAAGGCAAAAAGACAGCTGTTTTTCTGAAAAGACAAGCTCTGGAAAATACCATGGACCCAGGCTACCACTGATAAACGAAAGGAAGGGTATCTTAAAAATTAGTGCAGTAGGCCGGGCGTGGTGGCTCACGCTTGTAATCCCAGCACTTTGGGAGGCCGAGGCGGGCGGATCACGAGGTCAGGAGATCGAGACCACGGTGAAACCCCGTCTCTACTAAAAATACAAAAAAATTAGCCGGGCGTGGTAGCGGGTGCCTGTAGTCCCAGCTACTCGGAGAGGCTGAGGCAGGAGGATGGCGTGAACCCAGGAGGCGGAGCTTGCAGTGAGCCGAGATCGCGCCACTGCACTCCAGCCTGAGTGACAGAGCGAGACTCCGTCTCAAAAAAAAAAAAAAAAAAAATTAGTGCAGTAATAATACCTTTTATTCACAATTCTGTCATCATTTTATTTAATGAATGTGGGAAAAGTTAATTTTGTCTGTAGACAGGGAGAAAATGTGTTCATGAATGGTGCTTTAAAAAACAAGATCTAAAAGAGCCAAATGAATTTAAATACTATTATAGCAAAAACATTTAAATTTTCTTGCACTGTACTAGTTCAAAGGTACTGACCTTCTTAAATACTAGATTAGCTTTCTCACATTTCAGAAGGCATAACTGGAGTTGAAAAGCACCTAATGGAAAATAATGTTGGTATATTATTCTTGGCAAAATTTGACTGGGCACGATGGCTCATGCCTGTAATCCCAGCACTTTGGGAGCCTGAGGCAAGTGGATCACGAGGTCAGGAGTTAAAGACCAGCCTGGCCAACATGGTGAAACCCTGTCTTTAGAAAAAATACAAAAATTAGCCAGGTGTGTGGTGCCACGCGCCTGTAGTCCCTGCTACTCGGGAGGCTTAGGCAGGAGAATCGCTAGAACCCGGGAGGCAGAGGTTGCGGTGAGCTGAGATCGTGCCACTGCACTCCAGCCTGGGTGACAGAACGAGACTCTGACTCAAAAAAAAAAAAAAAAAAATTTGAAGACAGATGCCTCATACTAAAGTATCATTTGACAGATGGTTTTTCAAAAATGTAAGGAGGTGATATGGGTTGAGTAGTAGAGAATTAATGAAGATGGACAGATGGGTGAAGAACCAGTAATTAAAACAATCCTGTTCAACAGCATCACACATAAGATTTGATTTTGAGTCACATATTGAGATTCAGCAACTATCAGAAAATTTAAAAAAATTAGGAGTCCGGAAATCTGCTAGATAAATCTACCACACAGCAGTAACAAAAATAACACAATCTGAAAGATAATATTTTATAAATAAATCTTTGAAAAGATAGAGCTTGAACTATTCATGAAATCTTAAAATAATGAAATCCTAGACTAATCATTTAGTTGGTACATAAAGAAAATAGGACAAGCGTGGTGGCTCATGCCTGTAATCCCAACACTTTTGGGAGGCCAAGGCAAGCGGATAACTTGAGGTCAGGAGTTCGAGGCCAGCCTCGCTAACATGGCGAGACCCCAGCTCTAATAAAAATACAACAATTAGCTGGGCATGGTGGTGCACACCTGTAATCCCAACTACTCAGAAGGCTGAGGCATGAGAATCACTTGAACCCGGGAGGTGGAGGTTACAGTGAGTCAAGATTGTGCCACTGCACTCCAGCTGAGGTGACAGTGTGAGACCCTGTCTCAAATTTTAAAAAAAGAAAATACTAATCAGAGTCCATAGCTAGAGCAGACAATGAATAATTTTACCAAATTTTCAATTTCAAAAATTTCATCTCTACACATCTGAGAGATGTTGGGTGAGGTTAGGAGTTCAGACTGACTGTGGAAGAGTGTAGAGCTAAAAATCATCTTCGTAAACCACTTACAGTACTTTAACTTTTCTGATGAAAATATGAGACCCGGAGAGGTTATGCCCAACATCATAAAACCAGCTTGGGGAGAATTAGAATTAAGTCAAAGGGTTTCTTTCAGCTCACTTACTCAATCATGATGACTTGGCCTTTTTGGCATCATGGTTATTAAATAAAACAACCAAGCAGAAGCTTTTCTAGAAATACATATGTAACCAAAACCTTTCTTAAATATTTTAACAAAAATATGTAATTTAACACAAGAGATTTCAAAAGATACGTTACTCTAATTTTAAAAGTACTTAGCAGACATGTTCCCAAGCACTTTTCTATATTCTATTACCTCTGTATGCTGCTGATTTTGCCTGATAACCTTCTTCTCTTTATCAAACATAGAGCTGAATTCAACATACATTAACTCAATTTAGAATAACACTCCAAATAATTATCAGGAATGCCTACCAAATTAACCAAGGAATGGGAAATACCCTTCCTTGAACTGGCTATAATACAGATTTGAAGATAATTTAAAACATTTGAATATCAAATTGGTTCAAAATTGGGTAAAGTTAATCTTGGGGTTGGGCAGGAGAAACTACTTAAACTACATTTTATTTCCTGCAGGCCATGATTTCACTCTCTCCTCCTAAAGGAAAAGTTTCCTATGCTTGCATTAAATTTATTAAAAATGTTAATAAAATATTGCTACCCACAATATTTTTTGGTAGCACAAAATATATATATATATATAATATATATTTTGGTAGCACAAAATTATTAATATTTAGCACAAAATTGCTACCCAAAATATTGCTACCCAAAATATTATATGGGTACATAATATACCCATATAATAAAATATAATGTTATATTGATAAAATATTACTTAAATAATATTACCTATTTATTCATACTCTGGTTTCTTGTAGTGGGAGATGGTATTTGCAAAACAAGATCCGGGTGCTTAGTGTACTCACTGCGACCGGGGTGCCATTGTTTCTAGGTCCTCCCAGTGAACAAAGCTAGGAGATATATGTATGCATATATGTACAGACACACACACACATATATATATATATATCATATGCATACTTAGAACCCATGAGTTCACAATGATTCCAGTACAACACATTAGAGTTCTTGGCTTTTGCTGTTCCATGATTGTAATTCCTTTTTCAGACAGATAGAAATTTAACTCCCATTATCCTCAAAATATTTACTTATTTGTTCAATCAACTTATTTGCAAAATGTAACCAATCTAACAATGTAACTACCCTGGCTATTCTTCTACACGCCACCTCTGCAGCCCTTCACCCCAGCCACCTACTTCCTCAGACACTACTGCCGATAACCGCTACTCTGCCCCTCACTCCTCGGTACTGCACTTCCTAGGTGTCTATATATCCAAACCAGGAGGGGAAGGGAATAAATGAACAGATGGAAAGGGAAGGAGATCAGTCATGGTTTTCCATTATTTACCTTACTAGCTGATCTTACCCCTATAACCCACCCTTTAACATGCTCTCTTTCCACAACTCCCATCCTAAAGAATGGATAGCTAGCGATATTTGCTTTTGCGTATTTTACTTCATCATTAAACATAAGAATGCCCTAGAAGAAATAGCATTCAGCTGTTAAAACTTGACAATTTCCATCAATCTGCCAAAAAAAAAAAGCCGTGATAACAGACTATTTTAAACACAGAGATAATACAGGCAGGAAACACACACACACACACACACACACACACACACACACACACACACACAACATTTAATCAAAGTTTTTTGTTTTGTTTTGTTTTCTTTTAGAGACAAAAGTCTCACTCTGTCAGCAGACTCGATAGCAGTGGTGCCATCATAGCTCACTGCATCTTTGAATTCCTGGGCTCAAGTGATCCTCCCAAGTAGCTGGGGCTACAGGCATGCACCAACATGCCCAGCTAATTTTTTTTTTTTTTTTTTTTTTTTGGAGAGAGGGGGTCTTGCTATGTTGCCTAGGCTGGTCTTCAACTCCTGGCCTTAAGCAATCCTTCTATCTCTGCCTCTCAAAGTGCTGGGATTACAGACATGAGCCACCACATCTGGCCACAAGTTATTAAAATATGTAGAAAGCACTTCTGTAACATTCTATGTCACTTCATGATGACTTGGGGAATCCATAGAAGGATGCTCAATTCATGGCTATAAAAGCTGAGAAAGTAAAAGTCTGCCCAGCTATTCATCAGGATTAGATAAAAGAGACAGATAAGGCCAGCTGTTAAAATTAACAGGAAACAGTGCTTTTCCTAAATACACACTGCAACTGAAAAATGTCATAACAATCTCCTTCTATGAGTGACTACTAAGTTCTTACTTACTAAGACGACTTGTTATCTAAAATCACAGATTATAAAAAAGTTTGTTGTTGAACATGTATCAGTAAGAACAAAACATCCCACTCTTGCCTAGAGCATCTAAGTCACTTTGACACAGAGAAGCAGCCTTGATTTTCAACCCAGGTGCAGAGATATAAATATGGAGTTTCTGAACATAACATTTCAAATATACGTTGACTTTGTAGTTTTCAAGACAACAAGATCCTGGGTCTACTTTGAAGGCCAGACCAGATGTTCACCCCATTATAAACAGCCCTGCTTTGTTTTGAGTCTACCAGAATACTGTTTCATTTAAATTTCACCTAAACTCTACCCTTCCTCCAAATTACTATAATTTTATCTTTTCTTTGGTTTGGTGAGATGGTCCCACGGTGTCTGTTGGGCAATCTCTCTCAATGCAACAAGCCAATAAGCCTGACTTTGTCAAACTGTAACTTTGTCCTTATAGGTCTTGGGCTGTTTGGGCTGGACAAAATCAAACTGATAGTTGCAGCCCAAACTCTTCATTCCTGTGGTTCATGATCATGCAAGTGCACATAATTATGTGTCACATAAGGACAGAGAAAAGTAATTAGCTCATTAAAGAAATACTATTTTAGCTATCCTAGAGAAAAGTTCATGAGACAAGAAAATATAAGTTTTATTTTCTTCATTAACTAATCAAAGGTTATACACCCCTTATATAGCCACTGGGTTAGCCAACTAGAGAAAGATTCACTGGTATAAAGTTGAGCAAATATCTTCCCATCCTCTCCTCATTGTTGGTCACACCCAGTTCCACTGCCTCGAAACTGGAAGAAACATTTTGACAATGAATCATTGATGGTCGTTGGAGAATGACATCAACATTCAGAGACTTTAACTACTTTGTGGTATTGCCATGAAAGAAAGAAAATAAACAAACGAATAAACTATTTGAACCACTTGGGAGAAAAAAGGAATCAAGTTCCTAGAAAAGATTACTATGTGTAAATAACTCTCTATTGAGATTTGATAGAAAATACTTCTTCCACAGATATTTAGCCTTTCAGTCATATAAAATACAAAAATCACTGGAATTTAAACCCCAGACAAAACTTCTTTGGAATATAATTACTATAGTAGAACAGTAAATATTACCTTAAACTCTGACAACCATTCCTCCACAACCCCTTTCTCTGAAGTAAACATTTTTCCACATCTGTTCTAAACCTTCAACCTGAAAATTAACATAGAAAAATGTTAACGTTTTGAATATATTTTATTTAGTCAGATTACTATGAACAGAGATAATCCTATAAAGTTTTTACTTCATATTTGTGAAATGAGTTTCAAACATTAATTACTAAATTCATTTCAAAACCAATGTGCACAAACAAGCCTTAAAATACAAGAATTTTGACAAAAGTATAAATATCATAACATGATGAAATTTGCTCTGCAATTTTCATTTAGTTTTCAGGAATGCCAGCTGCAAAACATATTGGACATTTTTCCCTAGTTTCAATAAAATAATTTCAAAAAGATCATTTATCTTAAAAGAAGGCAGAAAATATTTCAAAACTGTGAAAACATAAGAAGACACGCATCCAAAATTGACTTTATAGAAAGCATTAAAGTAATTTAATTTGCTTATATTTCAGTTCTTTACAACAGTAACTAGGTGAGCCATTTGGTTTCTTGAAAGTGTAATATTCATTTTTTAAGAAGTAAAAGTGACAATATTCAAAATGACCATATTTGACAACAGTTATTCAGAAGATTGGGATTTACTTAAGTATAAATTTAAAGAAATAAGCTAAAGGAAATGCAGAACAGTTTTATCTCAAGCAAAATGTTTGTCAAAATGCAATGTATTTTTCTTCACCTATCCATTTGTATGGGAGTAGACTTGGAAACTATTTCCTGACAGAAAACTTGAGCTCTATCTGAACTTCCTAACTTCCAAATTCAGTCACAAATCCTTCATTAGGCTACTTAATTTTCATCAGCATTATAAGGTAGTAGAAACTCAGGTAGAGTAGCCAGAAATGAATTCTGATTCTATTACTTTACTTGCAGTATAACCTTGGGCAAGATATATTTGCCTTACTTTTTTTTAATCTGCAAAATAGGGATAATGATAGTACCTATTTGCAAGGAGTTATTGTGAGGAGTACATTTTAAGATGCAAATAAAAGCAGTTATTTCCATTCCTGGCAACAAAGTATTATTACTATGCAATATTTTTATTATTATTACTAATTCTTAGAAACTCTGCTCAGCTGTCTATGAAAGTATCCAGATATGCCTTAATGAACAACACAGGTTCTTGTCAAAGAATACATTCTAAGGTTTCTGCTGTCTAATTCTCATAAAAAACACAATTAAAACATTTTTTGGTCATTCATTCATTCATTCACTCATAAAAGATTACTTGGGTAATATGCATTTTACTTTTAAAATAAAAAATATTTCTCCTTGGATCAAGTCAGACTAACAGAAAACCACATATATGTACTGTATTATTGATTTTATAGAACTGTCTGTTTGGAGAAACTGGGCTTTGAAATCATGTCCAAAATGTTACCAAAGCACTGCTAGATCACATTTATCCTCCTTAAAAGCCAACAGAGTCTAGAAAATTCACATCTTAAGTTTTTAGTACCAGGAAAACCTCTCCTTTGGAGTAACTTGTTTGTTTTTATATTATGAATACTGTGAGTTTCATAACTGATTCTCCTTGTCTTACTCTCATTTTCTGTCTGCCTGTATCTACTTTTTTATGTTATGTATATTTGTAAAGCAAAGCCAATATAAATGCACAAAAGTTTTCTTTTGTATGAATTCCATTGTTTAATAAATTAGGACAGAAAGTTATCACAAATTGAACCACACTACGTCAAGTTACATAGAACTGGGGAGGTAAAATTTTTACAAAAATTCAAAATAACTCTCCAGTTAAAATTAAGGTTAATTTTTCAAAAATTAAAAAAAAATCAAGAGGAATATGCAAAGAACCAAGAACAGTCAAGGGCTGTCTTGAAGAACAACAGAACTGTGGGACCTGGACTTCCGACAGCAAAGCTTAGTATAAAACTTACCAAAAACTATAGTAATTAAGCCAGTGGTGGCACTGTCAGAAGGATAGAAAACAACCAATGGAACAGAATAGAGTGGCCAGAAACAGACCTACACATATATGGTCACCTGATTTATGACAAAAATGACACTGAAATTCAGTGAGGAAAGGATGATCTTTATAATAAATGGGGCCAGGTTATTTGGATAGCTACATGGGGAGGACAAAAAGAACCATGACCCTAGAGATCATGCTGTATGCAAAAAAAAAAAACAAACAAAACAGTTTCAGTTGGACCATAGATCTAATTGTGAACAGTAAACCATAAGGCTTTTAGAAGAAAACGCAAGAGAGTACTTTCATAATCTTAGGCTAGGCAAAGGTTTCTTAAACAAGAGGCACAAAAGCACTAATCACAAGGAGAGAAAATGGATAAACTGGACTTCCTTGAAAGTAAGAATTTCTACTCACCAAAAGATATCACTAGGAGAATGAAAAGGCAAAGCCATAGAGTGGCAGATGATATCTGCAATTCATATACATGACAAAAGTCTCATATCCAGAATATATAAGGAACTCATAAATTATTAAGAAAAAGGTAGACAATCCTATAGGAAAAACAAGACCATCACTTATTCAAATGGAAACTTAGCACATGAAACATGCTCAAATTTGTTAGTCATCAGGGAAATGTCAGTTAAAACCCACAGTGAAATACACCATACAAACACACACACTGACACACACACACACACACACACACACGCTCGCATGTGTAGCTAAAATGAAAGATCACACCAAGTGTTGAAAAAGATATGGAGCAATCAATATTCAGACACAGCTAATGTGAATGCAAATTGGTACAATATCTTGGAAAACTCTTTAGCAATATCCTCTAAACTTGAGGATATATACATATACTCTACGAACCCAGAAATTCTACCCATGTTACTACACAACAGAAATGAGGACATCTGTTCTCTGAAAGTTATGTTCAGAAAATGTTCATCTGAGCAATAGGCTTTTGTTTTTGTTTTGTTTTTAGAGACAGGGTCTCACTCTGTTACCCGGGCTAGAGTGTAATGGCGCTATCACAGCTCACTGTAGCCTCAAATTCCTGGCCTCAAGGGATCCTCCCACCTCAGCCTCTCAAGCAGCTGAGACTACAGGAGTGTACCACATACTTGGCTAGATCAGGTTTTTTTTAATAGTCAGAAACTAGAAACAAACCAAATGTCCATCAATAGTTGAATGAATAAATTACGATATACTGTACAATATCTGAAATTCTATACAACAAAATATAACTTTGAATGAATAAACTATATCTGTGTTACAGTGTTGGATAAAAGAATGCAGGAAAACAGAGTACATACTGTATAATTACATTTATGTAAATTTCAAGAACAGATAAAACGAATCCATTTGTGTTAGAAGTTGGGACAGTGGCTGTTCCTGAGGGGCCTATCTTGTCGGTTCTGATAACAGTCTGTTTCTTGATCTAGGTGCTGGTTACTCAAGTGTATACATTTGGTGAAAATTTGCCAAGCTAAACATTTCATAATTTGTACATTTTTCTGTGTGTATATTATACATTAGTAACACCAGTCAGCCCTGGGTCTCTTATCTTCCACTTGATAGAGATCAAATGGGAGCCCTCATTGCATAGCTGAGCTCACATGGACACTCACCTGTTTAGCACGCATTCAAGGAATAAAATTGTTCCTCCCCAAACTTCTCTGTCTCCTGCAGAACTCAAAAGGGAGTCTATGACATGCCTCCCTACCCTGAAACTTTCACAGTCTCACCACCACTGTCTGCCTTAGGTCCACCAGGACTAAAGTCATTATTCCCTTCATCTCTGTTTATGTCCAGCACCACAAGAAGCTACAGACACCTATATGACACTCATCTCTCACACACTAGTCATCATAACTCTTTGTGCATCTTCTATTTTGCTCCCATCTTCCATCCCATCCTAATTCTGGATGGAGGATATACTTCCATTGTGTCCTCTGGAATTTACAGTCTATTACCAGCAAAATCCTCTATATCTTCAACAGTTCTTCAAATGTTGCTTTCTTATTTTCATGAGACACTAGTTTCCCTGCATGCAACCTTACCAAATAGCGATTGCATTTCCTCACACATCCCTGAAAGAAAACACTGGGCCTAGAGGTAAAGTAGGTGTTCTCCTTCCTTCTTATTACCACTCAAGATCATTCTCCTCCTCCTTCAACCATCCACCCAAAGCTGCTTTGAAACTCTGTCACCATCATCTATCAATCAATCCACCCCATGCCCTGGCCCTGCTCGGTCCCTCCCCTTCATTTGTGCATGATCTTAGCTCCTAGCTCACTGTCATACTTTCAAACAACTCCTGCTTAAATCTTGGTGATTTTTTTTCTTACCTGAAGTCTTAATTCCTAGAAATCTTAATTCCTAGAATTCTCCTCCTACAATATTTTCTTCCTCCCTGCCTCAGCTACTCAATCCTATGATCAAAGTCTATGATCATAGCCTAGACCACCTGTTTTCAAACATTTGGGTTAGGGACTCTTTATACTCTTAAATATTAAGCCAACCTGAAAGAACACCCAGGGGCCAAAGCTGGAACAATCTGAGCAACAGAACAAATAATGTAGTATTGAATTATAACCCAAAGTATAAAATAAATATACATGAGGCCATACTCATATAAATAAATGATTAAATAAGTAAGAGAATAGGAGATAAAGCTTCCTTACGGAAGAACTCCCAATAACAGATGTAGACACTATCTCGTCCAGGAGGTAGAGCTTAGTCCTTGCTCCCCCATTGAGAGTGCACTGGACATAGCTATTCACTTGCAAAAAAAGAGAGTATGGAAAGAGGAAAAGAGTAACTGTATAGTGGTGAAACCGGGCAAGCACTCCCTTGATCAAAGTTAACGTCAACATGATGTCATGCGAATATCAAGTACCATCCAATATGATTACAGACATGAGCCACCGTGCCTGGCCCCTGGTAAGTTCCTTTTAACTATAAAAGTAAGAATATCTTTAGAAGAGAAAGTATGGCTGGGTGTGGTGGCTCACGCCTGTAATCCCAGCACTTTGGGAGGCTGAGGCCAGAAGATCACTTGAGGTTAGGAGTTTGAGAAAGCCTGGCCAACACAGTGAAACCCCTCCATACTAAAAATACAAAAATTAGCCAGGCATGGTGGCATGTGCCTGTGATCCCAGGTACTTGGGAGGCTGAGATAGAAGAATTGTTTGAACCTGGGAGGCAGAGGTTTCAGTAAGCCGGGATCGTACCACTGCACTCCAGCCTGGATGACAGAGTGAGACTCCATTTCAAAAAAAAAAAAAAAAAAGAAGTGAAAATATACAAACATTAAAAATGAATCCTGAAATATCAATGCATTATGTAGGAAAGAGAACAATGGAATTCTATAAAGTATAGGATAATTTTTTTATTTCAACTTTTATTTTAGATTCAGGAAGTACATATGCAGGTTTGTTACATGGGTATACTGTGTGATGCTAAGGTTTGGAGTACTATTGTAGGATAAGTATTTAAAGAAATAAAAAATTAAAAAGCCAACAGTGTTTACTAGCTGACATAAGCTTTTCTTTGACCTTACCACATACAGTACAATTGTAAAAAAAATGTTTCCATTAGCCCTAGGCTTCAAGATGAATAACAGTTATGACTAAAGGTATCAGTAAAGCTTAGATAGGACAAAAAGCAAACTGACCACAAAATGATTTAAAAACTGTTTCTCTCTACCAGCAAGCAGCAAGAGGCTCTCTACAAGTTGCTAACCCACCCCCACATTTCATATCTAATATGTAACCTATTAACATCTATGCCAAAGACTTGATTATGTAACTCTGCAAGCTTTATAAATCTGATTAGACATCTCTAGTAATATTCAAAATATACTTGCATTTGTAAAAACTTTATTCTTCTCAAAGGTAAAAGAGACAAAATTAAAATACATGTTTCCTGCTGTGTAACTAACTTCCTATTTTTGCCAAACATGTTCCAGAGCAGAATATTTAAAATTACATTAGAAGGCTTGCTAGGAGTCTATGTAGTATTTCACTAGCCCAATTAGTCTGTATAACATTAATTTTTTATATTTTCAATGTACAATAAAACCTTTCTAAGTCAAATGTCTTATTCTTCAATTCCCACATTATGTTATTAATAAAAATTACCAAAATTTATCTTTTAGTGTTGTCATCAGAGACACATAACATTTTAATTATTTTATAAGAATATTTTAAAAGTATTTGTAACTTTCACTGTAAAACTCTAAAAATTTCCTTATTCCTACTATTTTTTTACATCATCCCCTTCATCATTAAGAACTAACTACAAACTACTATAAAACTTTTTATAACCATTTGTTTTATATATCATTATGAAACTTAAGTTTCTATAAATTTATAGAGCAACCAAATTTCTATAAATGGATTGTGACACATCACGAAATTTTAAACTTCTCTCCTATGCAATGAGGCCATTGCTGTAGTTAAATTAAGCGCTACCAGAAGATTATCAAGAATTCCTGGGTGAATTTCAGGAAAATAGAGCAGAGAGAAATGTTCAGATTATGTTACAGAATAAAATTAATTTAATTTTAGGATTTTGCTGCTTAGAAACTGACCAATCAATTGTGAAGGAGGAAGGTATAAAGAAGAGTTGTTTAAAAAGAAGTGTTGATGCCTCACTGCCTACCTAGGTCATCAAGTAGATATAGCTGCCTCTCAAGGCACCAGGAGAAGTAATATAATTCACAGTAAGAGAGGTTTGGGAAGTCTTTCCAAAGGCCTATTACTTAGGCCTATTTTCCCCAAAAATCACAAAACAAGCGTCTGATTATCAAGAATAGAACATAGGTTTTTACTCAATAAAATGGTTTTTGGCTAAACCATCTTTTGCCTACCCCAAGGACAAATAAGATCATGTTGGGATATCAGTGTGCTATGGCAACCAGCCCAGTGTGTTTCTGTTGGAAAAGCTAGAACAATTAGAAGGTAACAAGTTCTTTCTTCTCATTTCCCATTTCTATCTTCCTATTCTTCTCAGATCCTCCAGGACTTCAGACAAGATCAGGCACGTTCAAGGTGTTATGGCCATAGACAAGATCCTCCAGGACTTTAGAAGAACATTTTTTCCAGGGAAGGGATATCTGATTTGGACTCTAATGAGAGAAGTTAGGCAGAACTATTTTTTAACAACCATGTTGACCAAAAGAATGCAGCAAACACAATGCTGTGAAACTTCTGAGGCCAACAGTTACTGCTCTTGGATTTCTATTGCAAATATTCTCCCTCTTTTTTGAGCTAGCATTCAAATAGCCTCGACTAAGATCATGTACAATTTATTAACAATTTAGATTTCTTTTAGATAAGAACAGACAGAATGGTGAGATCTCTGGGAACCATGGCACTACGATGAGCACTTCTTATTGACATTAATATAGCACATGATTCAGTGGTTCAACTTTTTTTTAATTTTTTTCAAATAAAAATTATATAACATAATTTTAAAGTTTTAAACTGTAGTAGTAACTACAGGCAAATTTCAGTCCAGATACTATAAGCATAAGTAACATACAGCAAGTATCTAATAAATATTTATTGAATAGAGGAATAAATTTCACCCTTTATAATGCCTGTCAAATTTACCATCTGCTCTCCATCTCCGCAGCAACACCCTGAGTCTGGGCCCTTATTTCCTCTGCATGTGCTGATCACACAGCCTTCTGGCTCCTGATTTCTTCCCTTCTCCGGTGCACCATGCATGTTGCTGCCATATAATCTTGCCGAAACTTCTTTTCTCCTGAACACACCATGACATCAGACCTCACAAATCTTCTACATCAAACTTTCCCTATAATATGGTCATAATTTACCTATCCAAATTTTACTTAACACTATTCTCCAAAATAATCCATGCCACTCCAGGCTCCATGTCTTTGCCTATGCTTCTCTTCTCTATCTTCCTTTCAGTCCTCAGCTTTTACACCCTACCTAGGAAAAACTTGGGGCTCTTATTAATGAAATGCCTGTGTTGGTAAGGTAAGCTGCCAGGAGAGAACTGGCACTGCATCTGTGAACCGTAACAGCATCATCTGATTATTTTATTTTATTTATGTATTTTTTATTTATTTATTATTTTTTTTTTTTATTTTTTTTTATTTTTTTGAGATGGAGTCTCGCTCTGTCACCCAGGCTGGAGTGCAGTGGCGCGATCTCGGCTCACTGCAAGCTCCGCCTCCCAGGTTCACGCCATTCTCCTGCCTCAGCCTCTCCGAGTAGCTGGGACTACAGGCGCCCGCCACCACGCCCGGCTAATTTTTTTTTTTTTTTTTAGTAGAGACAGGGTTTCACCGTAGTCTCGATCTCCTGGCCTCGTGATCCGCCTGCCTCGGCCTCCCAAAGTGCTGGGATTACAAGCGTGAGCCACCGCGCCCAGCCTCATCTGATTATTTTAAAGACTGATTGATGCAGATAATCTTGACTTAGAAAACCTCTTATTAGAATGTTATAAGAAATCTTAAAAGCCCATTAATACGTTATGTATTTCACTAAACATAAAAATATCACAAACAAATTATTTTACATTTAATATTGGGTAAAAATCTACAAGAGCAGTTATTGCTGTAATAAAGCTTTCCAAAATGTTTGTACCACCTTTTACAAAATATAATTATAGCATATACTAAGTGATTCAAGTATTACCTCAGTGAATCAAACTTCAGTAAGCCCTGATAACTAACATACAAACGATAAAGTTTGTTAACAGATTTTAAGAGATCAGTGTAAAAATGCTGAACTATAATAATTACCTCAATCACATTCATTAACATGATTATCACACAACTGCATATTAAATAACATGGTGATTAGAAATGCTTTCTACGTATTCACTAGAACAGGATGTCAAGTCGACAGCCTGTTCATATAATTTATCCAGACAGTAGGCTGGGCAGAATCAGAGTAAGAACAAAGAAATAGAAGTAGCAAAAACAAACATAGAATGGGAGGTCATATTAAGGGGAAACTCATTCAATATTTTCATATATGCAAAAAGTCAATACTACTATATGTTCAAATTGCAACACTAATAATTCAGCAAGCCCTTGAGTGCCTACTGAGTATAATGCAAAGTGTTTCTATTAGTTTGCACTATTAGCAAACAAATAGTAAAATATGATCTGTGTCCTTAAGGCAATTGTAATCCAGATGGCAAAGGAAAAGCAGGGAATAGACGAGAGGAAAGTAAGTCAAGGTAGCACCTTACATTTTCTAGAGGAATAATTGCAAGGGCAATCATGAGAAAATTATCAGAAATGCAAAAAATCAACAATGAAAAGTTTAAAACAAGGGTTCTGCTCACTATGCAACTATAAAAGATTATAAAAATTCCGCCAAGAAAGAAAATAAAACATACACAAAAACTATGAACACCTAGGAAGAAAACTGATCTCCCATCCCTGCTAATATTTTTCTTTACTGGAGATTTTTTAAATTGCTGCACTTAAATCTTTTCCACATAATTAAAATAAATAATCATCCTTCTCACTGCTGCTATCCTACTCTTCAAAAGAAAATTCTGTTAACTTTATATTATTTCAAACTTTTTTCTACACATATACTATATAATCAGCAGTTCTGAAAACTCTCTACTCTTAAAATGTATTGAGAAGTATATCTAAACCAAAACAAATGTATCTCCTCAACCAAGAAAAATATATCAACCAAATAATATATTTATATAGATAGGTACCTATCTATATCTATATAGATATCTGCTCAACCAAACAAAATATATCTGCTCTATCAAAACACGTACATATGTATATATGCACATATATACATACATGTATACATAGTCCATTTATATTTTGATTTTAACATAAAAATACAATCATTCTATCAAAACTTGATTATTTTTCACCTAATATATCATGGACCTTTTTAAAAAATATGTGGTACACTATTACTATTATATTTACGACCTTCGACAAATGATCTCTCCTGTTCTTTAGTCCTTTGTGTAGTCCTCCTCCGCATCAATGCTGGGCTTGGCAAAGTGACATGTTTTTGCCAGTGGAATTTAGCAAGGTGCTGCAAGGACAGACTTAATAAGAGCTTCCACCTAGGACCTGTCCTCTTGAATAATCCCTCTTAGTGGGTAACCACCATGCTACAAGAGCTGAGGGATAGACATCTGCATAAGAAGCCACATGAAGACAGACCTTAGAGGACAGCAGAAAAAAAAGGCTTTCCTTGTGAAAATTTAACTACTTGACAAAGTTAAAGAATTTTTTTTTATCAAAGGACTTTTCAGAGCCTTTAATATGCTAAATCTGTATTATTAATCTCTAAGAAAGGCATTTGGAATGAAATATTTTCCTAAATATATTTGACCATGGGATCCTTTGCTGTCCATACACAACTGGCATCATTGGGAATATGGTCTGGAAAACACTCAATGTGACCAAATGTGTCATACATAGCAATGGTAGATGTCCATAGATAATGTTGTGATAATGACTAACATTCCTCAAGCACTTATGTTTCTGGCACTATGCTAAGCAATTTATCAGAATTTTAATTTAATTCTCATAGCCATCCTAGCTGGTAAATTAACATAACCTCTATTTCACAAAAAAGAAAGCTAACACTTAAAGAAATAACTTGCCCAAGATCACACACTACCAAAGTGGTTAAGTTAGGGTTAGAACCCATGCAGCCCAATTCCAAAGACCCCATTCTAATCACCATGCTATCAGCAATCCCTACCCATGGCACCTAAAACAGTTCAAAACCTTTCCCTTGTCTCATAAATAATTTACTCTTGTTTACTCTTTTCTTCTTCCTAATATTTTCATTCTAAATTGAAAAGTAGGATATTTTCATTTTCAAATAAATTGGTAGGGAACAGTAAATTATTCAGATGATTGTGTTTGGCAGCCAGGTTGAGAACTATAGGGTAGTCAAAGAACATGGTAGGGTACTGGAGAAAAAGTATTCAATTTACTTAGACCCAGCTCTGCCACTTGTTAGCATGTGGTTGCAGTATTTTTCTCAGTTGGAATGAAGGAAAAGAAAAAAGATGAGAAAAATCTATCAACTGGTATTTACCACAGTGCCTACATACTGGTAACAAGAGTGATCCAAAAACATGGGTGTGATTGAAGTTGAAATGCCAAAATTAGAACAAAATTCTTATTTGCCCCTAAGTCAGAGGTTTTCTCTTTGGTTTTGGTTTCCTTTGCTTTATGGCAAACATTTTTTTTTTTTTTAATTCTGGGGCTGAGACCTTTGTTCAGTTCTCTAATTTAGTTTACCCTACTTTCAGAACTCTGGGAAAACTGTCTGCAAACAATGAAAGAGCAAATATTTTGCTTTTGTATATGTTTGAAATTTTCTCTTCACAAAGTATCTGAAAGCACTATAAAAATTGACTGAACACAGCACTACTTGATATATAACTCAATTAAAAATGTCAAGAAGAAATAATGGTAAAAATTGTATATATATATATACACACACACACACATATATATATATAGTTTGTGGCTACAGCATGTAATGAAAAAATGCTGAAAACCACTGTGGCAACTCAGTATGACTAGTTGATGATCAAAGGATACAGCACTACCACAGCAATGGGCATGTAAAAGACATGCTGTTTTGCCCCTGTTGACTATAACACAAGTAAAATAATGTGACTAAGATTATACACAAGCAATTAGCTCAAATCAACATCATATTAAAAAGTATTTTATTTAGTCTTCCTCTTCCATTTTCTACCGTGAAGAAGCAACCAGGGAGAGGCTCTTGAACACCTAGCAACACAAATACCCTGTAAACACTTTCTCCTTACCAAACTAAACAAATTCAATTAAATTAAGGAATTAGCCAGTTGCTTGCCCTTGGCTGTATTGGGAAAGATGAAGGAGGAGTCAAATAGTTATTACTTTCTTCATTAAGCTATCCAAATTTTTCTCTTCCATGTTTTACCTAGGGGAAGTATATAAATTTTTGAGGCTTTGACATTAGCCTTGGCAAACTGTTTCTTGGGAATAGGCAAATTAAGAGTATTTGAGATTTTGCTACATCCAAGTATAAAAGCCATATATTTGTTTGCTAGGGCTGCCGTAACAAAGTACCACAGACTGGGTGGCTTAAACAACAGAAATTAATTTTCTCACAGTTCTCTAGGCTAGGAGTCTAAGATCAAGATTCAGGAGGGTTGGTTCCTTCTTAGAGCTCTGAGAGAATAGTTTCAGGTCTTTCCCCATGGCTCATAGATGGCGGTCTTCTCCCTATGTCTTCACATTGTCTTCCTTCTGTACGGCCTATCCAAATTTCCTGTTCTTACAAGGACACCAAACATACTGAATTAGGGCCCATCCTAATTACCTCATTTTAACTTAACTGCCTCTCTAAAGACCCTATTTCCAAATGATGCTACATTCTGAGGTACCGGGGGTTAGGCCTTCAACTTATGAATTTTGGATGGGACACAATGCAGCCCATAATACCACTAAAGCTGCAGTAAGCTAGGGTTCAGCAACCAACCTGGCTCTTTTTTTTCTTATATTAAGGTGGTTAAATATCATTCATTTATTCATAAACTATTAAATGCCAACTATGTCCTAGATACTAGATTTACAAAAATGAATACGACATAGCTGACTTAGGGGATTCACAGTCTATTAGGAGAGACAAATAAACCTAAAACAGCAGAAATGAGTGTGCCTTAGGTCCTTTTAAAACAATTCGAGGTAAATCAGAATATAAACAATAAAATAAAATAAATAAATGCTATGAGAAAAAATGAGGAGGAATGTAAAAGAAAGCCCAATGTAAACATTATCTTTCATTTTGCTATCAATAACCCCTCTTTCCTCTCTCCCAAACATAATAGCATATGGAAATATGGTTTCCAAAGCACAGCTCTACTTTGATTCCTTAAAGTTCTTTGCATTCTAAGTGCTTTCCTTTTTGCAATGTTGGGGACAAAGAAAGACAGAAATGTTAAGAGAATCAAATTCCAAATAACTTGGGAGTTAATGTCTTAGAGGGAGTCGCTGCCCTTTAATATGTTGGAATGAGACTTTTAACCTTTAATAGAGGCTCAGATGTTCAATAGAAAATAGTAGGGCAAAGAGGGAAGTGCAATGAGAAAATGTAAGTAAACACAGTTAATGGTGGTAGTGTGTGCTAATAGGGCCATAATAATAAAAACAACAGATCTTGACTGTACAAAATTCTATTTGATTCTCCCCAGTCAGAAACTATGTGGATATTATGAATATAGTTGTTTTTCTTGGTTTAAAAACATTATAGTAACCAAAGCAGAAATAAATAGTTCAGTATGACCATGCTGATTCATATTAACTGGGCTAAGAGTCAATTTGTTTTAGCAGAGGCTGAATTATAAAATTATTTTTAAAATAAAGTTTTCAATAATACTGTCTTATACTAGTATAGCAGAATGTAACCTAGACGTTGTTTTGTAGCTGAATGTGAGGCTAAAATTAGCACAGCAAAAATTTCTATCTTGGTTCCTCCCAAAGTACTTTACTTGAAAGTCCTATAAGAATGTTTAATCCCCAAAGTATTTTAAGCATTTCTTTTTCAATTACACATTGTTTTTGAAGAAAGCGTTTATTATAGAAAAACCAAACATCTGCTTAGACCCTTTCACCAATAACTAATTCCTGATTGATGAAATCTAAATTCAGTAAATCACACTATATTACAATAAATTCTTTGGAGCCCTATAATCTGGTGCTTTATTTATATTATTTATTTTATTATATCTTATTATATATATTATTATTTATTATATTATATATGGAGAGTATCTGCTCTAATTACCATCTTGGGACTAGCTCAATATGATTTCCATGAAGAGGCTGGCCTTTCTGAGGTGCTACCTAAAATTGTATGACATATTTGAAGTTCTCATAGTGAAAATAACAAGTTTTAGTCTTATTTTTCTTTACATGCTTGTTCTTGGCCTGTCCTTCCTTTCCTCTCAGCCCATCATTATCATGGGTAAAAAAAAATTCTCATCTCCAAATAACAGCAATTGTTAAAAATTAGATATTATGAGTATAGTAGGGGAGCTTACTAGAAGGATTCCCTTTATAAAAACATTTTAAATAAAAATATAGTCAATACAAATTACAGCAAGCATAATTAGGATTTCTCTTCTACCGCTTTTTTTGTTTTGTTTTGTTTTTGAGATGGAGTCTTGCTGTGTTGCTCAGGCTGGAGTGCAATGGTGCAATCTTGGCTCACTACAACCACTGCCTCCCGGGTTCAAGCGATTCTCCTGCCTCATCCTCCCGAGTAGCTGGGACTACAAGCGCATGCCGCCATGCCCGGCTAATTTTTTGTATTTTTAGTAGAGACAGGGTTTCACCATGTTAGTCAGGATGGTCTCGATCTTCTAACCTCGCGATCCGCCCGCCTTGGCCTCCCAAAGTGCTGGGATTATAGGTGAAAGCCACAGCGCCCGGCCTCTTCTACTACTTTCTACAAGCAGAGGAATCCCACCTATATTCCTCTTATAAGCCCCCAGTGTTTTAATATAGCTCAATAAATAAAGGAAGCAACATGGTATAATGAAAAGAATGCTGACTCTGGAGTCCAAAAAACCCAGGCCAATTTTCAACAAGTTACTTAAACTTTCTAAGTCTCAGTTTCCTCAACTGTGAACGATAGATAATAACATCTACCTTTTAGGGATGTTTTAAGGATTAAAAATAATGCAAATAAAGCACTGGCAAACAAAAGGTCGTCAATGAATGATACCTCTAAGTATCACTGACAAAATATTTATCATTTGGACAACTGAGAATGCATTTCACGATCTTATAGTTCTGAAAAGAGGGGGCACAGGAGTAAGGCTTCATCAGATTCTAACGCCCTAGTTACTCCATCCTTATTTACTCTTCACTGATTACTTTTCTGATTTGGTAGCTTAATCTACTACACCACTTCCAACTGCTCACCATAAATTTATTCCTTAACCCCTTTTACAGTATAAATTTGGGTCTCATCATCTACTCTCCATGACCTTATAAATGACAACTCTATCAGCCCTTTCTCTATGGTCATTATTTTTCTGTAACCTGAAGCAAGAGTCTTCCTTTCTGAAACTCTACTTCTTGACCTCACTGACTTGAATATTCTGGTTCTACCACCCATGTAACCATTCTTCCAATTTTCTATATTTCTCCAACAATCTATTTGATTTACACATTTTTATCTTCCCTTCTTCCCCCATCCATTTCTATAATATTTTCACCTTCCTCTCCATTTCCCTATCAGGACTCACTTGAAGTTTCATGATTTTCCAAAATAGTCTCTCCCTTTTCTTAACTACTAATGTGTACACTGCTGCGGGGTCTATTTGTCACCTTGTCCACTACTGTGACATATACTGATTAACAAATCAGCAGGAACCTTGAAATTTAGAACAAAAGAGCATGTATGTGTCTGGCAGGTTTAAGAGGTTCAGATTGTCCCCATAGGAAGGGCATAGGGAGTGCAGTCTAGGTGTGCTGATTATAACCAAAACCCTAACTGAATTAATTAAATGGTAATTTATAGAGAGGGAACAAAAAGATAAATACAGAGTTTACGATTGCTTTCCCAATTTAAGCACTTTTTTTTTGAGACAGAGTCTCGCTCTGTCACCCAGGCTGGAGTGCAGTGGTGCAATCTCGGCTCACTGCAAGCTCATGCCATTCTCCTGCCTCAGCCTCCCAAGTAGATGGGACTACAGGCAATCGCCACCACGCCCGGCTAATTTTTTTGTATTTTTAGTAGAGACGGGGTTTCACTATGTTAGCCAGGATGGTCTCGATCTCTTGACCTCGTGATCCGCCCACCTCAGCCTCCCAAAGTGCTGGGATTACAGGCATGAGCCACCGCACCCGGCCAATTTAAGCACTTTTAAGGCTTACATTACTCTCTTAAATTTCCAAGCCTATACATCACTCAACATAAGAGTAAATATAAATATTCCAGTAGCTAAAACCTAATTTTCATGGTACAATTTAATAACTCATATATAATGTTTTCATTAAGTCAAGTACAAATGACTGAATGAATTCTATGTATTTATATGAGAAAGCAACTAATGTTTGTCAACTACCAAAAGACTCTTTGTTCAAGAAAATGCACACCAAACAAATATCACTTAACATTACTACTAAAAAGCTACCCTGATGCAAGGCTCACAACAAAAATAATTCAAACTAAAATGGAAAAGTACTGTGTTTCCAAAACTCTTTGATCTCTTGTATGTGGTACACTTAACATAACATTCTTACAAGGTACAAACAGGATTCAGGAATGCAAATTGATCTTGAACACTCAACAATTAAAATGTAAATTATATTAAGCGCATTATATGAACAACAATTTTAAGTTCCCCCACCCTATCCTACCTCACTCCAAGATCACAGTATTTATTAAAATAGCAAAAGATATGACACATCAACACAGAACAGACCAGTGATGATTATAATAGGGTTACCAAAAATTAAAACTAAGTGTGCAGAGAGGAAAAATACTTAATAAGATGCTCAAATAAAATGATTAAATTTACTTCTCAGTAATATGGGGTGAAGAAAGAGTCCTAATTAAGAAAAACATTAGGGTACTGATTAGAAAACATGGGCTATTATATCCAATAGGAATTGAGTTTAAACTTTGTGTGCTTTATTGATGGTGAATGACTGTCTTAACCTCTGAGTCTCAGTTTATCACTAGAATAGAAATAATAATCTTCACCTCATAAAGTTATATAGAGACTAAATTAAATTAATTATGCAAAATACTTAGTACGTAAGCACATATTAAGACCTTTATAATTGTATTCAGTCCAAAAAGACCTAGACATTTTTAGAGCCAATCTATTTCAAATCTTCCAAGGAAAAGATTAATTGCCAGAGCACATGCAAAGATGGAAAGCTTCTCTCTCAGTCTCTCTTTTTACAAAGCTGGCATATTCAGAAATCAAAACCTTAAAAAGGTAATACAAAAGGAATACTAAAGATCAATCTCATATAGCAAATCAAATATAGCACTATTTTAAAGAGATATGCTATTATCAAGTTGCCTTTATCCCTAAGACAGCAATTGTTTGATGAAAGCTACTTGGAAATCTAACACAATTCATCAACCAATGGGTAAAAGAAGGAAAACTATGTGATCATCTCAAGGTACATTAAGAGGGCATGTGATCAAACTGAATAACTATCTTGGTTCCCCCTGAAAAGGCATAGAAGACTATTTCCTTAACATACCATAAATAAAAATTTTGAATACAGAATTGTGAAACCCTAAAGGCATTTAAAATGAGAAATAAGCCAAGGATCCTCACTGTTCACTACTATAACTTAACATTATTCTAGAAGTTCTGATCAATGTCCTAAGAAAAAGAAATAAGGATTAAGTGTTAGCAAGAAGACAAAATCATTTACACCATTTACACATGCTGTAATTTAGTTACTACAAAACACAATAAAAACCATCAGAATTAAGAGTTTCATAAAATGACCAGTTAGAAAACAGTATATGAGAATTAGCCATCTTTCTATGTTCCATCAGGTACATTTAATCCTCTTTATAAAATAATTTTAAAAGTTCCGTTCCCAATAGAATCAATAAGTTTTAAAATATCAAAAATACCACTTGAAAAATGGGCAGAACCCACATGAAGAAAACTACAAACTATAAAATATATGAAGAAAACTCAAAACTACATCTTTGAGTCATAAAAGATGACTTCAATAAATGATAACATTGTATTAATATAGTACAACTTTCTCTAGAAAATTAACTCAGATATTCCAGTGAGGTTCTTTTAGGATCTTAACTGCCTTTAATGTAACATGAATAAAGAAAAATATGAGAAACGCTGAAAATGTTTTGACAAAGACAATAATAGGTGTTCACACAACCATTTAGTGAAATACATTAAAAACTCACAATAATTAAGACAGTTTGGAATTACTAGAGCAAAAAGAAATAGCCCAATTAAACTAAATAGAAAAACCTAGAAAAAGCCATATATCCATATCTATAGACAGAGTATACACACATGATTTGGTATTTAAAACCTCTGAAGAAGATAATTGTTTAACAAATAGCATTAAAATAACAACCATCATTCTACGTTAAAATACACCGCAAACAGACTAAAGATGTAAATTTTTTTTAAAACTGTGAAATTAATATAAGGAAATGGAGGTGAATAGTCATATAATTTGGGAATGCAAGCCCTTTCTAAGTAGCGAGGTATCATAAAAGAAAAATTTGATAGGTTTAAACACATTAAAATGTTAGCAATCTGTTTAAAAAGAAAATTCACATCAAAAACAAAATTAAGATAAAAATGACAAACTAGGGAAATTATTTGCAATGTAATTTGACAAAGGCCTAATAGTTTGTATATACAAAGAGCTCTCATAACTTAGTTTCTAAAAATCTCCAGTATTATAATAGACAAAGGACACTAATAGGTATTTCACAAAAGAAATAAGTATCTCTGGGTGGAGACATTATAAGTGTTATTTACCATTTATGCTTTCCTGAATTTTTCAAATTTCCTACAATGATTATTATATTAGTAACTAAGAAAATATAGAATGTTTACAATATGGCTGTGACAACAATAGTAATAACCAAAATCATGCTAACATTGATATTTCCACTCTTTTAGGCTGCACCAAAATTAGGGATGCCTTTCCTTTCTAGAAAAGAATCATACTTTAATTCTTTAATCACAATGAAAGAAATTTTCAGAACTCTAGAAGACAATCAGCCAAAACTTTTCACTTCCTCTTTATTTATGACCAAGTTACAATGCCAAATAATATTTGGATAAGCTATTCTGTTTTCAGCCCCTATGAAAGCTAAGAGTCAAGGCTGAGGAACAAGCCCTGGACTTCAGAACCAGCAGGACTCAGATTTTACCTATATCCAAATCCTGAGCCAGAAATTTTAAAAAGAAAAAAAAAAAGTGGTGAGGTGAGGATAGGTATTACCTTCCTCAAGATAGAAAATGTGGGCCTTTGAGAACTTCTAGTCACAACTCTTCTCTGTCTCACTTAGGAGACAGAGGAATGATTTTATCCTCCAGTGTATTTAAAAGGCATATATCCAAAGAGCAAGCAAACAAGATTTCTTCTGAGCAAAGATACTTTAAATAGGAGATTTTCGAGTGTTAAATGTTCTTTTTCCTTAGTGCAGATATGCAGCCTAACTCTGAGAAGGCCAAAAAGACTCTGGCAGGACTTGGTTCTCAACAATAAGCAATAGTCAAACTGCTAATTCCATCTGCTCCCCTCCAAAAAATGACAAAGCGTTACATGATGATGCCAGGGATCTCAGGCTCCATTTAAGGAATTGTTCTGAGGGGTATCCATTTTCACAATATTAAGATGCTCTCTAATTTTTTTAAGTACTTCAGAAGTACTTCAGGGAACCAATTTGGATACTATATGCCAACTTTGGTGACGATAACAAAGAAATATACTGTCTTTAACATTATATTCTTAGAGATGTCGCTTCCAGAAATGTCTTCCTTTCGTACTAGTCAAAGTTCTGAATTCCATTCACTTCTATCTCCTTAGGGTCTTAGTTCCAATAATTATCTCACCTTTCCTGAATTGCTTAAGAATCTCTTCCTACTTGTCTCTACTCACTCTTTCCTTATGCGTGTAAACAAACAAACATAACATTCCCTCAAACAATATCACTCTGCAATGGTTTTCAACCATGGCTGCACACTGGAATTACTTAAGGAACTATAAAAAAGTATCAATGCAAGTAATCAATAATGACACAAAGTAGACAGTGGTTTCCTGGGGATAAGAGGAAAAGATTATAAAGGCACATAGGAAACTTTTGGAGGTGAATATTATTTTGATTATGGTGATGGTTTTGCAGGTATAAACATATGTCAAATATCAAATTGTACACTTTAAATATATGTAGTATACGTCAATTATACTTCAATAGAAAAGCTGTTGAAATAAATATTGATATCTGGGTTCAACATCCCCCCACACCAAATTGGTATAGGGATTCCCTCTGGAAAACAAAATTCTTTAAAGCTCCTGAGATTATTGTAAATTATTATTACATTATTGTAAATGCACGGTCAAGATTGAGAACCACTACTCAATGAAAGCTATAGCGATCATTTTCTCCCTTCTTTATTTCAGTTCTCTTGAAAAGTCTCACTTAAGCATGTCTACTTTATCACACCCATTCTTTCTCAATCTTCTGAAGCCTGGTTTCTGAACCACCACTCAGTTAAAACTGTTCTTGTTAAAGTTACCTATGGACTCCTGACAAATTCAGTCGTCACTGGGGCCCTCTCCTAACTTGACACCTCCTTACAGCATTCAAAATTGTTAACCTGTTCCTCCTCCACTGGAAAATCTCCCCACCCTTGGCATCTTTCCTGATGGTCCTCCTACCTTGCTAGCTACTATTCCTCTAACTTTCAGACAATTCTTCTCCCTACTTCTGCTTTTTATGAGAGTCTGTTCTCTAGCTGCCACTTTCATCAGGCTAAAGGCTTTCCCTGAGTCATTTCATCACAATCAAATCAATATAGCTCCAATTCAACCCCCAATCATCTCTCTAATCCTGATTTTCACATCCATAGATACAAACCTCTGTCTATATCTTCACCTGAAGTTCCACTGCTTCCTCAAATTCAAAATAGCCAAAACAGAATTTATCGTCTTCCTTCCATTTTTGTGTTCCTCATTTCCAATCAACAGAACCCCAAGTCAAACCTTCAGAGTCCTGAGTCCTCCTTTCTTCTCATAGGTGATTAGGACCTGTTAGTTTTTCCCTCACTCTGCCACAGTAAAGGTCTAAAATACAAATCCAATAAATGGCTTCTCATCTATCACGTTCAATCCAATCCCTTTAGCTAAGGATACCATTCCCTGATCTGGCCCTCTACCACCCTCACTATCTTCATCTGGCACCATTTCCCTACTAACCCCTGCATTCAAGCCATATCAATGTCAATGTTATTGACTTTGTCAACTGCCAATGTCAATTGACACTGACTTGTCATTGTTAATGACTTATCTAAATTGCCACAGTTTCTCAGTCCTCCTTGGGAAGTTACTTACCTCCTGCACTTGGCAAAATTATATCATCCTTCACAACTTGGCTGTGTGCTCCCAACTCCACCTACACTCAAGGAAAGTTAACTATCTCCTACTCTAAACTCTCCTATTACACTAGGCATATCTCTATTCCCACTGACTACATAGTATTATAATTGTTAATTTACTGTAATGTTACTAACATCTTGTACATTAGATAGTAAATTCCTTGAAGACAAGAGCATGACATTCATTTCTGTATCCCTAGTACCTACTCACCCTGGAAGAGAGAAAAAATAAATTTATGTTTGATATAATTTCAATTATTTATAAAATATAAACGATACCACAAAATAGGTCTTGAATACTAAGATTTCTTAAAATTTCTTAAGATCCATTATAAAATAAATATTAGGCAACAAGATGCTGAATAAAACAGTACATATATTTAAACTCATTGTCAAAAAGACACCAGTCTAAAAAATACAACCCAGAGCAAATTTCATAAAACAGAAATACAACAAAGAAAGGAAGTAGACAAGGATAAACGCAGACCCAGCTAATGCCTTATCGGGTATCTGTATCCAGGTACTGCTAATGCCGATGACTAAGAAGGTTTCTAATCCTTCTAATCCCTCATGGTAATTTCAATAAATCGAATAAGGATAAACGAGCCAAATCCAGAATTTGTTTCCTAAATATGTGATGCTTTTCCCCCTTGCCACTTGGTTTGATTGAACTGATTTGAATAGCTGACTTTGAAGCTACTATTGGCCAAGCAGATCTTAAATGTTTTTCCTTCCTTGCCTTTGCCTGCACTTCAGAAATATGGTGGTTTAGACTACTATTCATCCTGTAAACCTTAAAATGTATTCACCTAAAGAAAAAAAAATACTTAGAAATGTCGGGGGAGGTGGGGTGCCTGTGGATGTTAGCAGTAGAATGTTCTCATGGAAAACAAGCCTCCCAGTCTTTCTGACTTTACGCTAATAAGATTTGAAAGCTGAAAACCTCAAACTGTAAAGTGTTACATGAACCAAAGAGGTGGCCCACTTGCTCCAAAAACTACTGTGTGACCCAAGGATAAATAATTTGCAAAAGGTCAGCCTGGCCCTACTGCCTGTAGCGCAGTCTCTGAGATAAGGAGTAGCTGCCGGTGGAACAAATTCCCCCTACCTGAAGAGCGCCGCGGCTGCCAGGCTTGTGATAGTGTATTTCTCAGAGAACAGATTCCGTGCAGTACTAAACCACTTAGGCAAAATTAAAATCTTTCAGGAATGTCTAAACTCACAAAGCACACATGTGCAAGCTGACGGGCGGACGGCAAATTTCGCTGAAGCGTACAAACTTGGGGGTGTTTTAATGCAACCATTTTCAGCCAAACCCCCGAGGATTCCCGAGTATGTTAAAATGAGCCTCAGGGGAGGAATAACTCATAGAAAGAAGGGGCAAGGGCTCAAGAAGAGATCTTCAGCGTAATAACCACGGAAGGAAGCGTGGCTGCTGTCTGAACCTCTCCGCCCTGCAGGGGACCAAAGAACGACTCAGGCCAACGCTGCTCTCCAAGGGGCGGGGGCGGGGGGTCGACAGTGACCATTGTGGCCACCAGACCGGACAGACAGTGGCGGCCTCGCCGGAGTAGAGGGCGCGGGAGGGAGAGGAGGCAGAGGCCGGAGCATCCGTCGCGGCAGGGAGGGGACGGGGGACTCCCGCCCCAGGCCCACCCGGCAGAGAGGCGGCCGGTGGGGCCAGGCGGCGGCACCCGGGTCACGGCAGGAGGATGTACTGCTCCTCGCCGGGAAGGAAAGACCCGAGTCGCGCGCACAAAGCTGCCGCCCTCCAGGCAGCGGGCAGGCTGCGCCCAACTTCTGGGCGAGCAGCCGCCGGCCGCAGCCCACCCGCCCGCCAGACGCCTCTCGCGCCCACCCGTGGCGCCTCGCGCGGGAGCCGTTACCCCCAGTGGAGCCGCAGCCCCGGGAACAAAGTCCCGGTCCTGTCCTCGCCGCCGCCTCGCCCCGGCTCCTCCCTGACAAAAAAAAGTTATCGGTTGCCGGACGCCCTGGGGGCCCGGCGTGGGTCTCTCGGCTGGACTCACCAGAGCGGCTGCCGGAGCTCCACCTGCAGGACCTCGACTCGTGAGACTCTCAGCGACAGCGACGGCGGCTGCTCTGCTTCCTCCCGAGTGGCAGCACCACCTGCTCCCCTTCTTCCTAGCAGAACGGGTCCCGGCGAGCCATCTTCCCCCTCCTCTCACTGACTGACAACCCAGCCAGGAGAGCCGCCACTGCCACCAGCCTCTCTGACAGGCACGACCAGGGACCCGTCCTCAAGCAGCCAACCACTACCGCCCCACTCCAGTTCAGTCTATCGCCGTCGTCCGGGGCGGGATCAGAACAACTTCTCCACCAATGAGAATCTTCTTCTGCTGGGCCTGGGGCGGAGCCATGAGGCGACTTGAGTGGGTGTGGTCTGAGCAATGGGCGTGATCCGGGCGTCCGAGGGAAGATGATTGACTGTAAGGTTTGCGGTGGCCGCTAGGCGATGACAATCAGCGAAGGTCTCTTAGATTCTGAGCCGTTAGGGCTTATGGCCTTCTCAGAAAAAAATAAGCCTTACCGGGTGATGTGAAGTCTATCAATTTGTTTCTTTTTTGTGAGAAAAGAGAAACAAATTGATAATTTACTAGTCAGTAGGATTTACTTCCCTGTAATTAAATTCACAAAAATTTATCAAAATCTTATCAAATCCCGGGAGGAAAAAAAAATTACGTTTTTGCAAAATGGAAATACAAACTTCCCCCTCACCACATCATTGCTTTTGGGCTTAGCCTGGAAAAAGTCAAATACAATGCCTCAGTTTTCTTTCCATGGGGGTTGTTTTTATTTTTTCCATCATTCCTCCCTACTTTTTCTCTGAACATATACTAAATATTTTGTATAATAACTGGAACTTGAGAACACCTGAAGCAGCTGCTGCAGACAATCCTGCTGTTTTTGACCTTGTAAACCCCTCCTACCACATCCTTCTCAAGTCTGGTCAGGATTAATTAGAAGAAAAACTGGCCTCCACCCTAGAAGACAGGAAGTTCATTTTAGCTTTACACTAGAAATGGGCAGGATTTCTCCAGAAACACTAAGTGAACTTTTCAAACATGCTGAACTCATAAATAACAAGCACATAAATAAGAAGATATATTACCTGATATCAAAAGGGCATCAAGCAAACAATTTCAGGTAATTATTAGGGCAGATTGCTAAAACAGATAGGATCCCCCCCCTCCAAAGGGAGGATCAGATTAATGAGTAAATAATAACAAACTACAGTGATAAGGACAATAGAGATTGGTTCAATGAGCAATGGAAACAGGACAAGAAATGACTCTTTAGGAAAGTCAGCGAACTCCACAAGGAAGGTGATGTTTGAGTTGGATCTTAAAAGGTAAATAGGAGTTTGCCAGAGAAGAAAGTCAAAGGGTATTTCAGAAAGGGAGAACACCATGTTCAAAGGCATGGAGCTGTGAAAGGGCACAGAGCCATTGTGGAACATTGAGAAGATAGATGGGGTTAAATGATGAGGAACAACCAAAAATTGGGCTGGAGCAAAAGGTTGAGGTAAGACTGTAAAAGACCTCACAAGCTACACTAAGATATTCAGAAAAGCACTGTCCAGCAGAGCTTTCTGCCCTGGTGAAAATGTTCTATATTTGTGTTGTCCAAAATAGTAGCCATTAGCCACATGTGGCTATCAAATACTTGAAATATGGTGTGACCGAAGAGCTCAATGTATTTATTTACAGTGCTTAAGTGATCCTCCCACCTCAGCCTCCCAAAGTGCTGGGATTACAGACATGAACTACCATACATGACTGGAACTCAATTTTTGTTTTTATTTTTTATTATTATTTTTTTTTTGGCAGAGTCTCCCTCTGTCACCCAGGCTGGAGTACAGTGGTGGCATCTCACCTCACTGCACTTTCACTTCCCAGGTTCAAGCAATTCTCCTGCCTCAGCCTCCTGAGTAGCTGGGGTTACACGCACCCAACACCATGCCCAGCTAATTTTGGTATTTTTAGTAGAGACAGGGTTTCACCATGTTGGCCAGGCTGGTCTCGAACTCCTGACCTCAGGTGATCCACCCACCTCAGCCTCCCAAAGTGCTGGGATTACAGGTGTGAACCACCATGTCTGGCATTAATTTTTAATTTTAACTTTAACAACTCCCATATTGGATAGCTCAGGTTTAGATTTTCTTCTAAAGGCAATGAGGGACCAACAACAGCTTTTAATCATGTGGACAATGCAATCAGGTTTCCTTTAAATGGTGAGAATAAAAAAAAAAAAAGAAAAAAAAAAAAAAAAACAGAGTAAAGAGGAAACTCTTAACAGATCAGACTGACTTAATTTAGGCCCCCTTGGCCAGAGCCTGCTCAGGACAAGTGTTTACTCAAAGAAATAGGGACAGGAAGATCCAGGCAGCATGTTATTCATCTTAGAGAACACAAGCAGTCAAAACTTGAGACATTGAATTCTGCCGTCAAGTCCCATTGAGTGGGAGAGTGAGGGACCAAGGAAGGAAAGAAACCCAGTCAACCAGATCATAAGATAGAGAGAAACAAGAGTGGGCAAAAGAGTGCACACCTGCGCGCGCACACACACACACACACACACACACACACACACACACACACCCCCCATCAGTTTTACTGGTCATTGGCCATGTGTGCTAGTAATGTGTTGACCTGATTTGAAGAGCCAAAGTTACTGGTGGCAGGAAGCCCAGCCAAGACCAGGACAAGATTCCAGGAGAGAATCTCAAACCAAACCTGTGGAAGTCAGGATGGAAGGGAGAGGTAAATATTATTGACTTCCTGTACTATACAAGGCACGTGGCTTGTCAAGGATATAGATGAATGCTAGAAGCTTGCTTATAGTATAGGTAGCTGGATAACAAACAGATGAAAGGTTAAGCAAAGATTAATTATTTAATGCAGCAGTGGAGAGATTACATAAGGCAGTACATAATTGATTCATTGTTCAAATGATTTTCTAGGCAATAACCGCTGTGTTTTCAGAGGAGGATGCAAGCATTGCAGTCAAGGGCAGTCAGGGAAGGCTTCATGAAAAAGGCAAAATGGGCTGGGTCTAGAAAAATGGGGAGGAATTTGAACCAGATAAAATGGTGAGAAAGTAACTCCTAGAATGCCTGCAGAAATAACACAAGAGGGGAAGCACAAGCAATGTTCAGAGGGCATGGGAGGCAACTTGGGTCAGCCAAGCCTGGCAAGCTAGGTTGCAGATAGATAATAGAATACCTTGAAGGCAAGCTCAGTTGTTCAGATTTTCTCGTTTTGCCTTGTGGCTTCCTGTTTGCTCATTAGAATCACTTAAGATGCCTTTCAAAATTATCAGTACTCAAACCACACCCCACATTAAATAAATCAAAAAATTGGTGTGTGAGGCTAGTCATTGGGTTTCTAAAAAAGCTTCCCAAGTGGTTCTAATATACACCCAAGGTTGACAAAAGGGAAATAATATAACATTTTACTAGTGCCAAATCAGGGCCATGCATAGGATAGATTGAGTGGAGAGAAACTGAAGTTTGGCTATGTATATTTATATATAATTTGTTTCCTTCCTGCAAGAAGACAGGAAGCAGTTTACTGCCTGACTTCACTTCCCATTTTGCAGTGGTAAGGTAGTATAGAAGGCAATTTAAGTTGTCTTCCCTCTAAGTCAGAGTAAAACAAAAGCACAAATTTATGTTTCCAGTCTACTCTCCTTTCCATCACAATTTGGGCATATAAAAGTAATTTCCAACAATAACAGTCTGCAGTTAAGTTTTACACATAACCATTTATATTTTAATCGCAAAGCACTAGAAAAAAATGCCTGAGAACATTCTGTTTCAAAAGGAAAATGCTTTTAACCTACTTTATAAAAGTCAACATATTCCAGATCTTTCCTGCTCATCTTTGCTAGTCTCTGATATCCACATGCATAATTCTAAACTATTAAAATGCATTTATCTTCTTGCAAATAACTGTATAAAAGTGCCAGTTGAACATTATAAACATAAACATTTTCCCTATGACATTAAATTTCAGGAACGTTAAGAAAAATTTAGTTCAAATATCTTTCTCTTTTTTTCTTTTTCTTTTTCTTTCTTTGTTTTGTTTTGTTTTTGAGACAGAGTCTCATTCTGTCACCCAGGCTGGAGTGCAGTGGCACCATCTTAGCTCACTGCAACCTCCACCTCCTGGGTTCAAGCGATTCTCGTGCCTCAGCCTCCTGACTTGCTGGGGCTACAGGCGTGTGCCACCATGCCTGGTTACTTTTTGTATTTTTTTGGTAGAAACACGGTTTCACCATGTTGGCCAGGCTGGTCTCAAACTCTTGGCCTCAAGTGATCCACCCACTTTGGCCTCCCAAAGCGCTAGGATTATAGGCATGAGCCACCATGCCTGGCCTAGTTCAAATATTATATAATTCTATTAAAGTCAACTGGACAACAACTGTTGTTAAAATAGTTAAAATAGATAACATGATTATTTTAAATTAAAAAGAATTTGCTTAAAAAAACATGAAAAATATGTCAAAATGTTGCTTTTGTGGTATGTTAAACATACTTTAAGAAAAAAAAAATCAAAGAAATGAAGTCAAAACAAAAAGGGTGTGCCTGAGAGGTCATTTAAGGGCTTGCTATGTCCGATTCCCTTTTTAAGGGAACTACCCCAGCCAGTGGACCCAGCTGAGGCAGCAACCTGAGCCATGATCTATACCATACAACCCCCTTCATGAACTGTATAACCCAAGGGCAGCCAACCTCAAGAGGTGACCTGACATGAACACCCACTCTCTTTCAAGAATTTGAACTGGAAATAGGAAGAGAAAATCATGTGGTGGAAGCAGAAGCTAAAAAATCAATCAGTAGAAAGAAGCCCTGAGAAGCTATAAAAAGGGCAAGTTTTCAGTAAACTGAAGCCATTAGGTAGCGTCAAGACGTACAAAGTGGATGGTGAAGTAATAGGTAACAAAGGAGCGGCAGAAGTAGAGACAGTGGAATGAGTCACCGTAACAAAGATGGGGATCAATGAGGTCCTGTTGTCGAAAGGACAATGAGATAATCCATTTCCTGCAGCTGCACTGAATTGCTCCATTTCCCAGTGTTTGCATTCAACATCTGTGAGGTCCAACTGCAGCTGTTCCCAGAGTCCCCAAAATTCCCATCTCCATCACCTATTCTAAGTAAATGGTTGTATCTTTCACCTCTGTGTAAACCAATACGTAGACTTCCAGAATCATGCATTCAGTGAAAGAAGCTAGACCAACTGAATTTTGTGAAGAGAATTTTATCCTTTAAGATTGGTTACAGGTTTTTCTAGGAATAACATCTCTCGAAAGAAGAAAACATTCTTTGCATCTTAAAAAAGAAGACATAAATTAAAACTTTATAATGTTATATTTTAAGGGGAAAAAGTCTCCTTTCTCTTGTCTTTTAATAGCTGCACCAACCTGGTTCATATTTACGAGCAAGTCGTATAGATAGGAGTGGAAAACATAATGACTAATTGCTACCCTCACATAACTGGAAATGAAAAATATCCACATTTATCTTCTGAGACATTTTATTAACCAATGTCTTCTAGAAGAATTCCTGTCAGAAGAGGATTATTATGCAGCTTTTATATATCATGTTTTTGAAAAATATTTGATGACATGGGAAAAAGACATTTCTTTCATCACGTTAGATGAAACAGACGTTTACAAACTGTATAGTATATGACATGGTCACAAGCTGGCAAGTGTTCATGTCAGGAGGATATATCAGCAATGTATAAGCATGGAGAAATCATAAGTGAATTTTATCTTCTTCTTCATACATGTTTTCAAATTACCAAATGTTCTATAATAAACAAGTGTTGGTTTTATTAAAAAACAAACAAACAAACAAAAAAAACAGAAGTGCGGCCGGGAGCGGTGGCTCACGCCTGTAATTCCGTACTTTGGGAGGCCGAGGCAGGCAGATCAAGAGGTCAGGAAATCAAGACCATCCTGGCCAACATGGTGAAACCCCATCTCTACAAAAGTACGAAAAGCTAGCCGGGCATGGTAGCGGGCACCTGTAGTGCCAGCTACTAGGAGGCTGAGGCAGGAGAATCGCTTGAACCCTGGAGACACAAGTTGCAGTGAGCCAAGATCGTGCCACTGCACTCCAGCCTGGCAACAGAGTGAGACTCTGTCTTAAAAAAAAAAAAGCAGAAGTGCACATTATTTCTTCAGATGAAGAGACAGCAGACTGTACCTTGCTTATTGTTAATTCTGCCTAAGTGAACCTCAGTTAAACATTCTTCCTTTCACTTTTAGCTAATGCAATATGCAAAATTCTTTAAAATGTTCTCATAAATTCCACAGAGAAGCTCTGGTTATTGCTGATAAGCAAAAGACCTTGCTAATGAGTATTTAGTATAGAAGCATGAACTTGTATACAGATTTTCTCTGACAAATGGTGGCCCAGAGAACAGAAAATAACATGGGGAAAATACGTAGGTAAATGCGATAAACTGACTCCCCCAGAAGAAGCTGAACATTTTTTGTCATCTTTGGACCCCCTGCAATAGTATAGTGCTTGGCCAGTGGAGGACCTTCAAAAAGACAGGTTAAAGGAGCACATGAAAAGATGGCCATTTTCCTCCTCCATCTTATATTGGTTGGGTTTGAATCTTTTTCAGGTTTACACAGCTGTCCCCGAGCATACAGGCCAAGGATGGGAAAATGTGACTTCTCCCGTTTCTGACCACTGGCTACATTCGTTAGATGCAGTGAATTTCAATTGTATTCAGTTTAACACTTCATTGTGTATCACCTTTTATCTTTCCAAAATCATTTCCCATGTGCTAACCCCTCACCCAGAGAGCAGAGGCAGCAATCAAGGCACACACTTCCTTGGTTTCTTTGCTAAGTGGTTCCCACAAAGCAATTCAACAAGCACAAGCACTGGATGAAGGGAGGGTGAGTTTGGGAACTCGGCCCAGCTGCAAGAGGAGGGATGAAATGCCAGAAAGAGGCATACCCCCCAAAAGTTTTGCCAGCTGACTCTCGCTGGTTTGTAACTCTGTGCTAAGGGAGTCCAATATATGAGTAATACTTCCATTTTTTCAATTTTGTTCTCATCTACTTAGTCATCAGCACCACACCCTGATACTTATGCCAAAAAAAAAAAAAATTCAGCAAGAGAGTACGTCACCAATGTTCAATAAGAACAAGTGTGGCTTCCATTTCCTCTATCACCATGTGGAAGTGACCCATCCCATTATCAAAACCCCCGTTATCCTGGCAGAGGCAAAGCACCCATTCTCTCATCTTCTCTGCTTACCTGAAGCAAGTCCTCAGCATAGACATGTCCAGGGCCAGCTACCCTGTCATTGAAAGGGCATCATCCAAAAAACCTCTACCCCTGTGGGTTGGACCATGATACTAACCTTTAAAGCACTCTTGAGGGTGTTTTTCAAAGTTGAGTTACACCAGGAGGAGAAGCCACATTAGTCATCAGCAACTTAGCTAAGATTAATTGGTTAGGTCTCTAAGAAAGTGTGGGGCTTTAGGGGAAAAAAATGGGGAAGGCAGTGGGAGGAAATGTAGATATCTGAGCCTGGAACAGTATCCAGGGAGGACCCAAGCTCTGGGGACCATGAACAGTAAGACACAACCAGGGCTGAGAAGAATCAAAGCAACTGTTCAAGGAAATAAGATGAATCTAAAGGGTCAAAGAGGGCAGGCTATGTTGACCTGGATCAGTCCTACAAGCTCTGCAACTGGAACTTATGTAAAAAAAAAATCGAAGTATAATATACATATAGGAAAGTAGAGATAACAAAAATATGATTAGTTCAGTGGATTTTTACAGGCAAACACTGCAACCAGGTCAAGAAAAAGAATATTGATGCAATCCAGGAGCTCCCTTGGACCCCCTGCCAATCATCATCCTGTCTCTTATTCTCAAAGACAACATCTGTTTTGACTCATGATGCTTTAGTTCATCTACGCCTGCTAAATTTCATGTAAGTGGAATCATATGGGATATATGCTTGTGTGTCTGGTTTTTCTCTATAAATTTTGTGTTTGTGGAGTCCATCTATGTTTCTTATTGGAATTGTAGTTTGTTCATTTTCATTACTGTAAGGTATTCTACTATATGAATATGCCATGATTTGTTTGACAGTCCCACAGCTGATGGATATTTGGGTTCTTTTCAATTAAGACTATTATGAAGAATGCCATTTGGAGTATTCTTGTACATGCCTCTTGGCGCACATCCACATACTCTTCTGTGGTATATATCCAGGAGGGGTATTGTTGGGAGGAAGGTAGGCATATGCTTTCCTTTATATAATACTGCCAAATGACTTTCCAAAGTAATTGTATCACTTACACACCCACCAGTGGAATATGAGAGTTCCAGTTGCTCCACATCCTTGCCAATATTTGTATTATCAGTCTTTTAAATTCTAGCTATTCTGGTGGGTGTGTAGTGCTATCTCATTGTGGCTTTAATTTGCATTTCCCTGATGACTAACACAGACTTTTTCATGCTCTGCAATTTTAAAGCAACTCTGCCTGTCTGTTTCATTGCAAATCATTCCTCAGCTGTATTGAGATTTAAAATCAACAACCATTTATTAAGTCCCTACTGTGAGTCAGAGTCTACATACATTAGATGCCTCCATGTGCTTGGCCTGAAGGTGGTGGTGAGAGAGTTTTTTTCTGGACTAAGTGTTTCTGGTCAGTCCTGCTGGTTTCGCTCTAGGATATATTATCACTGACACTGTGGAGAGAGCACTTCTGGGAAGAGAATGTCCCAGCAGGGCTGGGGGCAGAGGGCAGGAATGGGGTTGAGTGTAGAGAATGAAAACCAGCTGGATTTTCAAGCTTTCTGGCTTAGGAATAGTTGATGACAGTATCTACTACTACATAATTTAACCTATCAGCCATAAAATAGGATAATGTTTAATACTGCTACAGATAACACTAGTCCTTATAAACAAGGGAAAAGTGAACTATAACAGTTGTTTGATGATACTATGAAATAAAAATCTCCCAGAAAGATCTTTCTCTGAATAACTCATGGAAAAATCAGGTTCTCTGAAAATGTGGATGAACCTCTGGTAACATGATGATTGTTGAGGGACAAAGACAGGTTTACTTAACCTCAAATCCCATCTGTCAGAGTTTTGTCCAAAGACGCAACAGTGGCCAATGGGGAGCTCCTTCTGTTTTAGAAAAAGAGGCTCTGAATTGCCTTCCTGTGCATCTTAACCAAGAGGGAATGCTAGATGGGTGTTGCCTTGCTGCCTGCGTTACAGGCTGACTGGAGTATATGAACATTCCATCACAGGGTCTATTTATCACACTGAGATATTGTAAATGTGGAGAGAGTAGCCAAGAGTGAGAAAATGGGGAAAGTACTTGGGAAGGGTAACACACTACACACTAAGTAGCCACCCTGAACAGTTAGACACCAGATCCCCTGCAGAAATCTCACTGAAAGGGAAACCCTAAAGGATAGTTAAGTCTCAACTGAGCAGAGGGCCAAGGACAGTCTGAAATGCGGGACCACATTCAATGAAGCCTCATTCAAAAGGAAAGAGAGTGGCTCCAGGCTAAGCCAGGGCTTAGAGATGGAAGGAGAGGAAGGAACCTTGGAAGAAGGTGTGGGTATGAGGTCACTTAAAAGAAAGGTCAATCAATTCCCAGTTTCCCCAAGGCTGGCCCTGAAGCATGGAATCCTTAAGTGCCCTACATTCCTCAGGTGGCCCAAGCCACCACTAACCCTAATAGAACCTAATTTTGGCCACCTCCATCACCTATTGAGATTTCCACACAGAATACCTGTAGCATAGTTGGATGGATCAAGTTGACCTCTCCTGATGAGCCAGTTCTTCAGATCCATTCAGCTCAGCCAAAGACATAGCCAGGCTTTAATATAAGCTTGTTTTTATTCCTGTGCAATTTGCATCTTGTGTTTGCAGAAACTGAGAATGTTTTCCTTATTCGGATGAATAGCCTAGTGTTGGCAGCCTCTGTGTGCCTGCAGAGGAAATCTTCATCCCTCTTTTTCCGTGCCTAGGAGATACCAGAGATCTGAGCAAGTGGAATTTTGAGGCTGAAGTAAGATAATGAGAAGACCCAGAGAGATTATAAAAGATGCAGAGTGGGAGAATGGAAAGAGCCTTGAACCAGAAGTTAGGCTTGAGCTGAAAGCTCACATAGCTCTTGTAAGATGTGTGTTCTCAGTTTTCTTATCCGTAAAATGAAGGGATTGGACTCTGATCTGAAAGTAAAATGTTCTGTTCATTGAGCATAGGAGGCTTGTTCAAAGTTGTTACCAGTTGTTACCTAGTGTGACAAAGGAGGCCTGGTTATTCTTCATTTCCTCCTGAGATCCTCACTTGCTCTGGTCCCTGAGATTCTCTCCTCCTCACTCTGTTGCTCTGCATCTCCTGCATCATAGCTAAATGTCTATTATAGATATCCCAAATGTGACTAGAAATGTCTGTGAGGTCTGACTAGAAATGTCTGTGAGGTTCAACTAGATAGGTTGAAGATGTGAAAGGTTGGCAGGAAGGTGATGAGTTTGCAGTAGTGGAGAATAAAACCCTGAGATTTCAGAGCATGAAAGAGTTTAGAAGTGGAAGGAGAAATGACAAACTTTTAAAAGCAAAAATAGCTTGGATGAGCCCTTTCCTGAAGTGTGTACCATGAAACCCTGACACTGTAAGCCCCTCCCATGGGGCTTGGTGGGTGCAGAGGTAATGGTCAAATAAGTTTGAGAAATAGTACAAAATGTGCCTCCTTCTTGGAGTTCCCCAAAGCTTATTAAAGGCACTGAGAACTTCTGTAGCAAGAATCCTGTTTAATGGTTGAACTCCTGTTTCTTCCTCAAAATTTTAGCCATGACAACTTTTAAAATAACATCTATTATCATTATCTTGTTGAAATTACAATGAATACCCTTTGAGAAACACAGTATATCATGCTGGGAGCAGAAACTCAGGAAATAAAAAGGAGGGAAACACGATTCTTATCTTCTTCATCTCCTATGTCCTGGGCAATATGACTCTTGCCCTGGAATCCAAAATTAGACTGCTCTTCTTTTTCACCCTGATGAACATTCTAGCAGAAAACGTTCTATAGAACATTCTGACACCGTAGACTGGCAAATGTTAGGTGTTCCAAAAATATATGTTGAATGAATTAATGATCGAATGAAACAAAAGTTACCGTGAAGCACTTAGCACAATGTCTGAAGCAGAGCAAAGTAGCAACAAATGCTGTTACTACTACTCACCCTGTTCTTTGGTGTAGGGGAAACAGAAAAGCTCAAACTTTGTTATTGGTCCCCTTCCAAATGACGTAAAGATTTAGATCAGCTCTGTCCTCAGGTAATATATATTTTCTGAAAGAGAACCAAATACTTATGCCACAATAAAATGACCTTTACACAGAGAAGCCTTAAATGGAATTGTATCAGAAATGGACTGGGTAAATATATATATACACACACACACACACACACATACACACACATATATATACGTATATATACACGTATATATACGTATATATATACGTATATATGTGTGTGTGTGTGTGTGTGTGTATATATATATATACCAGTTCTGTGATGTTAGGAGGACCTAGTATGTTATTTTTTCATCATTTTTTTCTTTTCAATATCCTTACCACAGTTGCAGCTATTTACAGTAACAATATGATAACATAAAGGAGCTGGATTAACTTATTTACTCCTACCTATATTTATAAAACAGAATAGAGGCTCTAAAAAGCTGGCAATAGTTAAGATTATGTGGATCAACTGACATAAAATGAATTTATCTTGTCTAAGAATTGCAAGTGTTTCCTAATTTAGTAATATCCTGAAGTACGTTTCTCACTGACAACTACTAACTAATCACAGTGAGTCTTTTGAAAGACAATTGTTTTTCCTGCCCACAGTATATCAAGAAAACATTAAGAATAGGGCTGTGCTTTTATTGAGCACTTTCTGTGAGGTAAAGCACAGAAATAGATTTGTATTTAAGTGTGTATTATCTCATTAATGAAAGCTACAGTTGCCAGCTATTTGGATGAAAAAAAGCAGGCATTAAGTTAAAATATTTCTTATTTTCAAATACAAGTTTTCATTTTATTGTCTTAGGAATTTACCTGACTTTAGGTAGTTAAGTTTGGCCAAAATAACAGAAGTTCTGATTTGATCTAGCTTAAACTAGAACATTTGCACAACCTCTCATACCAGAAGGTACAGAGGAAGATCAAGCCTCCGGCTTAGCTGATTCACTGGCTCAATGATGTCATCAAATGCTTGGGCTCTATCCATCTCTCTGCTCTTCCATCTACAGTGCTGGCTTTTTACCGAAGCTAGTTCTCTCCTCATGGTGATAAGATGGCCAATTGCAAGGACTGGAGCAATATTGTTCACTATTCATCTACAACAGCAGAGAGGAAATCCTCCCACCAAGGAACACAAATCTTTGCCTTTAGTCTGATTGGGCCAACTTACTACACTTGCCTGTCCCTAGAACAGGGAGCTGCCACTGATGGTCCTAAACCCTTGATTCTCAAAACATGGTCCTCAGAGCAGCAGTTTAAGCTGCTGGGAACCTGGAAACCTGTTAGAAATGAACATCTACAGAATCAGAAATGCTGAGGGTGGGGTCCAGCAATCTGAGTTTTAACAAGTCCTCCATGTATTGTATAGTCTGAGGACTACTGTTTTAGACTAAACAGAATTTACTTCTAGAGATGGAGAAGGAGTGGATACATGGATAAAATTGAGGTTCTGTTAGAAAGGAAGAAGGAGAAGTTATGTTTATTGAGCTCATAACAGTGTTCGCATCCTGGATTTTTCAAGAAAAGTATTAGTTTCAAATATTCTGTTTCATGTGGTTCACAAAACATGGCCATTAGGTTGACTATCTCGGCCAGGCACGGTGGCTCACGCTTGTAATTCCAACACTTCGGGAGGCCGAGGTGGGCAGATCATCTGAGGTCGGGAGTTTCAGATCAGCCTGACCAACATGGAGAAACACCATCTCTACTAAAAACACAAAAAATTAGCCGGGCATGGTGGCAGGCACCTGTAATCCCTGCTACTCAGGAGGCTGAGGCATGAGAATCACTTGAACCTGGGAGGTGGAGGTTGCTGTGAGCCAAGATCATGCCACTGCACTCTAGCCTGGGCAACAAGAGCAAAATTCAGTCTCAAAAAAAAAAGAAAGAAAAGAAAAAAAGATGACTATCTCCAAAACTCTTGAAATCCTCCTGTGAAGCACAATGTCTTAGAAAGATAATGAGAATATGCCAGGACACAAAATAGCTGAATTCCAATTCTAGTTATGTCAGTGGTTTATCCTGTGTCTTTGAAAAATTCACTTAGACTCTCTGGACCTCAGCTTTTATTTCATAAGAGTGTTGGAACAGAGTGTTTACATTTCTAAAAATGAAAACAATTATAGCCAGCATTTATCATGCACTTACTATGTGCCATGCTCTGCCAAATATTTTTTTCTCATCTTCTTTGTGATGGTATCTGCCAAAGATTTTATTTATCACTCTGTCATTTAATACTTAGAATAGTTCCTGTGAAGGATATAACTTGCCCAAACTCAGTGGGCTGCTGAGTGAAGAATCTGGGATTCAGGTCTGTATGACTCCCAAGTCCATTTACTTACTCACTACACTATATTGTAGCCCCCTCCCCAACCTCCAACAAACTCTGATTCTGTCATTCATTTGCTTTCATGTGGTTTAGTTCATTATACCTTTTAGAAAAAAAGGCCAGGCGCGGTGGCTCAAGCCTGTAATCCCAGCACTTTGGGAGGCCGAGGCGGGCGGATCACAAGGTCAGGAAATAGAGACCATCCTGGCTAACACGGTGAAACCCCGTCTCTACTAAAAATACAAAAAATTAGCCGGGCGCGGTGGCGGGCGCCTGTACTCCCAGCTGCTCCAGAGGCTGAGGCAGGAGAACGGCGTGAACTCAGGAGGCGGAGCTTACAGTGAGCCGAGATCCGGCCACTGCACTCCAGCCTGGGAGACAGAGCAAGACTCCGTCTCAAATAAAAAAAAAAAAAAAGAAAAAGAAAAAGAAAAAAAGCAGTTTGGTGAAATTAAAGAATGTGAACTTTGAATTCAGGCTATAATTTGAATCTTGGCATCACTATTCCTCTGATTGATGACTTTGGGTAAGTTATCTTCTCTGAAACTTTAATTTGTAATCCATAGAATAACATTTTTTACCTGGCATTAAAGGAGGATTAAAGGAGATAAAACATATAAAAATAATTTATATAGTGTGTGGACCACAATAGGTATTCAATAAATGTTCATTTCTTCCCCTGCCTATTGCCCTATGGAAAATGTTATTTGATGCACAAGAGGGAAATATTTTGGAACATTTATTTGTTTCTCAAAACAAATATTTGCATTTATAAATGACCTTACTAAGTACCACTAGGAATGGAAAAATTCTGCCTGAATCTTCTTGGCTAAAACTTTTCTAGACCTAAGAATACAGACGGATGACTTTGTCCAGGACAAGAACACTCTAGTACCTTCCATCAGCCTCCCCATAGCCACCCTCTCCCAACCATCATTTCTTAGAGGCTTTTTCAAATGGGATGCACATGGTCCACATTTGAATCTGGAAGACCATTTTCAAATTTCAGAAGTGCCCATCTTTTTTTTTTTTTTTTTTTTTTTTTTTGAGACAGAGTCTAGCTCTGTCGCCCAGACTGGAGTGCAGTGGCGGGATCTCGGCTCACTGCAAGCTCCGCCTCCCGGGTTCACGCCATTCTCCTGCCTCAGCCTTGCGAGTAGCTGGGATTACAGGCGCCTGCCACCATGCCCAGCTAATTTTTTGTATTTTTAGTAGAGACGGGGTTTCACCGTGTTAGCCAGGATGGTCTTGATCTCTTAACCTCGTGATCCACCTGCCTTGGCCTCCCAGAGTGCGGGGATTACAGGCGTGAGCCACCGCTCCCGGCCAGAAGTGCCCATCTTAACCTGTGTTACTCTCAAAATGAAACAGTCTGTATGGGGTAAGGAGTCTGATCTTCACTTTCACAGACCGTGCTCCCATGAGGAAGGGGTACTAGCACCCACAGATGAAGTTTCAGGAAAGCTATTTGGTCCGTAACAACAAAGGCCATGGTTCCCAAGGAAAGAATGCTCCCTTCAAAGCAGTTGCATCAAGGAGGAAGAATTTCACCCTATGAACTCAGAAGGGTGTGTGTTCTAAATATTTCATGTTTCACATCCATGGGTTTTGGTGGACTTTTTAGGACAATTTATTTTATGGTTCTATCATCATGCCATTTCTAATGCTGAAAAGCAGGAAAATTAGGAAACATCCATTTCAAATGCTTGAAAAGTAAGAAGTTCCAGCTGGGCGTGGTGGCTCACACCTGTAATCCTAGGACTTTGGGAGGCTGAGGCGGGAGGATCACGAGCTCAGGAGTTCGATACTAGCCTGGCCAACATGGTGAAACCTCATCTCTACTAAAAATACAAAAAAAAATTAGCCAGGCTTGGTGGCGGGTGCCTGTAATCCCAGCTACTTGGGAGGCAGAGGCAGGAGAGTTGTTTGAACCCGGGAGGTGGAGGTTGCAGAGACCACACCATTGCACTCCAGCCTGGGCAACAGAGTCAGACTCCGTTTCAAAAAAAAAAAAGAAAGAAGTTCCTATTTTTTTATTTTAATGTTATAAAATTACTCTTATATTTCTATTACTCTTATATCTTATATATTATATATAATATAAAAAATATATAGCTTTTTTTTTCTTTGAGATGGAGTCTTGCTCTTGTCACCCAGGCTGGAGTGTAGTGGCATGATCTTAGCTCACTGCAACTGCCGTATCCCGGGTTCAAGCGATTCTCCTGCCTCAGCCTCCTGAGTGGCTGGGATTACAGGTGACTACCACCACACCCGGCTAATTTTTGTACTTTTAGTAGAGATGGGGTTTCGCCATGTTGGCCAGGCTGGTCTCAAACTCCTGACCTCAGGTGATCCACTCACTTTGGCCTCCCAAAGTGCTGGGATTACAGGCATGAGCCACTGCGCCTGGCCCTAATATAGATTTTAATATTATAGTTGGTTGTGGGCTATTAAATTTTGTCATCTTGAAAAATAACACACTTTGGAGTAAATTTACAATAAATGGTTTCTTAAGTTATTTAACGCTTATTCTTTCTTGCAACGTTATTCAAGCGGAGTGGACATTTATGGCCTTGTGTTTTACAATACCATGACCAATACCCTCTTATAGTCACATTTTGGAGCAAGTATTTAACATCAGATAATTTACCCGAAGGATAACACTTTAAAATTTTCTTTATTGTAACTAAGAGCCAGTAATAGATCATGAAGATGAATGTATGTCATTATTTCTCTGGTTAATATAGACATAATTATAAACGTTTGTTTTATGATATCTGTTTATCTGACACAACACCAGGAAGGCTGATGGCCATTTATCTTGTGTCTTCATGAGCAAAGAAGAACATAAAATTGAGAAGATATACCAAGAGGCCATTATTTGTAGACATTCTTAATAATTCAACTCTATAATTATGCTACTTCCCTACAATTTTTGTACGTTTATTTTATGCCTATATGTGTATTTATATAATATATAATTATTCTATTGCTACTGTATTGATATATGTTTTTAATTACTAGCAACCAGAGCTGGGTTAATAACCAAGGATCTTGAGACTATGGGATGAAACGTAGGCACTCGGATTTTTTTAACACTCCCTAGGTGATTACAATGTGCAGCCAGGGTTGAGAATCACTCATCCAAAGGTTCTACCAACCACACTTGAACACATATATTTTTAACTTCACTGGGAATACCTGTTACTAGTAATACAGTATTATAGTACACATAAGGCCTTACTGTTTTCTGCCCACCTGCTCTCTCTCCCCATGATTCCTCTTTAACTTCTCCTTGAGTAGAATATCCAAGATAGTGGTTTGCTGGCACGCGCGCATGTGTTTGTGTGTGCGTGTGTGTGTGTGTGTGTGTGTGTGTGTGTTTAGCAGCAAAGCTTTTTGTTCTTTTTCCAAATGAAGTTTCCTTCAGAATAACAAATGACACCAAACAAAGCCAACCTGACAGATCTGAAGTGGAGCGAAGAGGGCCTCAAGCCCCTCTGCTCTCCTAGTCCTTCTCCATTATTATCGGAACCCCAGGCTTCCCAAGCACCATTTTATTTTACTTTATTTTATCTCTGTCACCCAGGCTGGAGTCAGTGGCATGATCTTGGCTCACTGCAACCCCCGCCTCCCGAATTCAGGTGATTCCCCTGCCTCAGTCTCCCAAGTAGCTGGGATTACAGGTGTGTACCACCATGCCTGGCTTATTTTTTTATTTTTTTAGTTGAGATGGGGTTTTGCCATGTTGCCCAGGCTGGTCTCAAACTCCTGACCTCAAGTGATCCACCTGCCTCGGCCTCCCAAAATGCTGGGATTACAGGCATCAGCCACCACACCCCTCCCCAAAGTACCATTTTAAATCTGCCTCTCAGACACTAGAGAACGTCATTGTCTCACTGACTGGCTGCCAAGAGAAGTCACTTTTCAAACGTGATGGAAAGGCCCCCAGAACAATCTGCTGAATTCATGCAACACTCAACTCCACCCAGGAAGTCCTGGATCTACCTCCGCTTGCCCATGACCATGCTATGAAACACCAATTAACTGTGGAAATTTAGAAGAAGGTTCTTCTCCAATTCCCAGAGTGGCTAATTCTGAGCAGTCTTTTCTACTTTTTTTTTTTTTAAGATGGAGTTTCCCTCTTGTTGACTAGGCTGGAGTACAATGGCATGATCTTGCTCACTGCAACCTCTGCCTCCCGAGTTCAAGTGATTCTCCTGCCTCAGCCTCCCGAGTAGCTGGGATTATAGGCATGCACGAGCACAACGGGCTAATTTTTTTTTTTTTTTTTTTTTTTTTTTTTTTGAGACAGAGTCTCACTCTGTCGCCCAGGCTGGAGTGCACTGGCGCGATCTTGGCTCACTGCAAGCTCTGCTTCCTGGGTTCACGCCATTCTCCTGCCTCAGCCTCCCAAGTAGCTGGGACTACAGGCGCCCGCCCCATGCACGGTTAATTTTTTTTTTTTTTTTTTTGTATTTTTAGTAGAGATGGGGTTTCACCGTGTTAGCCAGGATGGTCTCGATCTCCTGACCTCATGATCCGCCCGCCTCGGCCTCCCAAAGTGCTGGGATTACAGGAGTAAGCCACCGCCCCCGGCCTAAGCAGAGCCTTTTCTAATGGTTGAAAAATGAAGCAAACTTTACAGTGTGCTCCCACTCTCTTATCTGCTGTACCCCTGTCTCCAAATCAGGTCTCAACAAATATCTCAAGGGACCCGAAAAGGGATACCTGGTTATGAAAGGGCAACCTATGGCCTGAAAGGAGTGTGTGGAGTGAAGGAGCATAGTTTTGACAACTTTGCTTTGGTGATTTTGGGAAGTGGTTGTGGGCAGTTGGCATATGAATCTTGTTTTTTGTTGAAAACAAAACAAAAGAAGAAAAGGCTGGCTGATAGCTGGTTGTCTCTTTGGCCACCCCTGAGGCTCCACCATTGGTCTTTTTATCTGCTGCATCCCCTTTCAGGGTCTGGAACTTTGACTCATCTTTGTGATTCGTCATACAAAAGAGAGCTTGGATGCAGGTGTCTAAAAGCTGCAGGATGCGTAAATGCTTCTATGCCTTTTAACAACCCCATGGGTAATTTTTTTTTTTTTTTTTTTTTTTTGATACGGAGTCTCTCTCTGTCACCCGGGCTGGGGTGCAGTGGAGCGATCTCGGCTCACTGCAACCTCCACCTTCCGGGTTCAAGCAATTCTCCTGCCTCAGCCTCCCGAGTACCTGGGACTACAGTTGTGCGCCACTATGCCCAGCTAATTTTTGCATTTTTAGTAGAGAAGGGGTTTCACCATGTTGGTTAGCCAGGATGGTCTCAATCTCTTGACCTCGTGATTCTCCCTCCTCGGCCTCCCAAAGTGCTGGGATTACAGGCGTGAGCCACTGCGCCTGGACAGGTAATTTTATTATTTTACAAGTCAGCAAACCGATGCTTAGAGAAGTTAAACAACTTGATCAAGGTCACACAGTGGTGGAGAAGAGATTCCACCCCATACTTTTTGGGCTCCAGAGAACATAAGCTTTCCACCACGTTAGCTTGTCCTGAGAGAAAGGGGTGTTGGTTGGACGGTGAGTTAGAGAATGACCAACTTTGGAGAAGGTGTGAATTTGGAGTCGGACCAGTCCTAAATAAGTGTTCTAGAAGGGAACTCCAGGAAGACAGGGAAACATGGACCCCAGCCACAATGGAGCAGGGAAAGAAGTAAAGGGAGAGGGAGGGCATTAGAGACAAGCATTACCTACTTCAAAAACTTGAGCACCATTAAATGGATTTTGACACCCAGGCATGACTTGGTGTTGTGTAGAAACTAAATATATGCAGCTCTTATATTTTTAATCATGTGACATTTTAATCTCATAGATCTACATTCAAATTCTGGGCTCATTAAGTCTTTAATTTGTTTTTGAAGCAGTTGTAATTGAAACGAACTGGGGTCCACTAGCCTGGCGCAGTAAGGCCAAAAATCTATACCAAGGTTTGTAGCCAGACAAAGGATGTTTATTTGCAGGGCACCAAGCAAGGAGAATCAGGCAACTCACATTTAAGACCCTGTCTCCCCAGTGGCTTGCAAGTAAGGGTTTTTGTTTCTTTGCTTGTTGGTTTTTGAGATGGAGTCTTACTCTGTCGCCCAGGCTGGAATGCAGTGGCACGATCTCGGCTCACTGCAACCCCCACTTTCCCGGTTCAAGGGATTCTCCTGCCTCAGCCTCCTGAGTAGCTGGGAATACAGACATGCACCACCATGCTGGCTAATTTTTGTATTTTTAGTAGAGACAGGGTTTCACCATGTTAGCCAGGATGTTCTCAATCTCCTGACCTCGTGATCTGCCCGCCTTGGCCTCCCAAAGTGCTGGGATCACAGGCATGAGCCACCACGCCCAGCCGCAAGTAAGAGTTTTTAAAGGCAGGGGTAAATTTTAGGAAAGCAGAAGTTATAGGCAACAATTATAAATTAATATATGAAGGTTATATATTGGTTTGACCTAAAAAGGATAGAACATCTTGATGTGGGGGCTTACAGGTCCTAAGGATATTTTGAGATTTTCTGATTTGCAATTAGTTAAGGAAGAGAAGCTCTGTTTAAAATTTTGGGTCAACACCATGATTGTATATTTAGAAAACCCCATCATCTCAGCCCAAAATCTCCTTAAGCTGATAAGCAACTTCAGCAAAGTCTCAGGATACAAAATCAATGTGCAAAAATCACAAGCATTCTTATACACCAATAACAGACAAACAGAGAGCCAAATCATGAGTGAACTCCCATTCATAATTGCTTCAAAGAGAATAAAATACCTAGGAATCCAACTTACAAGGGATGTGAAGGCTCTCTTCAAGGAGAACTACAAACCACTGCTCAATGAAATAAAAGAGGACACAAACAAATGGAAGAACATTCCATGCTCATGGATAGGAAGAATCAATATTGTGAAAATGGCCATACTGCCCAAGGTAATTTATAGATTCAATGCCATCTCCATCAAGCTACCAATGACTTTCTTCACAGAATTGGAAAAAACTACTCTAAGAGCCCACATTGCCAAGACAATCCTAAGCCAAAAGAACAAAGCTGGAGGCATCACACTACCTGACTTCAAACTATACTACAAGGCTACGGTAACCAAAACAGCATGGTACTGGTACCAAAACAGAGATATATAGACCAATGGAACAGAACAGAGCCCTCAGAAATAATACCACACATCTACAACCATCTGATCTTTGACAAACCTGACAACAAGAAGAAATGGGGAAAGGATTCTCTATTTAATAAATGGTGCTGGGAAAACTGGCTAGCCATAGGTAGAAAGCTGAAATTGGATCCCTTCCTTATACCTTATACAAAAATTAATTCAAGATGGATTAAAGACTTAAATGTTAGACCTGAAACCATAAAAACTCTAGAAGAAAACCTAGGCAATACCATTCAGGATATAGGCATGGGCAAGGACTTCATGTCTAAAACACCAAAAGCAATGGCAACAAAAGCCAAAATTGACAAATGGGATCTAATTAAACTAAAGAGCTTCTGCACAGCAAAAGAAACTACCATCAGAGTGAACAGGCAACCTACAGAATGGGAGAAAATTTTTGCAATCTACTCATCTGACAAAGGGCTAATTTCCGGAATCTACAAAGAACTCAAACAAATATACAAGAAAAAAACAAACAACCCCATCAAAAAGTGGGCAAAGGACATGAACATACACTTCTCAAAAGAAGACATTTATGCAGCCAAAAAACACATGAAAAAATGCTCATCATCACTGGCCATCAGAGAAATGCAAATCAAAACCACAATGAGATACCATCTCACACCAGTTAGAATGGCCATCATTAAAAAGTCAGGAAACAACAGATGCTGGAGAGGATGTGGAGAAATAGGAACACTTTTACACTGTTGGTGGGACTGTAAACTAGTTCAATCATTGTGGAAGACAGTGTGGCGATTCCTCAAGGATCTAGAACTAGAAATACCATTTGACCCAGCCATCCCATTACTGGGTATATAGCCAAAGGATTATAAATCATGCTGCTATAAAGACACATGCACATGTATGTTTATTGTGGCACTATTCACAATAGCAAAGACTTAGAACCAACCCAAATGTCCATCAATGATAGACTGGATTAAGAAAATGTGGCACATATACACCATGGAATACTATGCAGCCATAAAAAAGGATGAGTTCATGTCCTTTGTAGGGACATGGATGAAACTGGAAACCATCATTCTCAGCAAACTATCGCAAGGACAGAAAACTAAACACCACATGTTCTCACTCATAGGTGGGAATTGAACAATGAGAACACTTGGACACAGGAAGGGGAGCATCACACACCAGGGCCTATTGTGAGGTGGGGGGAGGAGGGAGGGATAGCATTAGGAGATATACCTAATGTAAATGACGAGTTAATGGGTGCAGCACACCAACATGGCACATGTATACGTATGTAACAAACCTGCACGTTGTGCACATGTACCCTAGAACTTAAAGTATAATAAAAAATAAAAAATAGAAATAAAAATAAAATTTGGGTCAACACAAAAGAATGTTAGCTCTGGCTTATGGGTGTGACTTTTTATAGGGCCCTGAGGAAGAAATTTAGAACAAAGAATGGCAGTCAGAGTTTAGTCCTTTTTTTTGTTTTTGTTTTGTTTTGTTTTGTTTCTTTTTGTTTGTTTTGTTTAATTTGAAGTTTATGTGCCAGTGGATTTGTTTGGTGGGGGTCTGGGTTTCTGAAAATGACAGGGACATACATTAAGTTGTTATGTTTTTTTTTAATAGAGAAATAAACATCCTGTGATTTTTATTTTGGGGGCTATTGTTTTAAGCTGTCGTTATTTTGTTGTTGTCGTTTATTATTTTTACTTTTGGGGGCTAGCTAGGTCCTGAAATTTTTTTGAAGGAACTTAAGGTTTTGAGAAATATTTTTATGCTTGGGGGTGTGGTCCACAGGTCCCAAAAAGGGAGTCCCTGCTGATCTCAGTTAGCCAAGGAAACCACAATAATCTGATGTGTCATAGCTGGTCAAACACTGTGAAACTTTGCACGTTGGTTAAGGAACCAATGTGATTATTTACTTCACACAGATCACCAATGGGACTGACTACCTTGTCTGTCCTGGTTTACATCAAAAATAGAGACAGACTGCTCACTCACTGATTCAGTAATTTATTCACAGTTTGTCACTGAGTTTTTCCTAGCTTTTACGCATGCGAATACAATGATAAATAGATTGAACTGAGATGAGGTTTAACTAATTTAAACAATGTGCCTCAAGTAAAAATTAGCTCTAATTATCCTAATTCAAACAACCAACTGTAAAAAGAATGTACAACACAACCAGGAAAATATGAACACTAACTATATATATTTGATGATATTAAGGAATTTATTGCCTATCTTTTGGTGCAATAATAGTATTATGATTACTGGGTTTTTAGAAAGAATATTTATCTTTTAAAGCTACATAGAGAAATATTTACAAATAAAATGATATACTGTCTAGGATTTGCTACAAAATAATTTAATAGTAGGGGAAGGAGGGAGGAAATAGTAGAAGGCAAAGATGAAACGAGATTAGCTATGAGTTAAATAATTGCAGAAGCTGAGTGAACGTACGTGGGGATTTATTATACTATTCTCTCCCCTTTGGTTTATGTTTAAATTTTTTCATTAAAAATTTTTATTTTTTTATGTGTGACTCTAATCAATATGACTATGGAAATTTCAAGGTCTTTGGAGTCAGGTGGACCTAATATATAAATACTGTTTTTTTTTTCACTAACTGGTTAGGAGACCTGGTGCAAGATTCTTAAGCTAATAGAGCTTCTACTTCTTATCTTCAAAATGACCGAACTAACTTGTATCTCATACGGACTTTGAGAATTAAAAGAAAAGAAATCACATCACTAAATCACCTAGCACAGTGCCTGGTGCATAGCAGACACTTGATAACTATTGTTGTAATTATAGAAGCTATTAAAGATAGAGGCATTTCAAACAAACCTGGAACAACATGTCTTAAGATTTCAGTGGAAATCTCAAAGCAGAATTGAAATAAACTAACAGAAAGGAAGAGTGGTAACCTTTCACAGAGAGCCTAAGGTTCGAATGTATCTTCCTAGGCAACAAGACAATTATTCCAAACACAAAAGGAAACAACTTTCTATTTAGCTCATTTCTAAGGTAACCATTGTATCACCGGTGAAACAGTTCAGGCGTAAATTGGACAGAGTCTGAAAGGTCTCTAATTCCATTTTGTTTTTGCCTGAATGAGAAGTAGCAAATATATATATGCACTCCAGCCTGGGCGACAGATATATATATATCTCTATCTATATATGTCCCTGGCTGGGAAAGAGGAGAATGGAATCTAGATTGTGTGCGTGTGTGTGTGTGTGTGTGTGTGTGTGTATCCATATGAGATATATATATCTCAAAATCCATATGAGATACAAGAAAAATATATATAGAGAGAGATATATTTTTTTTTCTTGTATCTCATACAGATTTTCGAGATAGAGTCTTGCTCTGTCGCCCAGGCTGGAGTGTAGTGGCACCATCTCAGCTCACCTCCACCTCTCAGGTTCAAGTGATTCTTGTGCCTCAGCCTCCCGAGTAGGTGGGACTACAGGTGTGCGCCACCACTCCTGGCTAAATTTTTAATTTTTAATAGAGACAGAGTTTCACCATGTTGGCCAGGCTGGTCTTGAACTCCTGACCTCAGGTGATCCACCTGCCTCGGCCTCCCAAAGTGCTGGGATTAGAGGAGTGAGCCACTGCACCCAGCATAGATCTGTAATATATTTTTAATTGACATCTTTCTCTAATTTAAATTTGTGCTGCTTTAGGTCTCTTACGTGAAAAATAGATTCTTATTAGCCAACTGTGTTTAAAATCTGCTCTTTCTCCTGTAATAACAGCTCTTCTCCTGTAATAATCAACATCCAGTTACCCTAATCAGAACTTTGGTAGATACATTCAGTCCCTGGATTCCCCTCAGTAGGCCTCTTCCCATACACTTTCAATCGATTACCAAGCCTATTAGTTCCATGTCTCAGATATCCCTTAAGAATGTCCCTTAAACTATACTTTGTTTGTTTTGTTATGTTTTGAGATGGTGTCTCCCTCTGTTGCCCAGGCTGGAGTGCAGTGGTGCCATCTCAGCTCACTGCAACCTCTGCCTCCCATGTTCAAGTGATTCTCCTGCCTCAGCCTCCCAAGTAGCTGGGACTACAGCATGTGCCACCGTGCCTGGCTAATTTTTGTATTTTTAGTAGAGATAGAGTTTCACAATGTTGACCAGGCTGGTCTCAAACTCCTGACCTCAAGTGATCCACCTGCCTGGGCTCCCAAAATGCTGGGATTATAGGCATGAGCCACTGCATTCGGCCCCCTTAAACTATACTTTCATGGTCACTGCCTCAGGTCAAGTCCCTGGCATGCCATATTTCAATTTCTGCAGCAATCATTAAACTAGTCTCCCTATCTCTAGTCTCTTCCTTCCTCAAATCATATTCAAGAATGCTGGCAAAATGACCATTTTAACATGCAAATCTGATCATGTCATTACTCTAAGTAAAATATTTCAGTAGATCCCAACAGTCTATGGAAGTCCAAATTCCTTAGCATGTCATATAAACACCTTATGATTTTCCTTTATCCACTTTTCTAAATCACATCTACTCTTTGTGTATTCATACGCACCTTGTCCTGTGCCCTCTAGTCATACTGCTAAACAACCTGTCATTTTCTCCAAGTGCCATGTTCTCTTCTGCTGCTATGCTTTTGTGTATGCTATTCCCTCTGTCTTGCAAGACGTCTGTCCCCTGTGCACTTGACAAACCTTGCTCATACTTCAAGACTCAGCTCACATGTCCTTCTTTTGTGCAATTTGCCCTGTCACTAGTTGCTCACAACCATTATATTGAGTTAGACCCTCTATTCTCTGAGCAACTTGCACGTGCATGCTAATACCTTATTTAGAAATTTTATGATACTCAAGAGTAATTATTGTGTGTACACAAGCATGCACATCCTGGGACTCCCCTACTAGCCCATGATCTCCTGGAGAACAGAAATAATGGCTTATGTATTTACTTACTTAAAATTTATTTATTTATTTATTTTGTTGTTGTTGTTTTTGAGACAGGATCTCGCTATGTCACCCAGGCTAGAGTGCGGTGGTGTCATCATAACTCACTGCAGCCTTGATTTTTCAGGCTCAAGCAATCCTCCTGCCTCAGCCTCCTGAGTAGCTGGGGACTACGGGTGCACCACACACTTGGCTATTTTTTTTTTTTTTTTTAGTAGATTTGGGATCTTGTCATATTTCCCAGGCTTATTTTTACCTCCTTAAGCCTTACCCCTGGCACAAAGTAGGCACTCAAGAATATGTGAAATGAATGAAGAAAACAAATTAAGCATAAGAAAAGTTAGTAATAAAATGAATAACTGTGCTTCAATCTTTCAAAAATACTTATCTTTCCTAGAGTGCACTTTACTACCTCAAATCTTAGGACCTTACATTGTTCCTTCTGTCCAGAATGATTTTCTCTTCAATTTAATCCTCCGTTCATCCACCAAGAAGCTACTCTATAGGTAATATCACTACCTCTGTTAGGACTGGCCTGGCTGGGCCTTTAGGCAGAATTATCTACTTCCTCCCTTAAATACCCACAGATCTCCTATGTGAAAATAGATTCTTATTAGATGCTTGTGTTTCACTGTGTCTGCTATAGACCCTTGATATTCACAAGGTAGATGCCCTGAGACTTCATAGATACAAATATTTGAACATAAAAATGTTTATATGGGCTTCTGAATTTCTCCTACATTATTTCTCAAATTCTGGGTTTCCTCCCAATACAAGTCAGGGAGGTTTTCTACTTTTACTCAGAATCTTTCCCTGATTTGGCCATTTTTTAAAGTCAGGTTTATTGAGATATAATTTCCAGAGTGAAGTTCACCCTTTTTACACATACCCATAATTTTGAGAATCCTGACAAACACATCCAGGTACACAATTACCGTCACAATTGAAATACAGAACATTTCTACCATGCCAGAAAGTTCCCACATGTCCGCTGTGGTTAATCCCCAGTCCAGGACTCTCACTGTGGTTTTAACTTTTCCAGAGTGTCATATAAATTCAAACATATCCTATGTGGCTTTATAAATTTGCCTTCTTTCAGTTAGCATGGTGTATTTGAAATTTGTTCTTTTTATCGCTTAGTAGTACTGTACTGTATGAAATTCTATCATGTGGAATCTACCTGTATGCAGTATGGATATACCACAGTTGGTTTATCCCTTCACAAGCTGATGAACATTTAGGTTGTTTACAGTTTTTTGGTGAAAACTGTTATAAATATTCATGTGTAGATCTTTGTGTATGTTTTTATTTCTTTTGGGTAAAAATCTAAAAGATGAGTTGGGTCATCTAGTAAGTACATGTTTAACTTTATGAGAAATTGTCACACTGTTTTTCAATGTTGCTGCATTGTTACATTCCACCCCAAAATGTATGAGAGTTCCATTGGCACAGCATACTCATCAGCACTAATGGATGTGTAGTGATATCTCTTTGTGGTTTTAATTTTCATTTCTCTGATGACTAATGATCTTTTCATTTTTTATGTGGCATTTGCATTTCATAAAACGTTCAAATATTTTGTCCATTTTTTAAATGGGCTTGGCTGCCTTCCCTTTCTTTCTTTCTTTTTCTCTTTTCTTTTGTCTCACTCTGCCACCCAGGCTGCTTTCTTTTCTTTTCTATCTTTCCTTCCTTCCTTCCCTCTTTCCTTCCTTCCCTTCTTTCTTTCTTTTTTTCTTTCTCTTTTCTTTTGTCTCACTCTGTCGCCCAGGCTGCTTTCTTTTCTTTTCTATCTTCCCTTCCTTCCTTCCCTCTTTCCTTCCTTCCCTTCTTTCTTTTTTTCTTTCTCTTTTCTTTTGTCTCACTCTGTCATCTAGGCTGCTTTCTTTTCTTTTCTATCTTTCCTTTCTTCCTTCCCTCTTTCCTTCCTTCCCTTCTCTTTTCTCTTTCTTTCTTTCTTTTTCTTTCTTTCTTTCTTCTTTCTTTCTTTGTCTCACTCTGTCACCCAGGCTGCTTTCTTTTCTTTTCTGTCTGTCCTTCCTTCCTTCCCTCCTTCCCTCCCTCCTTTCTTTCTTTCTTGCTTGCTTTTTCCCTTCCCTTCCCTTCCCTCCCTCCGCTCCCCTCCCCTCCCCTCCCTTCCCTTCCCTTCCTTTCCCTCCTTCTTTTCTTTCTTTCTTTCTTTCTTTGTTGACAAGGTCTCACTCTGCACCCAGGCTAGACTGCAGTAGTGCTATCTCGGCTCACTACAACCTCCACCTCCCAGGCTCAAATGATCCTCTTGCCTCAACTGGGACCACGGGCATGTGTCATCACACCCAGCTAATTTTGTATTTTTTTTATAGAGACAGGGTTTTGCCATGTTGCCTAGGCTGGCCTGGAACTCCTGAGCTCAAGTGATCTGCCCACCTCGGCTTCTCAAACTGCTGGGATTACAGGTGTGAGTCATTGTGCCCTGCCTGTTTTCTTATTATTGAGTTCTTTATATATTAAGGATATCAGTATTTTATTATACAGTGTTTTACAAACATTTCTTTCAGACTGTGGCTTCTCTTTCATTTTCTTAACAGTGTCCTTTGAAGAGTGGATGTTTCTGATTTTGATTAATTCCAATTTGTCAACTTTGTTTTCCTGATTTGCGCTTTTTGGATGCTAAGAAATTTGTGCCTAACCCAAGCTCACAAAGATTTTCACATGTGTTTTCTTCTAGAAGTTTTATAGTTTTAGGTTTTACACTTAGATCTCAGATCCATTCTGAGTTAAGTTTTGAATACAGTGTGAGGTATGCATTGAGGTACATATTTTTACATATATATGTTTAATTGTTCCAGCAGCATTTTTTAAAAGCCTATCCTTTCTACATTAAATTACCTCCATATGTTTGTCAAAAGTCAATTAACAGCCTGAGCATGGTGGCTCATGCCTGTAATCCCAGCACTTTGGGAGGCCCAGTTGGGTGGATCACGTGAGGTCAGGAGTTTGAGACCAGCCTGACTAACATGGTGAAACCCCATCTCTACTAAAAATACAAAAATTAGCCAGCATGGTGGCGCGCACCTGTAATCTCAGCTACTCAGGCGGCTGAGGCAGGAGAATCACTTAAACCCGGGAATCGGAGGCTGCAATGAGCCAAGATTATGCCACTGTACTCCAGCCTGGACAAGAGTGAAACTCCGTCTCAAAAAAAAAAAAAAAAAAAAGTCATTTAACCATGTATATGTTGTTCTATGTCTGGATTCCATTAGAAGTGTTCACCAGCTTTTCCTCTAAAGGGACAGATAAGTAAGATTTTAGGCTTTGCAGGCCATACAGTCTCTGTCACAATTACTCAATTCTACCATTATAGTACAACAGCAGCCATAGACAACATGTAAATAAGTGAGCATAGCTGTATTTTAATAAAGTATTATTTTATTTCAATAAAATATTATTTACAGAAACAGCCGGTGAGATTAGTCCTGGAGGCCACAGTTTGACAACTCCTGCTCTTGTGTGCTCCATTAATCTGTGTCTATCCTTTGACCAGTACCATACTGGCTTGATTACTGTGGCTTGTAAGATTTGAAATTAGTTAGCAGTGTTGAGTCTTCCAACTATTTTCTTTTGCAAAATGTTTTGACTATCTTTTGCTTTCCCATATAAATGTAGGGTATTGTTTGCTGGTTTCTTTTTTTTTTTTTTTTTTTTTTAGATGGAGTCTCACTCTGTCATCAGGCTGAAGTGCAGTGGCATGATCTTGGCTCACTGCCACCTCTACCTCCCGAGTTCAAGCAATTCTCCTGCCTCAGCCTCCTGAGTAGCTGGGACTACAGGTGCGTGCCACCACGCCTGACTAATTTTTGTATTTTTAGTAGAGACGAGGTTTCACCATGTTGGCCAGGATGCTCTTGATCTTTTGACCTCATGATCTGCTGGCCTTGGCCTTCCAAAGTGCTGGGATTACAGGTGTGAGCCACTGTGCTCGGTCGTTTGCTGGTTTCTATAAAAGAAAAAGTCTGCTAAAATTTTTATTAGGATTGCACTGACTCTATAATCAACTTAGGAATAACTGGCACCCTAACAATATTGAGTCTTCCAATCCATGAACACAGATACTTCTTTCTTTAAAGATTGTGATTCTATCATCAATATTTTAATTTTCAGCATATAAAGTTTGCACATATTTTGTTAGACTTACACCTAAGTAATTAATAATTTGAGTGCCATTGCAAAGTGATTTTTAATTTTAATTTCCTTTTTTATTATGAATATATATAAATACAACTGATTTATGAATATTCAGCTTGTATCCCACAACCTGGCTAAACTCTCTTATAAATTCCAGTAGCCATTTTGTATATTCTTTGGGGATTTCTTATGTTACAAATTCTCATCTATAAAAAGCAACAGTTTTATTTCTTCATTTTAAATATCTGTCTTTTCTTTTTCTTTCCTTATTGCCCTGTCTATGACCTCTGGTAAGGTGATAGCAGTGGTGAGAGCAGACAATTTTCACTTATTCCTGAGCTTAGGGGAAAGCACTTAGTCTTTCACCATTCTCTTGGCCATGTGAGAATTCAATGAGAAGACAGCCATCTGCAAACAAGGAAGAGTGCCTTTGCCAGACACCAGATCTGCTGGGACCTTGATCTTGGACTTCTGGGACTCCAGACTGTGAAAAATAAATGTCTATTGTTTAAGCTACTCAATCTGTATTCTGTTACAGCAGACTGTATTAGTCCATCTTCACACTGCTAATAAAGACATACCTGAGACTGGAAAGAAAAAGAGGTTTAATGGACTTACAGTTCCATGTGGCTGGGGAGTCCTCACAATCATGGTGGACAGCAAGAAGGAGCAAGTCACGTCTAACATGGATGGCAGCAGGCAAAAAGGCAGCTTGTGCAGGGAAACTCCCCCTTATAATACCATCAGATCTCATGAGACTTATTTGCTATCACAAGAACAGCATGAGAAAGACCTGTCCCCATGATTCAATTACCTCCCACTGGGTCCCTCCCACAACTCATGGGAATTGAAGATGAGATTTGGGTGGGGACACAGCCAAACTATATCACAGACCAAACTAACTAAGACAACCATTAAGAATGATGTCAGCCATAGGATTTTCATAAATGTCCCTTGTTAAATTGAGGATATTTTCTTACAGTTTTTATCATGAATGAATATTGAATTTTGTTAAGTGCTTTTTCTGCATCTATTTGGATGATCCTATAATTTTTCTTATTTTATCTATTGATATAATGAATTACATTAATTTAGATTTAAATATTGAGCCACCTTGCCTTCCTAGAATTAATCCCACTTAGTCATGATGCATTATCCTTTTTATATATTGCTGCATCTAAGTTGCTAATATTTTCTTGAGCATTTTGGGGTCTATGTTTATGTAGGATATTAGTCTGTAGTTTTTTTTACCTGTAATTATTTTGTCTGGTTTCAATATTAAGGTAATGCTGGCTCATAAAATGAGCTTCCCATGCCAACCTTCCCAGTACAAATTAGACAGCTTTAAAATATCCACCCACTTAATTGGTGAACACTTAGAAACAAAAGACCTCTTCAGAGTGATTTTGTATATGAAAAGGAGTTTGCCTTGACAAACGCTCCTTGGGATATGGATGCTAAAAAGTAAGCTAGACGTTCTCATTGGGTCATTGGATCCAGAACATTAGCTCCTCGGCATAAAGAAAAACTTCTACACCTCAGCGTGATGTATATTAGTTTATCTCATTGGTCCTTAATGGTTTGGGACTAGCAAAAAAAAAAAAAAAAAAACAACAACAAAAAAAAAACACATTAAATGTAATTGACTCTGAGTCTATACAATTGCTACTCAAATTTTTATTTCAAAAAAAAAATTCAGCTGGTCATAGTGGTTCACACCTGCAATCCCAGCACTTTAGGAGGCCAAATCTGGAGAATTGCTTGAGCTCAGGAGTTTGAGATCAGCCTGAGCAACACAGTGAAACTTCATCTCTACAGAAATTTTTAAATTTAGCTGGACATGTGCCTGTGCATGTGCCTATAGTTCCAGCTACTCAGGAGGCTGAAGTAGAAGGATCGCATAAGCCCAGGAGATTGAGGCTGCAACACTAAGATTGCACTACTGCACTCCAGCCTCGGCAGCAGAGCAAGGCCCTATCTCGTTTAAAAAAAAAAAAAGAAAAAAAAAATCTTGCATATGAGCATAATTTATTTGATTAATGAATAAGCACTTTAAAAATTAAAGCAAGATTTTGATTTTTAGTTCAGCTTTTCCTTGTACAGAATTCTTCTTGTTTCAGAATAGAAGAATCTCTGAAACAACATATATGTCATAGAGGCTAAAATTTAAATCTTTCACTCTTACTAGAAGTATTCAATTTGTCTTTGGGTTTTACAAAAGAAATGCCAGATGCTAACAAATGTAAGTAATGGTTGTTGTTGGGCTTTTTGTTTAATGTGAATCCCTCAATTACCTTTAAAATCATGATGAAAGATTAGAAGTTTCAAATTGCCAGCTTAAAACATTATATGTTAAGTTATAATATTGTTGGCTATGCATATTCTTTTGCAGAAATATTTTTAGTTAGGCTTCAAAATATCCTCTAAATTTTTAAATAACTACAATTTTATACTCATGTCAGCTCTGTGTCTGTGTCAGTAAGAAAAAAATCTACATGACGTTTTTTAAAATGTACATCATGCACCAAAAAGAGAGATTTCTGAATTCCATGCCTTCGGGTTAAATGATCAGGTTAGCTGTCCTACACTACAATGACATCTACTGGCATAACCAGGACTGAGCACCCAGAAGTAATCAGAATGACAGGGCAGCCTTTCTTCTTCCTCTTTGATTATTGGCTGATAACAGGAGTTACATAAGTGTAAATTTCCTAAGAACAGATATCATATTTTCTTGAGCTCTGTATCTCCAGTGTCTAATATTGTTGATTGTTACATTAAAGATTCCTCAGAAATCTGTTGGATAATTACAAGTACAATTGCCTATGGTCTAACTTTTCAAACAGCATGGAATCTAAATTGAAACAATACTGTTAAAGTGATTTAAATTAAAATAATAATAATAAAATGGTCTAAAACAAAGGTACTTTGTCTTTGTGATAAATCTCTTTTAAATTCTAACAATAAAAATAAGCTCCACTCGTTATCCAGAAAATCACACACAGTTTTAAACACAACTTTATGAAGGTCCTGAATTCCATCTCTCAATTCAAGGTTAAGAACCTTGGATACCAGAGGTAGAAATATGTTTTAATACACTTTGAAATGCATAAAATCAATAAAACAACAATAAGAAACTACTACACACCTATTAGAATGGCTAAAATTCAAAATGTTAACACCACCAAATGCTGGTGAGGATTTGGTGGAGCAAAAGGAACTTTCATTCACTGCTGGGTAGGAATACCAAATGGTACAGACACCTTGGAAGACAGTTTGGCAATTCTTAAAAAATTTTAAACATCTTACTATATGATGGAGTGATCATGCTCTTTGGTATTTACTCAAATGAGTTGAAAACTTATATCCACAGAAAACTCTACAGACAAATGTTTACATCACCTTTATTCATAATTGCCAATCCTCAAAAGAAACCAAGGTATCCTTCAACAGATGAATGAATACACAAACTGTGGTACATCCATACGATGAAACATTATTCAGCAATGACATGGAAAAAAAAGCCATCAAGTCATGAAAATATACAGATGAACCTTACATGCATATTGCTAAGTGAAAGAAGCCAGTCTGAAAAGGCTATATACTGTATTATTCCAGTGATATGACATTCTGGAAAAGGTAAAACAATGAAGACAGAAAAAGTCAGTAGTTGCCAGGGGTTTGCGGAGAGGGACAGATGACAACATGGAGCACAAGGGGTGTTTAGGGCAGTAAAACTATTCTGTATGATAGTAATGGTAGAGGCATGTCATACATTTGCTGGTAGATGTAGAACACAAAGAGTGAATCTTAATGTAAACTATGGACTTTGGTTAATAATAATGTGTCCATATCAGCTCATCAATTGTAATAAATGTACTGTGTAACAAATGAAAGATGTGAATAGTAGGGGAAATCATAAGGAAGCGGAAGGTGGGGAGTGGGCCTGGGAGGCTGCAAAGTGGGATATATAAGAACTCTCTGTACCTTCCACTCAATTTTCTGCAAACCTAAAACTGCTTTAAAACATAGTCCATAAAAAAATTAGCCAGGGGTGGTGGTGCGTCCCTGTAATCCCAGCTACTCCAGAAGCTGAGGCAGGAGAATCACTTGAACCCAGGAGGTGGAGGTTGCAGTGAGCCAAGATCACACCACTGCACTCCAGCCTGGGCAACAGAGCGAGATACCATCTCAAAACAAAATAAAACAAAACAAAACAAAATAATAACAAAAAAAAAACCATAGTCCATTCATTTAAAAAAGAAATAAGCTTCTATTCTTTTGAAATATATTTTAGGATCTATTTGTTACTTTTTAAAATATGCATGTCAGTCCATAAAGGATGAATTGACCACGAAGACTAAGCTTTGATTTTTTATCTTGCCCAAATTCCTACCTAAGGGGCCTGTGGAGTTTTGCCCTACAAACCATAAATTCTCATCAGACGGGTGTTATTTAACCCTGCATATCGTGGCTTACTTTCCAATCTGACTCTGGCATAACAATATAAGACAAGGAAGAAGATCAAAATATTTAACCCCAAAATATATTTCCTTGCCATATCTTGAAATTGCCCTGCAGAGTCTCTTGTGGGAAAAATCCACATTCTGTAGAGAAGCCCCTTTCCCCTTTGTTTTCCTTCTTCCCTTCCCAGACCCAGGAGATAATCAACTAAGAGCCAGGGACCTTTTAAGTCCAATAAGAAACATTTTACAACATGCCCTCTCTGAAGTCTGCTATCTGAGAGCTTCCTCTGCACAATAAAACTTGGTCTCCACAGTCCTTTAACCTGAACGTTTTCCTTCTATTGATCCCATGTCTTCAGATAAACTCAACCAATTGTCAACCAGAAAATGTTTAAATTTACCTATAGCCTGGAAGCTCCCACTTTGAGTTGTCCCACCTTTCTGAATGAAACCAATGTATTTCTTAAATGTATTTGTTTGATGTCTCATCCTCCCTAAAATATATAAAACCAAGCTATACCCCGACCACCTTGGGCACATGTACTCAGGACCTCCTGAGGGCTGTGTCATAGGCCACGCTTCCTCATATTTGGCTCAGAATAAATCTCTTAAAATATTTTACAGTTTGACTCTTTTCATCAACAACCAAGTTTACATTTAAACACTTTTCTCTGTCACAATTTTAAATGACACATAATCTATGACAGGAATTTATTTTATAAGTGCTCAAATAATCAAGTCTCTCTAACAGAAGGCTATTTTTCTATTATGAGCCCAAAGGATTTACTTAATCCTCGGGTTGATGAAATTAAACACTTCATTTGGTGTGCTTTTCATTTTGACGTCCCTTAGGACTGAGAATTGCCTTTCCCAGAAAGTACTATAAATCGACTGTGAATTGCTAGAGTGATAGAGGGAAGAAGGACGATTCTACTATAGCTTCTGCCAAGAGCTGTCAGGCACATCCCACGAGCCGCTGCCAAGAAATGTTTAATAGTGTGGTAGGGAATTCTAGTCCCCAGATCCTGGTGAAAAACTGAAAATTGCTTTTGGTTTGTCAGTTAAGTTGTAAAAAGTCTTAGGCTCTAAAATTGATTACCATTTCATCCCAAAGCAGAATGGCAGCCTAGCAAACCGTGATCCTTATAAGTACTCATCTGAACCCCTGGTCCCTACCAATGCTAAAGTATTTTTAGGCCATCCCTATAAAGCTCGAAGGGAAGTGCACATTTGGGCAATGGCTGGAGCAATTTCAGGACAGCAGTTTATCTTTTGGTCTGAGTTGTTTGGAGTTTAAGTCTGTGATAATAAAAATTTCACAAAACAACTTCCTGTTTTCACTACTGAGCACTACCGAGCAGGTCTAACCTTAGCCATCAGAAAAAATAATAATAATTATAGGACAAGATTATAGCCATAACTGTTCCTATTATTCAGGTTAAAATATATGGTTTTTTCTGATGCAATTCAATGAGCTTGGTTTGTGTCTAAGGAAAAGACTCTGCCCTACATGAAGAAAAAACAAAGAAAGAAAGAAAAAACCAAAGGAAGTGAATCTTTGCCCCCTCATTGGAGTCCTACCTTGTACTTATCTTCCTCAGGGCATAACTTGGTGCATATACTAAAGCCAAATCCACCAGGGCTTCCAGGACCTTTCTGACCAAGAGAGCAAACAATGCGAGCTTATAAGGGGCCTTGGGTGAGTCTCCAACCCCTAAAATCTATACCAGCTTAAACTCTTATTAGAAATGCATTTCTTGGCTGGGCATGGTGGCTCATGGCTGTAAGCCCAGCACTTTGAGAGGCCGAGGTGGGTGGATCACCTGAGGTCAGCAGTTCGAGACCAGCCTAGCCAATGTGGCGAAACTCCGTCTCTACTAAAAATACAAAAATTAGCTGGGCATGGTGGCGGGCACCTGTAATCCCAGCTACTTGGGAGGCTGAGGCAGGAGAATCGCTTGAACCCAGGAGGCGGAGGTAGCAGTGAGCTGAGATCACACCATTGTACTCCAGCCTGGGTGACAGAGTGAGACTCTGTCTCTAAGAAAAAAAAAAGAAATGTATTTTTTAAATCTTATTTTGTAAATTGCAGTTATTTTCGGTCAGTCACTATAAATTGCAGTTATGGAGGTTACTAACACCTTTGGGTGAATTCATTTGTCAGGTTTCTCTTTTATGGCATCTGGCTAAGAACAGGGCCCTAAATAAATTATATAATCTGATATACCTATTGAAGATAGGGAGGAGAAGTAATTTTGGAAGAAGAAAAAGCAGGGTACTCAGGAAATTGCCCAAATTCATTACAGCAACAGTGCCTTTGCTTCAAATTATCATAAGCACCAGTAGAAACAGGAAATAGTCACATACCTTTGCCTGCTATTCAGATGGCTATATTCCTTTGCTGAGAAATTCAGACGATAAAATAACTAGTAGATAATTGCCATCACCTTTCCCAATGTTTCCCACTTCTTTTTTTTTTTTTTTAATTTTTTATTTTGAGACGGAGTCTCGCTCTGTCACCCAGGCTGGAGTGCAGTGTTGCCATGTCCGCTCGCTGCAAGCTCCGCCTCCCGGGCTCACGCCATTCTCCTGCCTCAGCCTCCGGAGTAGCTGGGACTACAGGCGCCTGCCACCACGCCCGGAGAATTTTTTGTATTTTTAGCAGAGACGGGGTTTCACCGTGTTAGCCAGGATGGTCTCGATCTCCTGACCTCGTGATCCACCTGCCTCGGCCTTCCAAAGTGCTGGGATTATAGGCGTGAGCCACGGCGCCCGGCCTCCATTTCTTTTTAGTACTAAATATTTTACTTTTGACAATTCTTTGGCCAGACATTATTTGAGATCCTAAACTGAGGTCTAGTTATCTTTGAAGATGGGGAGTCCGAGTTGCTATACTCAACGCAGCATCAACTTGATTTTAATAAGTCACTTGGTACCAAAGTGACACCTACCAAATGATAATGGGGGAAGGGACAGTGTTGCAGACATAAAATTAAAACAGGCCATATTTTAAAACCCCATTCATTAACACAAACTACGTATTAGACACAGAGAGCCAGGCTTTTTTTTTTTATTATACTTTAGGTTTTAGGGTACATGTGCACAATGTGCAGGTTTGTTACATATGTATCCATGTGCCATGTTGTTTTGCTGCACCCATTAACTCGTCATTTAGCATTAGGTATATCTCCTAATGCTGTCCCTCCCCCCCCCCCCACCCCACAACAGTCCCCCGAGTGTGATGTTCCCCTTACTGTGTCCATGAGTTCTCATTGTTCAATTCTCACCTATGAGTGAGAACATGCGGTGTTTAGTTTTTTGTTCTTGCGATAGTTTACTGAGAATGATGTTTTCCAGTTTCATCCATGTCCCTACAAAGGACACGAACTCATCATTTTTTATGGCTGCATAGTATTCCATGGTGTATATGTGCCACATTTTCTTAATCCAGTCTATCGTTGTTGGACATTTGGGTTGGTTCCAACTCTTTGCTATTGTGAATAGTGCCGCAATAAACATATGTGTGCATGTGTCTTTATAGCAGCATGATTTATAGTCCTTTGGGTATATACCCAGTAATGGGATGGCTGGGTCAAATGGTATTTCTAGTTCTAGATCCCCGAGGAATCACCACACTGACTTCCACAATGGTTGAACTAGTTTACAGTCCCACCAACAGTGTAAAAGTGTTCCTATTTCTCCACATCCTCTCCAGCACCTGCTGTTTCCTGACTTTTTAATGATGGCCATTCTAACTGGTGTGAGATGGTATCTCACTGTGGTTTTGATTTGCATTTCTCTGATGGCCAGTGATGATGAGAATTTTTTCATGTGTTTTTTGGCTGCATAAATGTCTTCTTTTGAGAAGTGTCTCTTCATGTCCTTCACCCACTTTTTGATGGGGTTGTTTTTTTCTTGTAGATTTGTTTGAGTTCATTGTAGATTCTGGATATTAGCCCATTGTCAGATGAGTAGGTTGCAAAAATTTTCTCCCATTCTGTAGGTTGCCTGTTCACTCTGATGGTAGTTTCTTTTGCTGTGCAGAAGCTCTTTAGTTTAATTGGATCCCATTTGTCAATTTTGGCTTTTGTTGCCATTGCTTTTGGTGTTTTAGACATGAAGTCCTTGCCCACGCCTATGTCCTGAATGGTATTGCCTAGGTTTTCTTGTAGGATTTTAATGGTTTTAGGTTTAACATTTAAGTCTTTAATCCATCTTGAATTAATTTTTGTATAAGGTATAAGGAAGGGATCCAGTTTCAGCTTTCTACATATGGCTAGCCAGTTTTCCCAGCACCATTTATTAAATAGGGAATCCTTTCCCCATTTCTTGTTTTTGTCAGGTTTGTCAAAGATCAGATAGTTGTAGATATGCGGCATCATTTCTGAGGACTCTGTTCTGTTCTATTGATCTATGTCTCTGTTGTGGTACCAGTACCATGCTGTTTTGGTTACTGCAGCCTTGTAGTATAGTTTGAAGTCAGGTAGCGTGATGCTTTGTTCTTTTGGCTTAGGATTGACTTGGCGATGCGGGCTCTTTTTTGGTTCCATATAAGAGCTATCTATGACAAACCCACAGCCAATATCATACTGAATGGGCAAAAACTGGAAGCATTCCCTTTGAAAACTGGCACAAGACAGGGATGCCCTCTCTCACCACTCCTATTCAACATAGTGCTGGAAGTTCTGGCCAGAGCAATCAGGCAGGAGAAGGAAATAAAGGGTATTCAATTAGGAAAAGAGGAAGTCAAATTGTCCCTGTTTGCAGATGACATGATTGTATATCTAGAAAACCCCATCGTCTCAGCCCAAAATCTCCTTAAGCTGATTAGCAACTTCAGCAAAGTCTCAGGATACAAAATCAATGTACAAAAATCACAAGCATTCTTGTACACCAATCACAGACAAACAGAGAGCCAAATCATGAGTGAACTCCCATTCACAATTGCTTCAAAGAGAATAAAATACCTAGGAATCCAACTTACAAGGGATGTGAAGGACCTCTTCAAGGAGAACTACAAACCACTGCTCAATGAAATAAAAGAGGATACAAACAAATGGAAGAACATTCCATGCTCATGGGTTGGAAGAATCAATATCGTGAAAATGGCCATACTGCCCAAGGTAATTTATAGATTCAATGCCATCCCCATCAAGCTACCAATGACTTTCTTCACAGAATTGGAAAAAACTACTTTAAAGTTCATATGGAGCCTGGCATTTTCACCCAGGTCACACGGCAAGTAGCAGAGTCAGCATTCAAACCCAACCCCATCTGACTTGAAGCTCACATTATTTCCACATCCTCTCAATGACCCATTAAGTGTCAGCAATTGTTTTAGGTGCTTTATCGATTAACTCCATCTTTACAGTAGCTCTGTGATAGAGGTACTATTATTATTCCCGGTTTACACATGAAGATACTAAGGCAGGGACAGCTGAAATAATTTGGCCAAGGTCATGCAGCTAGTAAGTGGTCAAGCTGGGATTTGACCTCAGGCAGCCTTGCCAATACAGTTATGCTTCTCTAAAACTACAACTCAAGATTTGTCTTCTGAGAAATGAATTTTGAACTCTGCCCCCATGGTTATCAATTTCAGCCATTAGCAAACATCTCTCTTCCCATTCCCCTTTCTCTTGTGGCTCTTCATCTGTAGCAGGTGAGATCATAAGCCTAGTGAGAACAGGACACCACAGTCATTCAGTTGGCTCGCCTGGCGTCAGCAGGATTCAAAGTACAGCTCCCAGCTGTGTAAAACTGGGCAACTTCTATTAGCTCTCTAGCTATTTTTTTTATATAGAGAGGCGAGGTCTTACTATGTTGTCCAGGCTGGTCTCAAACTCCTGGCCTCAAGCAATCCTTCAGCCTCAGTCTCCTAAAGTGCTGGGATTACCAGCATGAGCCAATGCTCTTGCCAGCTCTTTCTTAATTCTCCCATCTGTAAAATGGTGAGAGTCAATCCTATCTCATTCATTATGCATGCAGGTTTAAAAATATATAAGTATACTCAACCCAGCAATCCCACTACTGGGTATATCCCAGAGGAATATAAATCATTCTGCCATAAAGGCACACGCATGTGAATTGCAGCACTATTCACAATAGCAAAGAATCAACCTAAATGCCCATCAATGACAGATTAGATAGAGAAAATGTGGTACATATATACCATGGAATACTACAGAGCCATAAAAAAAGAATGAGATCATGTCTTTTGCAGGACCATGGACAGAACTGGAGGCTATCATTCTTAGCAAACTAACACAGGAACAGAAAACCAAATACCACCTGCTCTCATTTGTAAGTAGGAGCTAAATGATAATATCTTGTGAACACAAAGAAGGAAACAACTTGAGGGTGGAGGGTGGGAGGAGGGAGAGCAGCAGAAAAGGTAACTATTGGGTACTAAGCTTAATACCTGGGTGACAAAATAATAAGTATAACAAACCCCCATGACACACATTTATCTATGTAACAAACTTTCATACATACCCACAAACCTAAAATAAAAGTTAAAAAAATAAAAAGCATTATGAGAACTGGAAAAAAAATGTGTGTGTGTGTGTGTGTGTGTGTGTGTGTGTATAAATATTCTCAGCCCAGTGGCTGGCAACATTCAACAAGTGGTAGATATCACTATCGTCATCATCATCATTATTATTATTATTATTATTATATATAACTGTGTTACTATTACACCAAGAACGTAAAACATGATGATAAGAGTGCTTACCATTTTTGGTTATGTATTTGTGCACTATTTTCAAAGGGAGGTACTCACATTTCTAGTCCTATGAAAGATAACATATTATTCTTTCTTCAAATATACTTGAAGCAAAGTAGAAATAATATGGAACAATAATATGCTTTATATTAAAACACCGTGTACCAAAGAATGGTAGTTATTTTTCACAATTAAAAAGTCAAAAACTCGGGCTGGGCATGGTGGCTCACGGCTGTAATCCCAGCACTTTGGGAGGCTGAGGTGGATGGATCACCTGAGGTTGGGAGTTCGAGACCAGCCTGACCAACATGGAGAAACCCCACCTCTACTAAAAATACAAAATTAGCCAGGTGTAGTGGCTCATGCCTGTAATCCCAGCTACTCAGGAGGCTGAGGCAGGAGAATCGCTTGAACCCGGGAGGCGGAGGTTGCAGTGAGCAGAGATAAAGCCATTGCACGCCAGCCTGGGTAACAAGAGCAAAACTCCGTCTCAAACAAAAAAAAGTCAAAAACTCTAACCCAACTTTTCGCATTAGGCCTTGGGGCAGGGATGACAGAGGCATTTGTTATTAAGGAGGATCTTCAACACATAAGCGCAGTGACTCAGCACTGCAGCCCAGCCCACACAGTTCCACTGTTAGGAGCCTTTGGCACAGACTTCTGTAGCAGACATTGTGAGTGCAACTGCCATTCCTCCCTTCTCCATGGCTATTAGACTGTCAAATTTGTTCAAGTACCAGGCAGCAATATGCTGAGAAAGGTGGATTCTGCCTCTGGGAATGAATCATAATTGGTCTAAGCCAATCACAGTATTCTCATTTCCCTTTACTAGTCATTGATTTAAGGATGAGAATGTGACTGAATGAAGGTGAATTAATTACAAGGCAAAATCTGCTGAAGGCAGTGAAATAGTTTTTTGGTTTTTTTTGTTGTTGTTGTTTGTTTGTTTTTTTTTTTATGGAGTCTCACACTGTCGCCTGGGCTGGAGTGCAATGGTGTGATCTCAGTTCACTGCAACCTCCACCTCCCAGGTTCATGCAATTCTCCTGCCTCAGCCTCCTGAGTAGCTGGGACTACAGGAGCACACCACCACACCCAGCTAATTTTTTGTATTTTTAGTAGAGATGGGATTTCGCTATGTTGGCCAGATTGGTCTCGAACTCCTGACCTTGTGATCTGCCCGCCTCAGCCTCCCAAAGTGCTGGGATTATAGGCATGAGCCACCGCACCCAGCCAGATTTTTTTTCCCCTGATTAAATAGAGAGTCATATGAAAAGAAAATCCTTTCCTTTTGCTGGTGTTGTCAGATTAAAGGTATAATGTTTACAGTGGTGGCAACTATCTTGTTGCCATGAGGAGAAGTCAAGAGAATTTCAGCATAGCCGGCCAGCAGCTCAAGCATCATTAACTCTTCTGGAACTTCCCACACCTATACTTCTTTTTAATGTAAGATAATAGACCCCTACTGTTTAAGCCAAATTTAGTCGGGTATTCTGTTACTTGCAACCAAAATCTTCCTAATTAATTTAAAGCACCATCCATTAGGTTTTATAATAAATATCATTGATGATTGGAGTTAGGAGAGTTTTTAAAGCTCTCTATGTAAAGAGTATGGAGAAATAAGAAATACATAATTTAACTGGGCTCATGTTAACATTATGTTGTCATATATCCAAAACTCACTCATGCATTAGGATGAAAAAGGGAAAAGTAGGTGCCATTCTGTGGTAATAGAGGAATATTTTCTTTTGTCAGGTCTCAAATAATTTAGTTCAGTGAAATATCAAAATTCTAAACTCTGATGCAGTTGAAAACATCTCCCCTCCTTTCTGCTTAGGTGGATTTAGAGGGGTGCTGCATCAATTTCTTCTCTCTGTCTCCAGCAATCCTTTCCCGCATCTGCTGGCTACAGTCAGAACCCCTTACAGGTTTGGGGCAAGAGAGAAGCAGCATAAGGACAGAGCAATCCCACTTGACCACTACAGTTGCCTTGGTGTGCTAGTTCCCAAATATGTATTCCTTCTCTCTGGGATACCACTTTTGGGATCATGGGTGAAGCCCTACCCCTTGCCTGTCCACCTTCCTGTCTCTGACCCCTCAGGCTGCCCTGCCTCCACTCTGTGTCTGAAGGTGCACCTGCAGCTTCTTCCTGCTGCAGTTGCCTCATCTTTATCAGGAGGCCGTCCTGGGAATGGCCCATTTCAAGACAATGATACAACCCATGCCCAGGTTTAGTCAGATTGACCCTGGCCTAGGGGAAATATGCCTGTGTTCTTGACCTGCTGAAGTGCTTTCTACTCAGTCTGACCTGGACACAACCTCTCAATTTCAGACTTCCTGGGTGTGTGTCAAGTGTCAGTCTTTGTGTCCCTCCAACTCAAGTTCTCCAAATGGCTCCATTGCAGCCTATTTCACTGGCTTTAGATAAATTTTAAGTAAGTGAAGTCTCTCCCCTCTGAATTCTGCTTCCTTGGAGGGAAGGAGAAGAAATGCACAGCAACCTGCCTAATATGGTTTGGATTTGTGTCCCAACCCAAATCTCACTTCCATTTGTGATTTCCAGTGTTGGAGGAGGGGCCTGGTGGGAAGTGATTGGATCATGGGGGCAGATTTTCCCCCTTGCTGTTCTTACGATAGTGAGTGAGTTCTCATGAGACCTGGTTGTTCAAAAGTGTGTGGCACCTTCCTCTGTGCCTTCTTTTTCCTTTTCTCGTCATGTAAGACATGCTTGCTTCCCCTTCGTCTTCTGCCATGATTTTGAGTTTCCTGAGCACCCACCCCCGACCCCCACTATGCTTCTTGTACAGCCTGTGGAACTTTGAGTCAATTAAACCTCTTTTTTAAATAAATTACCCAGTCTCAGGTAGTTCTTTATAGCAATGCGAGAATGGACTAATACACTGCCCCTCTTTCCAAATCTCTTGAAACTTGACTGTTCCCCATCCTCTGAGATAATCTGGGAGTGGGTCATGGGCAGATGACAGCAGAAAAATGTGGCCAGCCCAAGGTGGCCAGCCTTTTCTTTAGGATGTGAGAATAGCTGATATCTATTGTATTATTTTTGCCCTTTGAAGCCTCTGCCAAAACTCTGAGATAACAGGAAAAGTTCATTTAATATCCTATTCCCAAAGTACATTATAGTATTAAGTAATGTTTTAAAATTAATGCCTCCTTTTGGAGATTTTTCTTTCTTTTTTTTAGAAACAGGGTCTCACTCTGCTGCCCAGGCTGGAGTACAGTGGCACAATTATGGCTCACTGCAACCTCCAACTCCTGGGCCCTTGCGATCCTCCTGCCTCAGCCTCCCAAAGTGCTGGGATTACAGACATGAGCCACTGTGGCTGGCTTTCTCTCACAGATTCTTAAATGGCTCTTTCAAAAACAGTGCCCACCCCCCATCCAGTTGAGGAAGATCACTGTTTTATATATTAAAAATATTAAATTTTCTTGAGGCTCCTCCTGGGGCCTGAGGAATCTTGGAATCCATCTAAATGTGGTGCCTAGAATCAAGAACCAGTAGGGACCTCAGTTCAGATATAACAAAATATTGGCCGGGCACGGTGGCTCATGCCTGTAATCCCAGCACTTTGGGAGGCCGAGGGTGGCAGATCACGAGGTCAGGAGATTCAGACAATCCTGGCTAACAAGGTGAAACCCCGTCTCTACTAAAAATACAAAAAAATTAGCCAGGCGTGGTGGCACGCGCCTGTAGTCCCAACTACTTGGCAGGCTGAGGCAGGAGAATCGCTTGAACCTGGGAGGCAGAGGTTGCAGTGAGCGAGATCGCGCCACTGCACTCCAGCCTGGGCAACGGAGTGAGACTTCGTCAAAAAAAAAAAAAAAAAAAAAGATATAACAACATATTTATCCTTGGAGACCTGTAACCAGTGACTGAATCTGACAAGTTTTGCAGCAAAAATGGAAAATCTTGAGACCCTGAAGCCATGATACAATTAGGGTCTCCTAGGTTCATAGGATGAGTAAGGATCTAAGAGATCAGTAAGACCTGAGAGTGAGACATCACTTCAGTCACTTGTTTGCTTCCCTTGTGACCACGGGCAGCTCGTTAGGGTTGAGATACTCATATAAGGTCAAGAAACAGCATCAAGATGACTGTGTTCTGGAGGTGTGAACACACAACCTTAGTCTCACTGGCCTCATGTTCATGCCAATTAGGCTAATATTGCTGAGAGTAGTGAGTAATACAGAAGCAGTCTCTAAAATGCTGTTTCTGTCTTTGCCTAGAATGGTTCTAAAATATCTGCAGCTCTCCTCTTGACTGGATAATTAATCTGAGTCTGAATTGTCGCATAAAGTTTATATCAATGTGATTCTGAGTTTTAAAAAGACTTTAAAGGTCCATGGAGAGAGATAAAAAAACACTATCTTCCACGAAAAAGGCTGTAACTCTCAGAGTATCACTCCACAAGGCATGATGCTATCAAAGTGTTTTGTTATCAAGGTATATCTGCCAACCCCAGGTGCCAGGACAGTAACAGAATAGAAGCAGTACATGTGACCTTTCCCTCTCATTGGACAAATCAGCTGATCTTCCGGATTTTGGCAAGTCCTGATGGAGGTAGAGATTGGTTTGAAACCTCCTATAGAAAATTCTACAAAACTCTACTCTGGGTAGGATTTTATAAGCTGAATGATGTGTATGACATGGTTTCCATTTTGTGAAAGCACTGAAGAGCGAGTAGCATTAACACTGTGAATTAGGGCTCTGATTAGAACAGTACTCTTAATCAAGATCCTAATCTTCCCAGATGACTGGTAGAAGAGATGTATTTCCTTCTGAGAGGCTGAATGCCAGAGTGGCAACTTATTGTCCTAAAGCTGTACATCCTATGGTCTCACCACAGATGACACAGGGATCATGACAATGCAAATCTTTTGATCAGCAATGAAGGGTGGATGATAAACAGGACAAGGATTCCTATTGCTTAGCCCATAATGATAGGTAATTTGATGATGACAAATTTATTTCTCTTTCCTATTCTTGGATAATTCTCATCACCCCTGGCTGCCCAACAACCCCCCCAAATACACAAAAACATAAACTCCATGGCTGTCAGGTATGTCTCAGATTGCTCTCCACCATGTTGCATTAAGAAGGTTATTGATCTAAAGATGGAAACAAATCTGATTTTCTGAAATGCTATTCAACTCGTGCCCTGACAAATGTAAAGTGTCGGTGTAACAGCAGCAGTGTTTTGAAAAAATCACATGCTTTTCTCTTTTGTTTTTCCTAGTCACGATCTTCTCTTTAAAGAGTTCAAAGCATCTGTCTGTGTGATTCGGGGGGAGGGTAGCAATTAGGAATGAAAGAGGCAATAGTCAGCTTCTGGCATGTAAAGTAGGATTTTGTAATGAGACAACTGTTATGGTGACAGAAAAGATTTTTCCACATCTCTTTGACTCCTACTTCGCATGTTAGGAGCCAGACTTGGCAATCCAAATCATACAGATTTTCTCTTTTGCCTGTGACATTTTGCCAAGAAACTTCCCACTCTGTGACAGAAACAGGATGTGATAGAAGAGAAGCAAAAGAAAACCTTCCTCTTGTTGTCCAGGGAATGGCAAGAAGGAAAACAGGAAACAGGGGAAGGGAAAGGTGGATGGTGAGAAACTTGTGCTCCAAGGTGATCATTTTGCCTTTTGAGATTCCAGGTCAGTTCTGCCAAGTGTCTTCACCTCGAGATTTCCTGGCATGATTAGGAGACTGGAGTGCTAAGGTCCTTGAGAGAGAGAAACAGAGAGAGAGATCCTAATGTGCACTCCAAAGCCTCCATTGGTACCTATGTAACATGGACACGGAGTTGAAAGCCACAAGCCTGCCATGGGGCCTGCTGTGGCACCGGGATAGATGATCCCACAGCACAAGTCTTCAGGATGAACAGCCTGACTGGGGGCTGGATAAGGGAGAGATTCAGAAAGGTCTGAAGCCAGAGAGAGCTGAAGGTAGTCCAAGCCAACAAGGAAGGGTGACTAGGCCTTGACTAAACCAGGAAAAAAATAGACAACTTTAGCAGCCATTGAAGTCTAATGCCAAAACTTGGGTGAACTTCAATAGGCACTAATCAATGCACACTCAAGAACCAAGATTAAGGCCGTAGAGACTCCTCTTCCCGCCCTATATCATAAGAATACAATAAACTATACCCCTCCCCCACGTACTTCTAGGTAGGAAGGCAATGAAGGGGTGAGAATGGGAGAAGTCTGAGAACCTGAGAATTACATAAGGGGTGGTTTAAATGACTGGATCAGAATACATTTTAAACCAGATTAATTTGTGTTTTTTGGTTTTGTTTTTCTTTCCCACCACCTACCAGGTCACAAGACTAAATAAGCTCTAAACAAAATAAAGAAATTAAAACACTTCTAAATTTCTGTGTCACAAGTAATTTTGCAACCCTGCCACAAAAACACTCAAATAAATAATAAGTTCACATTACATTGCATTTGACCCCCAAAACAAAAGATTCTTTCATAACTCAGAACTTTGCTATAAAGTCATTTATGTGAGGCTTTTGTGCATGAAGAATGATCATGACTATTTGCACTTATATATCTACTATTTTAATCTCATAGACTTATTAAGAGTGGGAGATTACATTATTTACTCACAATTCTTTCCCTCCGCACCTTTGTATGGTTCACTGTAGGTAAAGCATTCTATTCCTTTGGATTATTTTGTTTTTGTTTTTGAGACAAGGTCTTGCTCTGTCACCCAGGCTGGAGTGCGTGGCTCAATTATAGTTCACTGCAGCCTCAGTCTCCCAAGCTCAAGTGATCCTCCCACCTCAGCCTCCCAAGTAAGTGGGAGTACACACATATGCCGTCGTGCCTGGCTAATTATTTATTTATTTATCTATTTATTTATTTTAGATATGGAGCCTTCCTATGTTGCCCAGGCTGATCTCAAGCTCCTGGGCTCCAGCAATCCTCCCACCTTGGCCTTCCAAAGTGCTGGGATTACAGGCAGGAGCCACCATGCCCAGTCATTCTACTCCTTTGATGTTGGGCTTGGCCACATCTCTTGCTTTAGACAATGGAATGTGGGTGGAAAAGAGAACATGTCCATTTTTAGCCATCACATTTCCATTCTCCTCCCTTACTCTTCTGCCATCTGCCATGAGAATAACCCTAGGTAACCATTGGTCCCAGAATAGAAACACGTAAAACATACTAAACTCACAGACTGAAGGAGAACCTCCCCAGCCCACCTGCAGGTCAGGAATATAAAATAAGTAATTTGGGAGTTTTTCATGTCAATATTGCAGCAAAAACCTGACTGATACATTAAGCAATTAATATTTCTTTAAATATTAAATGGTTACTGTAAACATTCATATACTAGTCATACAACTGATAAGCCAAATAACAGATCTAACAACTTAAAATTTCCCAGCTATGGCTGGGCACGGTGGCTCACACCCGTAATTCCAGCACTTTGGGAGGCCAAGGCGGGCGGATCACAAGGTCAGGAGATCGAGACCATCCTGGCTAACAGGGTGAAACCCTATCTCTACTAAAAATACAAAAAAAAAAAAATTAGCCAGGCATGGTGGTGGGTGCCTGTAGTCCCAGCTACTTGGGAGGCTGAGGCAGGAGGATGGTGTGAACCCGGGAGGCGGAGCTTGCAGTGAGCCGAGATCATGCCACTGCACTCTAGCCTGGGCAACAGAGTGAAGCTCCGTCTCCAAAAAAAAAAAAATTTCCCAGCCATTCAAACACTGATTATAAACTTCTTTAATTATATGCTAAATAATTACTTAAAATCACAAATTTAATATATCAGGTTCTTGTAAATGTTTTAAACAACTTAAACTAGAAACAAAGCACTCATGCAATATTATACTGATCACCAGCACTGCAGGATTTGGGTGGTTAAATGATTGTTTCTCCACTGGATTTGGAATCTGATCACACAGCCAAAAATAATTCATCTTCAAATTACTGGAACTTAAATTAAACCTCTATTACAACTAAAATTCACTTTTACTTCTAATCAATTGCCTTTCCTATAGATTTGAATTTTCCAATGCATGGTTTCTCTCTACAAAATGATAAATTATCTCATGTTTTCTATGTCTGCCTGTACCTAACCAATAGTCCTGCCACTCTAATATGATGGTCTGGCCTGAAGGTATAAAGGGAGACTTCTGTCTCATGAATATCTCATAATAATAAGTAGCATATCTAGTTCAGGGTTTTGCAAACTTCACGGTGCATGCAAATCAGCTGAGAATCTTGTTAACGTATATACTCTGGTTTAGTAAAGCTGGAGTAGGGCCTGGATTAAGAGATGCCAATGCTACTGGCTGCTGAATCATGCAAGTACTTTGCAGAGCAAAGATGTAGGAATATCTTCTCCTGGGTGGTAAGGGATTGACTCTATGTAGCTAATTCCTCTGGGATATCTGGCTCCTTAATTTTGTTGGAACACATTATGTTCCTGCATGGTTATTAACGTCTGCTGATTAACTGTCAAACCTTCATTTTCCCGGCTATTTCATTTGACTGCTAGTGTTGATCAATTGTTCTCGTTCTTGAAACAATATCTACTTCTTTGATGTTCCCTGTGTTTATTCTTTCCCATACATAGACATGGAAATAAAGACCTTTCTATACTTCATAAACAGGCTGTCAGGAAAAATTGTAAAAGATTTTGAAAGACAACAAAAAATAATTGGCTGCCCTGTCTAGCACACTTTTCTAGGTTTAATTGTCTTTGAACTATTTTATAATTCTGTAAGTTGTAGTGAACTGACAGTAGTACAACGGATTCTTGTCCATAGAAAAGAAACCAAAGTGGAATGCACTTGATTATTGCCTTGTGGATGGATTCATTTCATTTTGCATTTATTTGTAAATTTATCTTGGCATTCCTTATTGCTTATATATAGGTGATTCTTTAAATTCTCTTTTGACCAAGTAGTAACATAGCACTGGTTCCGTGATTAATTAATGAGTTAAGTAAAATCTAGCTGGGCGTGGTGGTGCACTCCTGTAATCCCAGCACTTTGGGCAGCCGAGGTGGGTGGATCTCTTGAAGCCAGGAGTTCGAGACCAGCCTGGCCAACATGGTGAAACCCCGTCACTACCAAAAATACAAAAAAATTAGCCTGGCGCCTGTAGTCACAACTATTCAGGAGGCTGAGACATCAGAATTGCTTGAGCCTGGGAGGCAGAGGTTGCAGTGAGTCAAGATCACATTACTGCACTCCAGCCTGGGTGGCAAAGTGAGACTCTGTCTCAAGCAAAAAAAAAAAAAAATTATGAGTTAAGTAAAATCTTTCACATGGATTTATTTTATATCTACCTAAGAGAGTCATATAGATATAATGCTCTCTTTTAAAAATAGTCTTTTAGCAAGACAGATAATTAATTGAAAAAAGCTACCCACTTTTAAAAATTACTTATTTACTAATTTCCTAATTACTTTCATTAATAAGACTTGAACAAATCTATTTGTCTTCATTATTCTCGTTTCATATCCACCTTTCTACTTACACTTTATTTTAATTTTTTTCTTTTGAGTGTCATTTTGAACTTAATACAAATAATCATTTTTGATTCTTAATTTTTCAAAACTTAGCCAATGAGAACACTTTTAATTTGTCTCCTTTGCCCTTTCAGCACTCACTCTAATACATATATATAGAGAGAGACAGAGAGACAGAGTGCGAGAGAGAGCAAGCGAGCACTGAAAGGCAAAGCAGACAAACTATATATATATACGTACTGAGACACGGTCTTGCTCTGTCATCCAGGCTGGAACGCAGTGGTCCAATAACAGCTCAACTTCCCAGGCTCAAGTGATCCTCCCACCTCAGCCTCCCAAGTTGCTGGGACTACAGGCATGCACTGCCACACCCAGCTAATTTTTTGGTACTTTTTGTGGAGACAAGATCTCACGATGTTGCCCAGGCTGGTCTTGAATTCCTGGGCTCAAGAAATCCTCCCACCTCAGTCCCCTGAAGTGCTGGGATTACATAAGCCACCATGCCCAGCCTCTAATGTGTTTTTTGTTTGTTTGTTTGTTTTTAAGAATCCTTGTTTTCTCCCAATGGAAGAATAATATTTCCTGACCGATTTAGGGATTTTTGTTTTGTTTTGTTTTGTTTTTTTCTGTCTCATATCTTGGAAATGGCCACAATCCAAGGAGTTCAAGCTCCTTCTAGTGGAGAAAATTATCAAAGACCCAAATTTGGGCCTTGTAAGTCTACATGAGAGTTGGTGGTGAGTGAGTGCCCCTGCTGTGGCTGCTGGTTCATTTGAGAAGTCACAGGGCTGGAAAATATGTCATTTTAAAGTCCTGAGTTCATACTGATTTTTCAAAGCATATTAAGTTGCTATGCCCTACTTTTCTTATAGTCCAGGGTTTCACTGACCTCTAAGACTTTTTACTATGTTTCTGCTAAAGAAAAGATGCTAGACTCATTTAAAAAAACACAGATATAGGTTTCCAGATGCAATGAGGAAGGGTTTGGGGAAGAGCTATAAAAGAAATGTTGTATTTTACCTTAACCTGTTTCCTTGCTTTCATCTCGTGTGTATAGTTATTTACATATAACCAGAGAAGAGAAGAGGGTAGAAAACCACAAGAATTCGGTGATATCTCTTTAGAGACAGAAGATATGAACCATGAACAAGAAAAATCAAGCATTCCATCTCAATCAATCTCCATTCCTCTGGGTTCAAATGGACCCCAGTCCACTGGGAGAAGTAAAATATTCATTTTAACCTCCCACTTGGCAGGGACAGAGAGATGTCAGTGGTCTCAAAGGACAATGGAATTGTGGCTCACAATTTCCTGGAGCTTTCTGTAATGCAGGAAATACAACTACTTCCACTGTGGAATTTGTTTCTTTGCCTGTGAGGGTCTGATATCACTTGATTCTTTTTTTTTCCCCCCAAGTCCTGATGGAATTGAAGGTATCGCTTGATTTTAGAATGTTTCCTTTAAGTTGCATGTTTTGTGAGAACAAAATTGCATCCTGCCCCACCTAGAGAACTGGAATGACGCAGGATCTAAAACCTGCCTGTCAGTGTGAAATACAGCCGAATCTGAGTTAGAAGGCTCAGGAACCCTCCCAGTCTTCTTGTAAGGCAGCCAGAGGGGAAAAAAGGGATTGGTTGTGCCTTAGCACAGAGCTCATGTGAACTGGGATCAAATCTAGATTGTTTCTCAAAGGCAATCAAACATTTAAAATCTCATCTCTCTCTCTCTCTCTCTCTCTAACACATACACACACACACAAACGCACACGAATGCACACACAAAACAGTTAAATGCTGTTGTGTGATGATAAGATTCTTCCCAGGACCGTCACTAGGAAGAGAATATACTTGAATGCTTTTATATATTTTGTGGAAATACTAAAGTGTCCGTTAACTGAGATTGTTATATGCCAGTCTTGAAAACAGCTTCTTCCTTACTAGTCTGAAGAAAGTAGCAGTTAATGCCAACTGACTATGAAGCAAAAAAGTGCTACATTTATTTCTGTTAACTGAGAAGTTAATGTTGCCCCAAAGGAGATAAATTAATAATTTTTTTAAAAATCACAAACCAGGCAGGGTGCGGTGGCTCACGCCTGTAATCCCAGCACTTTGGGAGGCCGAGGTGGGCGGATCATGAGGTCAGGAGATTGAGACCATCCTGGCTAACACGGTGAAACCCCATCTCTACTTAATATACAAAAAATTAGCCGGGCATGGTGGCAGGCGCCTGTAGTCCCAGCTACTCAGGAGGCTGAGGCAGGAGAATGGCATGAACCTGGGAGGCGGAGCTTGCAGTGAGCCAATATTACGCCACTGCACTCCAGCCTGGGCGACAGAGCAAGATTCGGTCTCAAAAAAAATCACAAACCAGCCAAATTTGGGAACACATTTAAATTACTGTCTCTCTTGAAGCATTTATGAGACCAGTTTTGGAAACTCGTCATCACAAATATAGAGGAATGGGCCGGACACGGTGGCTTACGCCTTAATTCCAGCACTTTGGGAGGCCGAGGTGGGTGGATTGCTTGAGACCAGTAGTTTGAAGCCAGCTTGGCCAATGTGGCAAAACCCTCTCTCTACTAAAAATACAAAAAATTAGCTGGGCTTGGTGGCGCGTACCTGTAGCCCCAGCCTCAGGAGGCTGAGGCACAAGAATCGCTCGAACCCGGGAGGCGGAGGTTGCAGTGAGCCGAGACGGCACCCCTGCACTCTAGCCTGGGTGACAGGGCAAGACTCTGTCTAAAAATTTTTTTTTAATTTTAGGCAGAGTCTCACTCTGTCTCTATCTATCTATCTATCTATCTATGTATCTATCTATCTATGAAGAGACAGAGATGAATGAAAAAATTTAGAAAATATTTTACATAATCAAAGACATAAAGGTGAAGTTTAACGCAATATCCAGTTGTCCTACTTTCTGAAAAGATACTGAAATTCAAATAGGCAATTAACAAACTCCATTTATCCAATCTCATTACATTCCAGCACTAGGTAAACTTCTTCTAGCAAGAACCATTTATAGTCTAGCTAAGTTTGTATATGCTTACTTCATTTACTAAATGCCTGCTATGCCAGGTTCTATGTTAGGAATGTGAATACAAAGGTAAAGAGGGGAAAAAATAATCTCTGCCACCAAGATTTCTCTTGGTCCTGTTTTACAAACAGTTCTCTGACTCTTGCATTTAAGAGAAGCAGATTTGGTTATGAAGGCAGCTATTATAGAAAGGGAATGATCATTTTGCCTAAATAGAACTCAGTGAGGAACTAGCTGGTGAGTAAAGAAGGTTTCTAAGCAGCCAAAAACAGATTCCACACATTCCAAATACTAAAGTTATGGGTTGAATCCCTAGACATGACTCCTCGAGCCTTTTTCCTACTTTATGTACAATTCTAGCAATTGTAGTATAAAAGAATATTGGCTCCCTTTCAAAGGTAAACTTGGAAAACTTCCAAAGTTAATACTGAAAGGAGACTCTCTAGCCCAGAAGTGGAGTCAAACCATGTAGTTCTGGTTCATTCTTTCTGATTCTAGTGTGCATTGTAGCTTTGTTTACAAAGTATATTTGACTAACAACCCACAACTGATAAAAGGGCCAATAGTGTTACAGTGCTGTAAAGTTAGAGGTTACCCTGAAGGATTTGATCAGGTGGTATGTTTTATAAGCTTTAGATAAATTAACACTGAAGATGTTATAGTTTTATTGCCCTGTAGAATGTTAGCCAATTTTATATCTAAATTAGCAAATTTTGCTTACTGTATACACGTGTGTGTGTGTAATCATTTGGAAAAGCCAATTCTTTTGTCTAGTTGTTTAATTTCCAGTTCCCTCACTAGTGGCTTAAAGAAAACTCTGACACACTATAATGAATAACTTTGTCCAGAGATTTTGCTTTTCAAGTTTTGTATTTTTTTTCCCACACATTATCTGAGATAACTACCTTCAGTCCATAAAGACTAACAAGTTCGCAGGTACTTGATCTCGGTCACTTTCTTTTTAGCTCCTAGGCTGTCTGCAGAAGGAGGGAGCCATCATAACATTTACCCCTGGAGTACCACTTCCTTGATTATTTTGATACTTTCATGGTTGGGACCGAGAGAGATTTCTGTTGATGGCAGCACCCCAGGCCTCTCCTCTCCAGCCTCTCATCAGCTAACTGTCACCAGAAAGGAGAGACACAGCAAATGACCTGCCCTGGCCCATTTAGATAACAAAATACCAGAGTCTTAATATAGTAAAATGCCAAAGCTCTGTGCCAAGAGAAATGGACCCAGGAGCCTTTTCTGAAGGAACTTTGCAATATTTATAACTTCCTTATTTTTGCTATATCTGTTACCCCTTATTTGTTTCCCTTAAAACAAGTAGTAAGACTGAAAATAAGAAAAGCTTATGTTGAAGGGTTATGAGAATATTTTTAACTTTTTTATTTCTGTTTAAATGTTTCCCATCCCCTATATAACCAATGTTAGCGATTTGGTTTATAATTTGGTTTGCAGGCAATTTTTCTATGTATTTTCAATATATTCTATATGTATTTTCAATATGTTCTGCTATCTTTCCAGATCAAAAGGATGTCTTTTTGAACCATTTCCCAACAGATTTTAAATGTTGGGGAATGGCATAGAATGAATTCCAGCAATGGAATACTTGGGAATTGTGCTTAACCTATTTGGAGATTCAGAAATTCATTGTTTCATAATTTGCCTGTTTGTTTTGTCTATAGTTGGAAATGCTCACGGAATACAGAGAGTGGGGAAAGGTAGGTAGAAATACGGAGGGGAAGAGGGTAGAAAATAAGTCTAGAGAAGCTGTAAGGAATTACCAGGAATGCCTAGTCCACAAGTCCCCAGTGAGAAAGGAGTGGGGGAGAAGAGTTTCCACTGACTTTTCAGGGCCACTCTCCTGTGTGTGTTTGCAGGTAGGGGAAGGACAATGAGGAAGGATGAAAGAAATACTCTATAAGCTCAGGAGAACACAATTATCCTTTAAAAAGTGGAGTGGGGTGGAGGGGCAGCAGATGGATACTTAAGATGAACTGGACAAGAATGCTGATGCTCAATGGGAATAAATTTAGAAAAAGTGCATACTTCCTCCAGCCAACTTGACCTATGAAGTGAAATAAGATTAACAAACTAATTCATTCCTTCAACAGCTATTGATCAAGCATCTGGTTTATGCCAGGCACTGTACTAGTTGTTAGAATTACAGCTATCACAGCTAATAAGACTATCCCAATGGAGAAGACTGATGTGTGAACAGAGAAGTAAAACACTACTTAGGTGTTCAGATAGGGAAGCACAGAGGAGGGGAAAGTTAACTCAGGGTTTGTTTGTTTGTTTTAGCATTCCGGTAGAATCTGGGAAGATTTCCTGAAAGGGGAAACAGATTAGACCTGACAAACAAGTAGAGCTAGCACCAGCCAAGCAGGCAGCAGATACTGAGACCCAGAAGCCAAAAATAGTACCGTGGGTTAGGGGGCTGATGATGATAATCCAGTTGGCTGGAGCATCAAGGGCAAGAGCCAGGGGCATAGGAAGTTGGTGAGAGACAAGGCAGGAGAAGAAAGCAGATTCTCCATATTTATATTTCAAGTAGATTTGCCTTTGGATAATAGAAAGGCTAAGGTTAAGGCTAATTGTTAATTTTATTTACAGCTCACTCATTCGTGACTTGAGAAGCCAGGCAACAGGCTCACAGACTTGCTCTATAAGCATGTGGGAGAAAGAGCTGGCAGAAAGGAGCCTCACTGTCTGTTCCCGAAGATCCCAGGGCATAGGATGGCAGAAGTTGTTACAGAGGTGTATCAGGCCATTCTTGCACTGTTATAAAAAAAAAAAAATACATGAGACTGAGTGATTTATAAAGCACTGGCTTAGGCAGGCAAGGAGAGCAACCAAGTAGGCAAGAGCTGAGAGCTAAGCTGGGGTCCTGACTTGTCAACCAGGGTTAGGCGAGAGAGGAAGTCACAACTATGGAGCCAAGTCAGCGCTGAGAGGGCAGGCAGGCAGGAATGGCTGCAACAGGGAACCAGAGAAGCCACAGCACAGGGTAGTCATATAAGGTCCAATTACCCCAAGGGACCCAGGTCCACTCAGTGGATGGGTGCCTGATACTTTTGGAGAAATACTTACCTCTCTATTCAGGGTTAGTATAACAGGAAACAGTGTGGGCTTCCAGAGTCAGACTGCCTGCCACTTTCTACCTCTGTGTCCTAAGGCAAATTGCTGAATCTGTCGAAGCCTCAGTTTCCTCATCTGTAAAACAGGGGTGGTAGTATTCTCTATAGCATATTTTTTTGTTCCCATTGAATGAAATAATGAATGTGGATTGTTTAGTGCAGTGTCTAGCACATAGTGCAAACTCAATATCTGGCACCTGTATCATCACTCTGGCCTCAACTTTTAGTCTGCCTTAGGTGCTGCACCCTTCTGGAGACCATCACTGCCCAGTTCACTCAACTGGGATTTGAGCATCAACTTTGGAAAGTACTCAGGGACAGAGACCATATCTTTTACATCCAAAACTCCCCTTAGCACTTAACAATTTGATATAATCAGCATTTATGTGTCTACTCTGTTAGGAAGTCTATGGCAATAGACACTAATTCTTTTTATTAAATAAATTACTAGAAAATGACTTCAAACAGCAAAGCTAATAGAAGGAAGCAAATAGTTTGCTAATTTACATAATGAGAAAAGTTTCCATTTGCAATCAATTACAGCACCCAGCCTAGCTTAGTGCTTTGCATAAATATTTATACACTTGAATCAAGATGGCTGTGAGATACTCTGCACCTATTTTAAGTACTCAGGAGATACAACACTTACATTCATCTAGCAAATCTGAAGCAGAATTAAATGCCTTGGACTGAAATCCTTTCATAGAAGGATTCACAGTCATGTTATCTTCTTTAACTAAAACAGCATTTCAATTACAAGCTGTGGTTACAGTGAATTAGTGTATGACCCACAGGCAAACAGCCAACTAAGTAATTATAAGAAATGTATCAACCTAAATAATTCCTTGAAGGTCCTTAAGATATAGTATTGCCTTTCATTCCTGAGCCTTTTTCATTAGAGCATCTATGTATTAATATATAATTTACATCTTTTAAATTGAGGATATGACTAAATAATACTTTTTTTTCTCAACTTAAGAATTAGATGAAGTTGGAAGACTTAAAATGTTTGGCACTTTAACTGGAAAAAAAAAAAAAGAACTGCTCCATTTCTGGGCACCGGCATTTGAATTGACATATCGACACGAGCTGAAGAACAACTTTCAGTGTCAGATTTTCCCTTTAAGGTTTAGCCCAAAAGTGCATGGTTATGAAGGACATTTTCTAGACTTCTTGCCTACATATGAATTTTTAAAAATATAATATTGGGCTGGGCAGGGTGACTCACACCTGTAATCCCAGCAAGTTGAGAGGCAAAGGTGGGTGGATCATTTGAGCCCAGGAGTTTGAGTTCAGCCTGCAAAACCCCATATCTACAAAAAAAACCACAAAAAATTAGCCAGGTGTGGTGGCACATGCCTATAGTCCCAGCTACTCAGGAGGCTGAGGTTGGGGGACCCCTTGAGCCTGGGAGGTCAAGGCTGCAGTAAACTGTGGTCACACCACTGTACTTCATCCTGGGTGACAGAGCAAGACAATGTCTGAAAAAAAATCTAACTATCTAGAGATTTCATACATATATATAAACATATATGTACATATATACACACATATGTACATATATACATATATATGTGTGTGTATATATATATATATATATATAAAGGCAAGGCAATGTAATTACCCAGAACACCTCAAATTTGAGATCAGCAAGGAGATAATAGTGCTTGGCAATTTAATTACTCAGTTAAGAGTTCAAGGCTGAGCCCAGTTCTCCTGGCTTCTTCCTTCATGTTCAAGGCTTTGTTTAATCAGGTCTAGGTACAACATGAGAATAAACAGGAATGTGGGAAACATGCGAAATAAGTTTCCAGCCCTCCAAAGTAGATGTTTATACAGTTAACAAAGTAATAATTACCACAGTAACACATAATACTTTTGATTATCTATTATGTGACAAACACCATATTAGGTACTATATGATCCCATCTGCAATATCCCTGGTGGTAATAATAGATTCCTACAGTAATACTCCATGACATACACTATTATCTCAATTTTCTAGCTGGGAACCTCAGGTTCAGAGAGGTTAAGTAACACTCCTTGCATCATAACAGCTAGTAAGAAATAGAAGGAGAAATGTTATTAGGTCAGCTGGATTCTTTATGGCATTTTTCCTCTTAGTTAAAAAAACAAACAACTTTTCACAAAGTTTTGCCAGAAATCAGGGATGGATGCAGATTTTGAGGAGCATAAAGTTTATATAATTGGGGGGAGAAAACTTCTTTAAGAATACAAGATACCTTTTTTTTTTTTTTTGAGGCGGAGTATCATTCCGTCACCCAGGCTGGAGTGCAGTGGCACAATCTCAACTCACTGCAAGCTCCGCCTCACAGGTTCACACCATTCTCCTGCCTCAGCCTCCTGAGTAGCTGGGACTACAGGCGCCCACCACCAGGCCCGGCTAATTTTTTGTATTTTTAGTAGAGATGGGGTTTCACCGTGTTAGCCAGGATGGTCTCGATCTCCTGACCTCGTGATCCACCCACCTCGGTTTCCCAAAGTGCTGGGATTACAGGCATGAGCCACGGCACCTGGACACAAGATATCTTACTTTCACAAATTTTACAAAAATATATAAGCTTGCGAACACATTGTAAGATCCTTCCCCTGTCACTTGGAAGGAGCCAGGGCAAGTGACACCTAAGCTTCATTAACATCATAGAAAATCCGCCTCTGCTGGGGACTCAACCCTTCAAGTTACCTTTGCTTGGCTGAGAGAGTGAGAGAAGGTGCTTTTGTGATGCAACAGGACATTTTGATAGCTTTAGACATCTCCTCCCACCCCCAAACGTATCCATTGCTGAGGAAACTTAGATGCTGCTGGGAATTAGGATGTATGTTGATCAGAGCCTTCAACACATGAGGGTTGAGGGGAATGGAAGTGAGAACTTGTCTTGAGGGGAATGGAAGTGAGAACTTGTCTTTTTGCATCCCAAGTCCAAATGAGTCAAATTTGTTTGATGGACTTTGGTGGCCTAACCCAAATTAGGCAACAGGGAAGAGCAGCAAGATCCTGGGAAATCTTTACCATGAAAACAGGAAAAAGGCAGGCTAGGAGGTCAGCTGGGAAAAGTGAACCTTGCATCAGTCAATCTGCTCTCAACGCAGCCATCCTGAAGGCAGGTTTGGGGCCCAAGGAAACACCTACATGAACCGTAAGAGTTTGAAGGTGGTAAGGCTGGGCCATTTTTGCTGTTGACCCATTAGCCAACAAACTGTACATCTCTCCAAAGAGTACATCATAAGGAATGACCATAGCCTGTGCTGGGATCTGCAATAACCCTGGTGGTAATAATTAGAGCAGGTGGCCCAGCTTGAGCCAGTTATTTGGCTTACCCTATTTAACAGTAACCTTGAGGTTCAGCTTCAGCAACAGTAGCCACAGCATGGATGGTCACGGGGCAATGGGAGTATGGCCTGGTTAGGGCACACATCTCCAGACTGCCAGTATTATAGGAAAGGGGTCCTGATCCAGATCCCAAGAGAGGGTTCTTGGATCTCATGCAAGAAAGGATTCAGGGTGAGTCTGCAGTGCAAAAAAGCAAGTTTATTAAGAAAGTGGTGAAAGGACAGCTATTCCATAGATAGAGTAGGACGTTCCTGAAAGTAAGAGAAGGAACGCATCCACCCTAGGCACAATGCTTGTATATGTGGGGAGATGTGCTCTGCTACAAGGGTTTGTGATAAAGGATTGATTTTCTTAATTACTATATTTTGCAAGGATCAACATTATTATTATTATTATTTGAGACGGAGTCACACTCTGTTGCCCAGGCTGGAGTGCAGTGGTGTGATCTCAGCTCACTGCAACCTCTGCCTCCTGGGTTCAAGTGATTCTCTTGCCTCAGCCTCCTGAGTAGCTGGGATTACAGGCACGCGCCACCACATCCAGCTAATTTTTGTATTTTTAGTAGAGACGAGGTTTCACCATGTTGGTCAGGCTGGTCTTGAACTCCTGACCTCATGATCTGCCTGCCTCGGCCTCCCAAAGTGCCGGTGGATACTATTATCTTTAAAGCAAAATTAGGAATGCCTTTGTTCTCCAGATATCAGGATACCAGACACTCCCAAGTCTGGGTCTGTTTTATAAACAATATTAATCTGTTCCCTTAACCATAAATATCTAGGGGCTAGGAATGCCTAACTTTTTGAGAATGCAGCCCAGAAAGTCCCAGCCTTATTTTCCTAGCCCTCACTCAAGATGGAGTTGCTCTGGTTCAAACTCTGACTTCCTCTGACATATCTCCCCCCGCCCTTTACAAGAGGACCCTTAATCCTAAGGGTTGTAGAAGGATGAAGATCCGTCTTCTGCAACTTCTTCAGGCTGGATAGGGGCGATTATATTCCTGCCTAACTATTAGGGTCTCTTGCATTCAGGGTAGAGAGAAGCTCAGTCAGAGAGCATTGGTATGGTGAAGGTCATTCATAACTTCAAGTTCTGACAAAAGGTGATATCTGGAAGATTAATAAGTGTCCAGTTTAAGAAAGCATTGAGTAAACTTGTCTTGCATTCCTACACAAAGAGTACAACCACAATATATTCCACAACAGCAAAGTAAAATAAGTAAAATTGTTCCAAGTAAACTAAACAGGAAGGCTCTCCAAGAGCCGGGCAGTTGTTGGAACCAAGCCGATATAGGGTCCACTGATAATGCACCAATGGCAGAGATATGAGTGTCTAAAGCTTTCATATCCCGGATAATATTATGTGAATAGTCTGAAACATATACTCATTGGGTTTTGATCAGAACACAAGTTCCCCCTTGGGCCACTGTTAAAATCTCCACATACCCAACAGTTTGTCTGATTAGGTAGAGAGGCTAAAGTCTACGCCCACTCGGTAAATAAGTTACTCTCTCCATGATTCCAACTTATACCCAAAAGTAGAATGCCAATCTATATCTTTATGTTATCCATCCCTTTCATTTCTTCTGAAGAGGAGTCAGAGGTCACTGATTGGCTCACAGGAATAAACGAGATCACTCTCTTGCGTTCCATAGGCCTGTGGGACTACCTAAGAGATAGGTTTCATTCAAGATAAGTGGACCCAGCTGTTTTTTCTCAGAAGTTTAACTGCAGTTGGGGTACTAATGGGAACTTAAGAGGGTCCCTTCCATTTTGGGGGAAGTTGATCTGCTGAGGACCCTTCCTTCCAAGTTTTTAATAGGACCCAGTCTCCCGGCTGGGTTGTAACAAGATTCTCTTCCTTAGTGGGGGAAGGGAGTCTTCGGTTTCCATAATCAAGGAGTATGCTTTGCACTTGTCCTAAGTTGATCACATAATTCTGTAGCTTGAAAGTATCTATGTCTATTAGGAGGTGTGTAGTTAAGAAAGGCCTTCCATACATTATTTCAAAAGGGCTAAGCTGCAGATTTCCCTTAGGGGCCACTTGAACCCATAATAAAGCTACAGGTAATAAAGACAGCCAGGTTTCTGATGTCGTAGTTTAGCAAGAGTCCTTTTTAGAGTTTGATTAGTTCTTTCTACTTTCCCCGAAGACTGTGGCCTCCATGCGAATGAGGGCAGTACTGAATTCCTAGGGCTGAAGATGTGTTTGGGGTAATTGTCACTGTGAAACATGGGCCATTATTGCTCTGTAAGCTCTTAGGCAGCCAAAATCTAGAAATTATTTCCTTTAGTAGGAGTTTAGAAACCTCAATTGCCTTTTCAGACCAGGTAGGAAAAGCCTCGATCCAACCAGTAAAGGTGTCAACAAATACTAATAAATAAACACTTTACATGGGGACATCTGAGTATAGTCTATTTGCCAATCTTCACCAGGGTACGTTCCCCTATGCTGAACAGGCCTTACTAGAGGAGGAGGTAAAGACTGGTTTTTGGGGTTATTCTGAGCACACAGTTCACAGGCCTGATTTAGTTATCTGCTTTACACTTTAAGTAAGCCTTTCCTATTAAATACCAAGACATTGATTGAAACAGGGAATCTCTTCCCAAATAAGTAGAGTCATGCAAATGTTTAACTATTTTCCACTGATTAGCACCTTGTATTAGCAGTTTTTTATTCTGTTTCCCTGGTGCACAAAGCTACTTCCATCTGTAAACCATTCTACCTCAGGATTATCTAGAGGATCATCTTTTAAATCCGGACAGCTGGAGTAAACTTTCTCCATAACTTGTATGCAAGAATGATCTAGGGTACCTGTGGGTTCAGGCAAATAGGTAGCTGGATTCAAACTTTGGCTTACTTAAAGAATTATATCAGGGCCGGGCGCGGTGGCTCACACTTGTAATCCCAGCACTTTGGGAGGCCGAGGCGGGCGGATCACGAGGTCAGGAGATCGAGACCACGGTGAAACCCCGTCTCTACTAAAAAATACAAAACAATTAGCCGGGCGTGGTGGCAGGCGCCTGTAGTCCCAGCTACTCGGAGAGGCTGAGGCAGGAGAATGGCGTGAACCCGGGAGGCGGAGCTTGCAGTGAGCCGAGATTGCGCCACTGCACTCCAGCCTGGGCGACACAGCAAGACTCCGTCTCAAAAAAAAAAAAAAAAAAAAAGAATTATATCAGGATGTTTAGCAACAAAGCCTGATATTTATTCACAGGAAAGGAGAAGGAGAAATTTCTTGTCTGCTTTATGATTTCCAAAAGATACTACTATTTTCAGCTGAGTTAACAAATACCTCCCCAACCAGGGGTGGGGCATTCAGGAGAAAACCACAGTTCCTGAAGAGGAGCTTACAGGATAGGTAAATGTCATCTACGAGCTTGTCCATCTATCCCCATGACCATACAGTTTTGGGGTGACAGAGGCCCATTATAATGGGTCAAAACAGAGTATGCATTCCAGAAGGAAGTTAATATTCTTACCTGCCACATCAAGGGTTACCGAGGCTCCTCCAGAGATATGGCTAGTTGTCCAACAGAAGCTGTGGCAGAAGGTCTGAGGCCTCATCACTCTTGGGCTTGCCTGGCTATTTCTGCCATCATTGGTTCAGGTGCCAATGGCTCCCTTCAGAACGCTGGGCAATCCTTCTTCCAGTGGCCAGTTTTCTTACAGTGTGCACACTGATTCATGCCCAAGGCACAGTGACTTGGACACCCAGCTTTGGGTTTCCTACCTTTCAGCTTCCCTTGTTCAGGCCAAGAGCCAGGAGGGCAACCCCATGTGGGAGGTGAGCTTAAGGCTGCAGCCAAGAGCTGCACCTTCTGGGAGGTCCTTCTTGCTCTTTCTGCTTCCTCTACTTTGTCCTTGTTATTAGAAAGTTAAAATGCCATATCCAAAAGCTGTTCTAGGCTAGGCACGGTGGCTCATGCCTGTAATCCCAGCACTTTGGGAGGCCAAGGTGGGTGGATCACCTGAGGTCAGAAGTTCGAGACCAGCCTGACCAACATGGTGAAACCCCATCTCTACTAAAAATACAAAAAAATTAGCTGGGCATGGTGGTGCATACCTGTAATTCCAGCTACTTGGGAGGCTGAGGCAGGAGAATCATTTGAACCCAGCAGGCAGAGGTTGCAGTGAGCCGAGATCATGCCATTGCACTCCAGCCTGGGCAACAAGAGTGAAAATCCATCTTTAAAAAAAAAAAAAAAAAAAAAAAAAAAAGCTGTTCCATAGGAGTTTGGGGGCCCATAGCTGCTTTTTGCAGTTTCCTGTGGATATCAGGGGCAAACTGGAATATAAAATGTACTCCCAAAGGGTTTGTCCCCTTGAGACAGGATCAGTGTTAGTATATTTCCTGATTGCCTCAACTAAACCCCCTTGAAACAAAGGTAGATTCTCGTCTTTGCCCTGTGAAACTTCCTTAACCTTTTCATAGTTAACAGGCTTTTTCATACATTTCTTTATCCCTTCCAACAAACAAGAGACCATATGATCTCTACGCCCCAAGTCCTCGCTGCACCTTTGATAGTTCCACCCTGGATCTTGATCTGCAACTGCTATACCTCCTGCCTGATATATATTATGGTTAGGGTTACAAGCCAATACCTCATCTGCATGGGTCCTAGCTGTCCCCAAAATGTGTTGTTTTGGCCAGGCACGGCGGCTCACATCTGTAATCCCAGCACTTTGGGAGGCCAAGGCAGGCAGATCACCAGGTCAAGAGACCGAGACCATCGTGGCCAACATGGTGAAACTTTGTCTCTACTAAAAATACAAAAATTAGCTGGGTGCGGTGGCGGGCACCTGTAATCCCAGCTACTTGGGAGGCTGAGCCAGGAGAATCGCTTGAACCGAGGAGGCAGAGGTTGCGGTGAGCCAAGATCACACCACTGCACTCCAGCCTGATGACAGAGCAAGACTCTGTCTCAAAAAAAAAAAAAGTGTTGTTTTTCTTCCACTATACAACACAGAAACAACAAAACATGCTGATTCTGCCAAGTTAAACTATAGGTGAGTTAATTTCTCAAACTTATCTATGAATTTTCCTGGATCTTCAGAGAAATGACCAAACTTCTCTTTACATAGAGCCAAATCAGACATAGAAAAGGAAACGTACTCTCACAGTGCTCTGGTTCAAACGCCTCTGACGCCAGGGCTTCAGAAGGTCACTGGGTGTCTTACTCAACACTGCATGAGCAGCACGTTCTGGAGTTACAGCATGGGAGTGGCTCTGTGGAAGCCTTTAGCCTCAAGGGGGCGCACTGAGTTTGGTGTTTGCCAAGAGGAAAATAGCTAGAAGAACAGACACTTGGATATGTTTCAGCACCCCTGGGGCTTTTTGGAAATACTTGGGGAGGCAAACTAAAAAAAAAAAAAGATGGACTTCCTGCAGTCAAGCACGCACGCTAAATTGGATAGTAAAAGGACATGTGACTGGTAACGGTCATATAAGGACATGTTTTTCCAGGTCACTCTGAATACTTCTTTGCCTCCACTGGATCTGTTTCTTCCTTGGGCTCTGATTTCATAATCTGCTTTTGCTCATTTGTTTTATTTTCCTTGGAGACCTCATCCTGCATCTTCAATGACTTACTGGACATTTTTATATGTACATTATCTCCAACTCAGTTTGTCTGAAATCCACCTCAACAAAAAATCCTTACAAGTCAACAAGAAAAAAAAATCCAAAAGAAAAATGAACAAAAATATAAACAGGCAATTCACAAAAGAAAAAATACAAATAGTCAATAAATGTATGAAAACATGCCTAATCTCATTAAGAATTTTAAAAATAACGAGGTGGGAGGATTGTTTGAGACCAGGAGTTCGAGACCAGCCTGGGCAATATAGTGAGACCCTGTCTCTACAAAAACAACAAAAAAAGAAAAATTAGCTGGGCATGGCAGTGCACACCTCTAGTCCTAGCTACTCAGGAGGCTGAGGCAGGAGGATTTCTCGAGCCCAGAAGATAGTTAGCTATAATTGTGGCACTGTACTCCAGGTGACATAGTGAGACCCTGTCTCAAAAATAACAACACTGAAAAGTCTTTTTTTTTTTTGTATGTCATATTGATAAAGATTTCCAAAACCTAGGATTCCATTGTCTATATATATATATATATAAAGCTCCTTTTAAAAAGTAATCCCAGCCGGACGCGGTGACTCATGCCTGTAATCCCAGCACTTTGGGAGCCCAAGGCAGGTGGATCACGAGGTCAGGAGTTCGAGACCAGCCTGGCCAACATGGTGAAACCCCGTCACTACTAAAAATACAAAAATTAGCTGGGCATGCTGGCACGCATCTGTAGTCCCAGCTACTCGGGAGGCTGAGGCAGGAGAATTGCTTAAACTCAGGAGGTGGAAGTTGCAGTAAGCCGATGTTGTGCCACTGCACTGCAGCCTGGCAACAGAGTGAGACTCCGTCTCAAAAAAAAAAAAAAAAAGTGATCCCAATATCTCCAAGCTTGTTACCAGCTTAAATCTGTTAAATCTTTAGGTGCTTTTAAAAGTACTAAGGCAGTCCAAATAACATTTATTGCTCAAATGTATAAAAGCCTCCATGGCTTCATAGTTGTTTTTTAAAAAAACAATTTTATTGAGGTATAATGGACATACAATAAAATGCATATATTTAAAATGTACAATTAGATAATTTTTGTGCCCATTAAATCATCACCACAATCAAGATCATGAAGATCATGAACATATCCGTATCCCAAAATGCTTTCTCTATCCTTTTTTTTTTTTTTTTTTGAGACAGTCTCACTCTATTGCCTAGGCTGAAGTGCAGTGGTGCAATCTCGGCTCACTGCAACCTCTGCCTCCCAAGTCCAAGTAATTCTCATGCTTCAGACTCCTAAGTAGCTAGGATTACAGGCAAGCACCACCACACCTGGCTAATTTTTGTACATTTAGTAGAAATGGGTTTTCACCATGTTGGCTAGGCTGGTCTCTAACTCCTGGCCTCAAGTGATCCACCTGCCTCGGCCTCCTAAAGTGCTGGGATTACAGGTGTGAGCCACTGCACCTGACTTCACACTTCTTTTTAATTCTATCTTCTTATTCCTCCTTTTCTTAAACCCATGTCCCAGGCAACCACTGATTGCTTTCTGTCACTAAACATGTTTGCATCTTCTAGAACTTTCTATAAATGTGTACATTTGTAGAATGATACAATGTGTACTCTTTTTGTCTTTATTATTCTACTCAGCATAATTATCTTGATATTTATGCATTTTTGCATGTATCAATAGTTCATTCCTTCTTATTGCTGCAGAATATTCCATTATATGGATACAGTCCTTTTTTAAATCCGTTTGCCTACTAATGGATAGTGGGTTGTTTTCAGTTTTTGGCTATTATAAATAAATCTGTTTGAACATTTATATACAGGTCTTTGTAAAGACGTATGCTTTCATTTTTTGGGGGTCAATACCTAGGAGTAGAATAGCTAATTCATATAGGAGGCATATTGTATAACTTTAGGAAACTGCCAAACTGTTTTCCAAAGTAGTTGTACATTTGCATTCCCACTTGGCGGTGTATGAGAACTCCAGTGCTTCCATATTTTCATCAACACTTGATATGGTCAAGTGTTTTAAGTTTAGACATTCTTTTAGGTGTAAAGTGGCATCTTACTGTGGTTTTAATTTGTATTCCCCCGATAAATAAAAATGTTGAGCATCTTTTCATGTGCTCTTTTCCTAATTCTCCTTTGGTGAATTATCTCTTCAAATCTTTTGCCCATATTTTCCCCAAATGGTTTGTTTTTTTCCTACTGAGTTGAGAGTTCATTATATGTTCTAGATACAAGTCTTTTATCAGTATGTGATTTGGAAATATTTTCTTCCACACTGTAGTTTGTCCTTTCGTCCTCTTAACAATGCCTTTGAAGAGCAGATGTCTTTAACTTTCATAAATCCCAAATTATCAGCACCAAGCTCACAGGCGCATGTAAAGGTAAAGGGAGACCATATAGAGAAAATATGTAACACAGTGATTGGCACATAGTAAATGCTCACTAAATGGTAGTTTTTGTCTATTTTACTGAAGGAAAACATGGCTTAAATACTTAAAACTAGTTATCAGCTTAAATCCCTCATTTTCTTACTCTATATGATTGTGAGCCTTGTGGGCAGGAATTGGGGATCAAGGCAATTTTCTGGGGCTCTTTCCATACGTGAACATTCATAGCCATGGGTAACTCTCTTTTGTTGGCAATGATAAAATTCTATTTGCTAGACAAAAGCATATACTAAATAATTTCAAAGCATTTTATTTTAAGAGATATAATCTAATAGAAATAGTGACAACTATTTAAGATTAATCTAACTAATATTGAAATAAAAAAGCAGACCAAACTTGTGTTTTCCATTATTGGGTGTTATGATGAATGTAAACGAATTATTTCTAGGAGGGAAATCACTGAGTGTCAAATGTATTTATCAAGAAACATTCACTCCTATTCAAGTTTTTCTTTTATGTCACATCAAACTCCTTTTATCTTTTATCACAGTCATTTTCTGATAGTTATATGTGATAAAGCTATGGTAGCTGGTGAAATAGATAAAATAAAACAAAAAGGTAGTAAAATGGGCTGGGCACAGTGGCTCACGCCTGTAATCCCAGCACTTTGGGAGGCTGAGGTGGGCGGATCACGAGGTCAGGAGATCGAGACCATCCTGGTTAACACCATGAAACGGTCTCTACCAAAAATACAAAAGAATTAGCTGGGTGTGGTGGCGGGCGCCCATGAAAATCCTACCACTAACCCACTGCCCTACCAGGCAGGGTATCCAAGTATAAAAGCCACCGGTAGACATGAGAAGCAAGAGTTAGAAGGGAGAAAATATCATTTTACGAACAGCTAAAGAAGGACTCACAGCCCCTCAAGGCAGAAGTCTGTCAGAGCCAGAATGGAGAATGGAAGTCGGCAGAGAGCCTCCCTCCCTGGCCAGCACCCCCTAAATCAGAAATGGCCATGTCAAGGGGCAGAGCTCAGCCTGACTTACACATCAAATTGCAGGCTGGAAGAAGCTCAAATAAATAGACCTGCCCAACAGATACAGGCCCTACCTGGGCATTTTTACAACTTCATAGAATTAGATAATGAGTGACGAGTGTGGGTGCCGTTCTTTAAATGCATAGTGACCCTACCCACTAGTAAAATGGTACCCAATGACTATTAGGTTCTGGCCAATTAGCTTAGCAACTACTCCTTCCTTGGGGCAGAGCTATTTCAAGAGGTAAAAGGAGTGGATGTCTGGGAAAGAAGCAAAATGTTTTGGCTGGTTAAGTGAGAGTAGGCAGACATGCTCCTTTTTCCCCCCATCCACGTTCCCCATCCCCTCCCCCATAAGGAGCACCTTTTGACCTAAGCAGAAATATTGAAGCTGTGACACTTGGTGGAGAAAAGAGTAATTAATGTCCCAGTGGACTAAAAATTAGAACCTGAAATTTAATCCTGCTTCAACCGCATGCAAAGTGACTTTGGAAAAATGGCTTAGCCTTTCTATGATTATATTCCCATCCTTAAAAAGAGAAATACATGTAAAATATCATAAGAAATAATAAATATGCAAATATCCTATGAACAATAAAATAATATAAAAATATAAGGAAGATTGTTTCTGATGGAGCAGATATATAATAGGTAGGAGAAAATGTTAATTTGTGATCTGAGAAAAAAGAAGAGACAAGAAATAAGCAACTACTGGACCATGCAGTTTGAGACTGATAAAACTGGGATATTCCCAAGCAGAAATTTTTAAAAAGGAAATAACTGGGAAATAATTTAGATTCCGGACTATAAACAATGTCAGAATCATAAGCCTAAAGTGACATAGGGATAGTGATGTTCGTTTTTAGAGTGGTAACACTTTGAATGATATTCCTAGTTTCCATGTTTATTGCCCTTTTTTTTTTTTGCTAATCATTCGTTTCGGTTTTTGTATATAAATTAAACTTAACATAAATAAACATAATATCATATAATTAGATGATTAGATATGCAAAATGCATAACAAATAGCCATGTACCTAGCATCTTGCTTAAGAAAAACAAAACAAAAATAAAACACACATTACCCAAAGTGTCGAAGCTTCAAGTGAACTCATCCTAAAATTCACCCATCTCCCTTCCTCACATGGCTAACCATTATACTAATTTGGTGTTTATCATTCACATACTTTTTAAAAAATTATACTTTTACTACCTATGCATCAATTTCTAAACAATACATTGGTTTACTATTTCTTACACTTCAACACCGTTTTAATGGTTTCATAATGTGTGGATCTTTATGCATCTTACTTTCTTTCCTCTATATTATACTACTGAATCTATGTTTATTCCTGTGGCTCTAACTCATTTTTTACTGCAATATAATTATGGTACAGTGTGCCTTCTTTATTATTTTCCTATAAGTGGACATGTAAATTGTTTACAACCAAAAAATACTGCCATGAATGTGCTATTCCTTGTAGGTATGCCCAGTCTAGGTGTGAAATTGCTTAGGGAGTATGCATTGTCAGCTTTACTAGATTTCGTCAAATTGTTGTCCAAAGTGACTGTACCAAATTATAATATTGCCAGCAATGGATAAATGCTAAATATCCTTAGTAATATTTGGTATCGTAACCCTGCAGAATTTTGGTCAATCAGATGGATGGATGGATGGATGCCAAAACCTATCTCATTATGTTTTTTTATATTTATTTATTTATTTTGAGTTGAGGTCTCACTCTGTTGCCCAGGCTGGAGTGCAGTGGCGCAATCTTGGCTCACTGCAACCTCTGCTCCCAGGTTCAAGTGATTCTTGTGCCTCAGCCTCCCAAGTAGCTGGGATTACAGTCACCCACCACCACACTCAGCTAAATTTTTTTTGTATTTCTCGTAGTGACAAGGTTTTACCATGTTGACTGGGCTGGTCTCGAACTCCTGACCTCAAGTGATCTGCCCACCTCAGCCTATCTCATTTTGGATTTAACATGCACTTGTCAGGTTACTAGTGATGTTGAACACATTTTTATACATTGGTCATTCCAATTTCCTTTTGAGTACATTTTCTAATTATTTATTTTGTCCTTTTTTAAAGATGTTTTTCTTATGGATTTGTAAGCATTTTTTATATATCCTAGATACTAATTCATTCTCAGTCACATGTGCTTCTAGGATCGCAAGACTTTATCAGGACATGATGCATTATGTTGTCAAGATGTGGTCCAATATGCCAGGATGCATAAAATATGAAACTTCATACATAGACAAACTCACTGTTGGTAGTACTGTTATAAAAACATAGTAATTCTGATAAATTCTATTTCATGCATTTCCCCTCAAAAATGAAGAAAAAGTTGCATTTATAATTTTTAAAAATATGCCAGGCACAGTGACTCACTCCTGTAATCCCAGCACTTTGGGAGGCCAAGGCGGGTGGATCACTTGAACTTAGGAGTTTGAGACCAGCTTGGGCAACATTACAAAACTCCATATCTACAAAAAATACAAAAATTAGCTGGGTGTGGTGGCACACACCTGTAATCCCAGCTACTTAGAGGCTAAGGCAGGAGGATCAATTGAGTCTAGGAGGCGAACTTTGCAGTGAGCTGAGATTACATTACTGCACTCCAGCCTGGGTAACAGTGAGATCCCGTCTCAAAAAAATTAAAACAGATATAGTAAATATAATTTGCATACCATAAAGTTTACCCCTTTACAATATACAATTCAATGGTTTTTAGTATACTCACAAAGTTGTGCATTTATCACCACCATCTAATTCCAGAACGTTTTTATCACTCCAAAAAAAAAAGCATACATATAAGTAGCCAATTCTCATTGCCTCCTTACCACCCCCCAATCCCTGGCAAACAATATTCTACTTTCCATCTCTTTGGATTTGTCTATTCTGGGGATTTCATATGAATGAAAACACGTAAGTTGTGATCTTCTGTGTCTGACTTCTTAGACTTAGCATAATGTTTTAAAGGTTCATTCCCATTATAACATGTACCAGAATCTCATTTCTTTTTATGATTCAGTAATGACTAATGTTCCATAACATGGAACATTACCATTATATGGAATATACCACATTTTGTTTATCCAGTCATTAACTGATAAACATTTGAGTTGTTTTCACTTTCTGGCTATTATGAGTAACAGTGTTACAAACATCTGTGCCCACATTTTTGTGTGGACATGTTTTCAATTGCCTCGTGGCAATTCCTTGTGGAATTGCTGGGTCATATGATAAATCCTTTTTTTTTTTTTAAACATTTTGAGGAACCGCTGAACTGTTTTCCAAAGTGGCTGCATCATTTTACAATCCCATGAGTAATGTATGGGCATTCCAAATTCTCCACATCCTGCCAACACTTGTTATACATTTTTAAAATTACAGTCACCCTAGTGGGCGTGAAGTGGTATCTTGTAGTTCTGATTTTTTTTTTTTTATTTAGTCTCAGATGACTAATGGAGCTGAGCATCTTTCATGTGTTTATTGGCCATTTGTCTGTCTTCTGGGGAGAAAAGTGTGTTAAGATCCTTTACCCATTTTTAAATTGGGTTATTGGTGTTTTTACATATTCTGGACACAAGTTCCTTTTCCAATACATGATCTTCAAATATTTCCTGTGATTCTATGGGCTGTATTTTCACTTTCTTGATGGTATTCTTTGAAGAACAAAAGTTTTTCATTTTTATGAAGTCCAAATTATCTTTTTTTTTCTTGTTGCTTGTGCTTTTGGTGTCTAGGAAGCCACTGCCCAATCCAATGTCACAAAGATTTAAGCATATTTTTTCTTCTAAGAGTTTTACAGTTTTTCCTCTTATATTTAGTCCCCATTTGAGTTAATTTTTGTATATGATGTGAGATAGGGATCTCAATTCATTCTTTTGCATGTGGCTATCCAGTTATATTAACATAATTTGTTGAAAAATAAAATATTCCTTCTCTCATTAAATAGTCTTGACACTCTTCTTGAAAATCAATTGACAATAACTACAGGAATTTATTTCTGGCCTTTCAATTCTATTCTGTTGATCTATACTTGCATTCTTACGTTAGTACTACATATTAACTTTGTAGTAAGTTTTAAAATATGGAAGTTTAAAATTTTTCAACTTCGCCTTTTTCTTTCAAAATGTTTTGACTATTTTGAGTTCCTGGCATTTCTTTTAGACTGAGTTTCGCTCTATCACCCAGGCTGGAGTGCAGTGGTGCAATCTCAGCTCACTGCAACCTCTGCCTCCCAAGTTCAAGCAATTCTCCTGCCTCAGCCTCCCCAGTAGCTGGAACTACAGGTGCATGCCACCACTCCTGGCTAATTTTTGTATTTTTAGTAGAGACAGTGTTTCACCATGTTGGCAGGCTGGTCTCGAACTCCTGACCTCAAGTGATCCACTAGCCTCGACCTCCCAGAGTACTGGGATTACAGGCATGAGCCACCATGCCTGGCCTCTTGGTGTTTCCATATGAATTTTAGAATTATCTTGTTGATTTCTGTAAAGAAAAAAATAGCAGTTGGGATTTTGATAATAATTACATTGAATCTGTAGATCAACTTGGAGAGTACTCTTATTTTAACAACATTAAGTCTTTCACTCCATTATCATGGGATATTTTTCATTTATTTAGGTCTTCTTTAATTTTTTTCTATGATGTTTTATATTTTCCAGTGTATAAGCCTTATACTTCCTTTGTTAAATTTATTCCTATTTTATTTTTGTTTATGCTATGATAAATAGAATCTTTTCTTAATTCCGTTTTCATATTTATTATCTTTTAAGTTAGTATATAGAAAAACAACTGATTTTTGTATCTTGATCTTGTATCCTGAAACACTGCTGAATTTGTATTAGCTCTAATGCTGTGTGTGTGCACGTGTGCATGTGTGTGCGTGTGTTCCTTAGTATTTTTTATATATAAGTTAATGTCAACTGTGAATAAAGATAGTTTTCCTTCCTGCTTTCCAAGCTTAATGTCTTTTAATTCTTTTTCTTACATAACTGCCCTGGTTAGAACCTACAGTACAATGTTGAATAGAAGTGGAGACATGAGACATCTTTGTCTTCCTAATATTAGAGGGAAAACTTTCAGTCTTTCAACATTAAGTATGATGTTAGCTGTGGGTTCTTCATAGATGCCCTTTAATGGGTTGCGGAAGTTCCCTTCTATTCATAATTTACTGAATGTTCTTGTCATGAAAGGGTGCCAGATTTTTTCAATTTCCTTTTCCACATCTATAATCATGTTATTTGTGTTTTTTATGCTATTAATATAATATTTATCACGTTGATTGATTTTTCATATGTTAAACCAACCTTGCATTCCTGGGATAAATCCCTCTTGGTCATGGCGTATAATCCTTTTTATATAAAAAATCACTTAAAACAATAATTCTTTTACTCTGCCAAAGGGTTCTATGTGTGTGTTGGGTTGCACCTTTAATGCTCCAGCAGGCAGCTTATAATTCTGCCTTACCTGTCACTTGTTGCTTGCATAGAGCCACAAAAGTCAACCACAGGTAAGAGTTTCAGGCCTTCTCAGGTTTCTCTTGGCCTTCTAGATTCCCAAGTATATGCCATAGTTTTCAAAGCCAACTATGGACATCTCATTACCTAATGTGGTGATTAATTTAAGGTGTCAATTTGACTAGGTTAAAGGATACCCAGGTAACTGGTAAAATATTATTTCTAGGAATACTGTGAGGATGTTTCCAGAAGACATAAGCATTTGAATCAGTAGACTGAGTAAAGAAGACCCGTGGTCACCAATGTAGGCAGGTGTCATTCAAACCATTGATGACAGATAGAACAAAGCAGCAGAAAAAGTTTGAATTTGCTCTCTTCTGGAGCTGAGACAGCCATCTTTTTGTACCCTCAGACATCAGAACTCCAGATTCTCAGCTGGGCGTGGTGGCTCACGCCTATAATCTTAGCACTTTGGGAGGGACCTTAGGAACCTTACCTGAGGTCAGGAGTTCAAGACCAGCCTGGCCAACATGGTGAAACCCCATCTCTTCTAAAAATACAAAAATTAGCTACACATGGTGGCACATGCCTGTAGTCCCAGCTACTCAGGAGGCTGAGGCAGGAGAATCACTTGAACCAGGGAGGTGGACGTTGCAATGAGCCAAGATTGAGCCACTGCACTCCAGCCTGGGCAACAGAGTGAGATTCCGTCTCAAAAAAAAAAAAAAAAAAAAAAAGAACTCCAGATTCTTAGGCAACTAGACTCAGACTTACAAAAGCAGTCCCTCCAGTTTTTTAGGCCTTCAGCCTAGGACTGAGAGTTAAACCATCTGCTCCCCTGGTTCTTATGCTTTTGTACTCAGACAATTGCACCAACAGCTTCCCTGGTTTTGTAGCTTGCAGACAACCTATCTTGGGACATCTTAGCCTCCATAATTGTATGAGCCAATTTCCATAACAAATATGTGTATATTTATGTATGTATGTATGTATGCATTTAGGTATGTATATGTGATAGCAGCAGCAGACCATCTGGAGTGGCCACACTGTGAAGACACAGGCTGCAGTGGGGGAGGTGCAGCTGGGGCTGTGTACTCCCCAGAGCTAGCAGGGGCCAGGAATAGGTGGGAGCTCATTGCCCTACCAAGTTGGTAGGCTAGGAGCACCACGCTCTGGGGCACAGCTGTAGCCACCCAGCCATGGCTCCAGACATGGGCATCCCTGTGCTCTCAGGGACTGGGAAGCTCCCCTGCTCCTGCAGGCTTGGAAGTGCCCTGCTCCTGCTCCCTGGCCTCTCCCTGCTCCCAGCACCTGCTCTGGGGCAGAGCAAAGTTGTGGTTGATCCTGGGCATTGTCACAACCTGGCCAGCTGTACATGTGCTCAGGGTGGTATTGACACAACAGCCCCCAGCCGCCTCAGCCCCCTCCAGACTTTGGGCGCCAAAGAGCATGGGAGGGAGGTGGGAGGGGCAGTGACTGAGGGCAGCTTGGCATGGGCCTGCAGACACCCCTCAGTGTGGACAGCCAAGGTGCCATGAATGACATGTTGATGAGGGCAGGAGGCAGACAGGTTCCTGGATGGGAAGGGGCGGGTCCCCAGTAAAGCCCCTCCTTCGAGCCAAGAATGGCCTGAAGCCTGGGAGCCAGGCTGCCAGTTCTGGGTAGAATCTGCGGCCCAGAGTGAGAACTTATGGTGCTTTTCCTGGGCCCACCCATGGCTGCCCATGGACCAATGAGCACACACTTCCTCCTTTCTGAAGACTCAGCCAGACTCACACAGATGTCAAGACTACCAGCTGTGGGAGGAAGCTAGCTGCTTCAAGTCTCCTTGACTCATCAGGATGACCTGCCTGCAGAAACGATCTACCCACTATGGGTCTCCTCTCCACTGAGAGCTGGACACTCATCAGGATGATCTACCTGCGGAAAGGAGCTACCCACTTCAGGTCTCCTGAGAGCTGTTCTGTTGCTCAATGAGCTCCTCTCCACCTTGCTTGCCCTCTCCACCTTGCTTGCTTGCATACCTCATTCTTCCTGGATGCAGGATAAGAGCTCAAGTCCCATCAAATGGCAGGACTGAAAGAGCTATAACACAAACAGGGATGAAACACGTCCCCCTGCTTGCCATGTTACGGACAACAAGAAGGAGAGAAGAGCTGTGGCCCTTCGGGAAGCCCAGACCTAGGGGCTCCCCAGCCAGGGCTGTGACACCCACTTTAGGGCTCTGTAGTTCCTGGCATCTCCAAGCTTCTGGGTGCCACTGCGTTCCCCTCATCCAGATGTGGATGTCTGCAACAGAATCTGCACACAGTACATTTGGACCAGCCACAGCCTCGCACGGAGCCAGCACCCGTGCTGGCGCCTGGAGCTGCCTGCCTTGCCACAGTAGCCGGCCTGCCTGGCTGTGCACAGTGGCCGGACCCCACACTAACTGGCCCACACACTCCTCACCACTCTGAACCTCGTTTGCTGTTGGCAGGTGTGGGATCCCGGCTGGTAGCCCGAGCTGGGCACAGCTTGCCAGGCTGAGTAGGCAGAATGAGTCCAGCAGGTGCAAGCAATATTCAGGCAGAAGGTACCATTAGCCACAGAGGTTTCTGGCTGGTGAAGCAACACCCTAAGGATCCTGTGACATATGTATGTATACATGTGTGTATGTATGTATCATCTATCTATCTATCTATCTATCTATCTATCTATCTATCTATCTTTCTTTCCATCCATCCATTCATCTTATTGGTTCTGTTTCTCTGGGGAATCCTGACTAATATACTCAGTTTTTCCATTTAAGTGTTTAGGTCAGCATTTTGCTAGCCCTAAATGGCAATACTGCCTTAGGCAGCTGCAATATTAAAGAACTGTTGCTTATTGTCTTTGTCAAATTCCCTGCTGGTGGAGCTGTTTACCCAAAGTGAGCTCTGAGTCATGTCAAATAAATACAAGCCCTGAGAATGAAGCTTTTCAGTAAGGTGCCAGACAGGCTGAATACTAAAAATACCCTAGGGATGAGGCTTTTGAGGACCTCTTAACCTGTTCTGCCTTCTCCAATGACAGTGGGCTGGTGGGTTTCACAGCTACTATAGTTGTGAAGCTGTTGGTTTTTAAGGCTACTGTAAAGCTAGGGAAAGTGAGAAGGGATTAGGAAGAGTTAAAACACCACAAGTCTCATTGTTATGAGATTCAGCCATTTGTCTTAAATAACTACTTCTTGGATTGTTATAAGCTTTTAGTTAGTTTCCAGCATTCTGAAAAAGTTAATTTTGACAATTTCCCAGTGTTCTTGTTGCTTTTATGGAGGAGTAGATTTTCAGAGGCCCTTACTTTACCATTCTGGAAGTTGAGGTCACACTTACCATTCACACATCATATTGTAAAATATACACACGACTGGCTGGGCATGGTAGCTCACACTTGTAATCTCAGCACTTCGGGAGGCCAAGGTGGGCAGATCACCAGAGGTCAGGAATTGGAGACCAGCTTGTCCAACATAGTGAAACCCCGTCTCTGCTAAAAATACAAAAAAAAAAAAAAAATTAGCCAGGCATAATGGCAGGCACCTGTAATCCCAGCTACCTGGGAGGCTGAGGCAGAAGAATGACTTGAACCCAAGAGGTGGGGGTTGCAGTGAGCCAAGATTGCACAACTGTACTCCATGCTGGGAAACAGAGTGAGACTCCGTATCAAAAAAAAAATAATAATAATAATGCATGACATACATATTCCTTTCACTTCTGACTGGAAGTGAGTACCAACCTTCTGCTTAAAATTTTACATATTTGATGACTGAAGAATTTTCCATAGACCAGCTTGTGGCTTAGCTGATGAAACCTGTTTAAAACTTGCTTCTCCTCCACTACTTAAATACTTTCAGTGCTGGTTACTGTAAGACATATTAGGAGAAGATCTCAGGCCCTGCATCTTTGGCATCACAAGATAGGGTTGGCACAGTGGGACTAGGGACTATTCCCAGATGCCATTATTACATTAGAAGGGCTGGCAATAGCTTAACTATATGGAAGTAACTGTGATCTACAAATATATATCCTGCTAGATGCCAAAAAATATATCCCCAGCTCAATTTGTGATTTGTTCCCAAAGATATATATGGCCATTTCAACACCACCAGAGAGAAAAAAAAAAAAAGTATGATAGAGGGAAAATCAGGGTGAAATGAGACAATAGACTCAAGCTATTGTGGTTAAAATATCTTACTTTTATAAATTTTACAAAGCCAAATTGCTATGTGAACACATTGCTAGGCCCACAGCTTTGAAATCAGCCTGTTCAAGTTTAGAGACCCTGAATTTTAAGCTTGGATAACCCCCAGACCCCTGCCCACCACCTGGTCTTTTGTCTGATTTCTCTCTGAGTTTCTGCGTTTTTTTTTTTGTTTGTTTCATTCTGCAGTCTCTGCAGACTGCTGCCTTTCTCTGCTTATCACATACACCATCCAAATTGGCTAGCTGAGCCCCTTGTACCTACTTCCGGTAGAACTGCTGCACACAAGCTCATCAACATCCATCTGTCCAGTGTCCAAAGAGAACATGATGCTCTTTACTTCAGCTTATTAATTGGGTCTCTTTGGTTTAGGTGTTCAACCTTAATCCAATAAACTGAGACCAGGTAGAGGTAAAGTCCCACAGAATAGGTACAGCTTTAGGAATCCTTCCTGTGGGTGAATAGAGGAGTAAGTAATTCACAGAAAATGGGAACTGGCTAAGTTGACACTTCAAAAAGTACTGGACTATAGAAAAGTTCAATAGGTTTAAGTAATAGGTACAGAAAACCTTCTCTAAACACTTAATATACAAATATATTTTGGGTTTTTTTCACCAAGGATATATTTTACATGTCTCCCGAAATTGTTGCAAAGGTTCTCTACCAATCGCATGAGTCTGGTGAGAGAGACAGAACACTCACACAGCCTAGGCAAACAGATTTATTATGCACAGATAGATGAGCAGCAGGAATAAATAGAAGCCTACGATCCATAGCAAGCCAGTCCTCTAAGGCTCAAGAAAGCTGCTGAGTGTGGAAAGGGTCTTATCTGTGTGTGCTCCACATCCCACTGCAGCTGAGGGACACTGAAAGCACTGTGCTCTGGGTTTTATACTCTAGGTGGCACTAGGATCAATGAGAACAAGCGCTGCAGTACACCCTGTTCTGGGAAGAACAAGGACACAACATGGATTATTCTGGACATTACCTCTCTATCTCAGAAAGTTGCATTCTACGGTTATTCTGAGAACTACAAGTTGCAGGGAGAGCTGGATGGGCCAAGATCACCCAAGGACCTATCCTCCTGTGGGTGCATTACCAGAGAACCAGTTCGGGTTAGGGGAATCATAAGACTAGTGGCATTCCAAGAAACACATTTTGGGAAATGCTAGATTAAATAGTAACAAAGTTAATACAGGACAGGCACACATTTTATTTGCAGTATGCTTTATTGTGCTTCACAGATACTGCATGTTCTTTTGTTTTGTTTTTTTGCAAATTAATCGTTTGTGGCAACCCTGCATGGATCAAGTCTATCGGTACCATTTTTCCAACAGCATGTGCTCACTTTGTTGTTTCTCTGAGTCACATTTTGGTAATTCTTGCAATGTTTCAAACATTGTTATTATTATTATCATTAGCATTATATCTGTTATGGTGACCTGTGACCAGTGATGTTTGATGTTACTATTATAATTGTTTTGGAGCACCATGAACCGAGCCCATAAAACAGCGAATTTAATCAATAAATGTTGCGTGTGTTCTCGCTGCTCCAATGACCAGCTGTTCCCCATTTCTCTTTGTCTCCCCGGGCCTCTCTATTCCTCCAGACACAACAATATTGAAATTAAGCCAAGTAATAACCCTACAGTGGCCTCTAAGTGTTCAAGTGAAAGAAGACTTGCACATCTCTAACTTTAAATAAATAGCTAGAAATGACTATGCTTAGTGAGGAAGGCATGTTGAAAGCCAAGACTGGGAAGCTAGGTCTCTTGGCACCAAACAGCCACGTTGTGAATGAAAAGCAAACAAGCTTGGAGGAAATTTAAAGTGCTACTCCAGTGAACACATAAATGATAATAAAGCAAACCAGCCTTAATGCTGATATGAAGAAAGTTTCAGTGGTCTAAATAACTCAAACCAGCTACCACATTCCCTTAAGCCAAAACCTAACCCAGAGCAAGATCCTAACACTATTCAGTTATATGAAAGCTGAAAGAAATAAGGAAGTTGCCCAAGAAAAGCTAGAAGATAGCAGAGGTTCATTCCTGTGGTTTAAGGAAAGAAGCTATCTCCATAACATGAAAGCGTAAGGTAAGGTAACAAGTGCTGATGTAGAAACTGTAGCAAGTTATCCAGAAGATCTAGCTAAGATCATCGATGAGGGTGGCTACACCAAACAACAGATTTTCAATGTGCATGAAACAACTTCTATTGGAAGAAGATGCCATCTAAGACTTTCATAGCTAGAGAGGAGAAGTCCATGCCTGTTTTCAAACTTTCAAGGATAGGCTGACTCTTCTTGTTAGGAGTTAATGCAGTTGGTGACTTGAAGTTGAAGCCAGTGCCCATTTACCATTCCAAAAATCCTAGGGTCCTGACAAATTATGCTAAATCTGCTCTACCTGTGTTCTATAAATGGAACAACAATGCCTAGCTGGCAACACATCTGTTTACAACACGGTTTACTGAATATTTTAAGTCCACTGTTGAGATCTACTGCTCAAAAAAAAAAAGTGTCCTTTCAAAATATTACTGGTCATTGACAATGCACGTGGTCACCCAAGAGCTATAATGGTGCTGTACAAGGAGATTAATCTTGTTTTCATGACTGCTAACACAATGTCTACTCTACAGCCCATGGATCAAGGAGTCATTTGATTTTTAGGTGTTATTATTTAAAATATACATTTAATAGGGCTAGAGCTACCACAGACAGTGATTCTTCTGATGGAACTGGGCAAAGCACATTGAAAACCTTCTGGAAAAGATTCACCATTCTAGATGCCATTAAGAACATTTGTGATTGGGAGGAGGTCAAAATATCAACATTCACAGAAATTTGGAAGAAGTTGATTCCAACCCTCATGGATGACTTCGAGAGGTTTGAAATTTCTGTGGAGAAAGTACCTGCAGATGTGGTGGAAACAGAAAAACAACTAGAATTAGAAGCCGAATTTGACGTGACTGAATTGCTGCAATCTCCTGATAAAACTTGAATGGGTGAAGAGTTGCTTCTTATGGCTGAGTAAAGAAAGTGGTTGTTTGAAAAGTAATCTACTCATGGTGAAGACTCTGTAAATATTGTTGAAATGACAACAAAGGACATAGAATAGTGCATAAACTTAGTTGACCAAGCAGAGACAAGGTTTGAGAGAATTGACTCCAATTCTGAAAGAAGTTCTACTATGGGTAAAATGCTATCAAACAGCATTGCATGATATGGAGAAATCCTTTGAGAAAGGAAGTCAATCAATGCAGCAAACTTCATTGTTGTCTTATTTTAAGAAATTGCCATAGCCATTCCTGACATTCAGAAACTACCATTCTGATCAGTCAGCAACCTGACCCTGATCAGTCAGCACCTATCAACACTGAGGCAAGACCTTCCACAAGCAAAATGATTGTGAATCTAGTGGGCATGGTGATGTGGGCCTGTAGTCCCAGCTCCTCAGGAAGCTGAAGCAGGAGGACTGCTTGACCCCGGGAGTTTGCGGCTGTAGTATACTATGATCACATCTGTGAATAGCCACTGTACTCAATCCTGGAGAACACAGCAAGACTCCATCTCTTAAAAAAATAGAAATAAAAATAAAAATAAATTTAAAACTTGCAACTTGCAAAGGCTTAGATGATCATTAGCAATTTTTAGCAACAAAGCACTTTTTAGTTAAGGTATGTGCATTGCTTTTGCAGACATAATATTATTGCACACTTAATAGACCACAGTATAGTGTAAACATAACTTGCATATGTTTTGGGAAACCAAAAAATTTGTGTGACTCACTTTACTGCGATATTTACTTTATGCTGTGGTCTGGAACACAACCCGAAATATCTCTGAGGTATGTGTGTATTATTAACTCAGTAAAGTAATTTTAAGTGTCTTGTGCTGGCACCCCTCTAAGCATTTTTATAATCCTTACGCCAGTTCCATGTGGTAGGTTCTACTTTCACAGATAAGGAGACTGAGGCATAACAGAAGTTAAGCAATTTGTCCAAAGTTGCACAACTAGAAAGTTGAGATGCTTGACTTTGCATCCAGGCAAAGTCTCATGCTTAATCCCTGTACTATATAATCTCTGTGGTCTCTTCGAGCTCTGAATCCTATGGCTCTTCCATGAACCTTGATGTTTCATATTCAGCAATATGTAAAAAGACTGTTCTAACATCAAGCATTAAGGATGCTGTTCCTCGTTTCTTTTTTGCCTTATTACAGGACAGCATTCTTTTTCATCACTTACATTTCTGCCTTTGAATCACGGATCCTTCATCTCCCAAGGCCTTAGAGTTAGAAGACAGATTTCTACTTCTTTTCAATTAAAAAAAAAGAAAAAAATATATTGTTTTTCTTCAGTGTCCTGGGTCATTTAATAAAGTGAATAAAAAATTTCCTCATTTCTAATTTTATTAACAATAAATTATTCCTGCTGCCAGGGTTCACCTTAAATCCCCAAATCAACTAGTTAAAATAGAGGCACATCTGAGAACCTCTAGATTAATAGAAGAAAGATAAAGAGTACAGAGACATAAGTATCTTACTCTTTTGTAAAAATTGAGGCGTATATACAGCTTGCTCTTTCATCTGGATTATGCTATATTGTTTGTCCTCAACAAGAAAAGTATACTGTGGGCCAGGCCTGGCAGCTCATTCCTGTAATCCCAGCACTTTGAGAGGCCTAGGCGGGGGACTGCATAACGCCAGGAGTTCGAGACAAGCCTGGGCAACATAGTGTGACCTCTTCTCCCCCACCACCACTACCACCAACAAAAAAAAAAATTAAAAAATTAAAAATTAGCCCAGAGTGGTGTTGCATGTCTGTAGTTCCAGCTACTTGGGAGGCTGAGACGGGAGGATTGCTTGAGCCCAGGGGTGCTGAAGCTTCAGTGAGCTATGATTAGCCACTGCACTGCACCCCCAGCCTGGGCGACGGGGCTGAGACCCTGCCTCAAAAAAAAAAAAGCCTCAATGGTGTAAATTATTTTACATAAAATGTCTCTGTATAGTTCTATATAGACCGAGGAGGAAAACCAATGAGATACAAGTTTTCATAATGTTAAATAATGTACAATTTCAAATAATCCTTTATATTACTATACACTAGAAAGAATATGGTTACAAAAAGCATTTCCATGAGGGCTGTGATTGAGTTCCGTGTTCCCGTAAAAACACTTAGAGAAGCCTAATTGAAGATTTCTAGAACCGACTGACAACTGATTTCAGTTGTAAACACATACTAAGCCAGCCTAGTTAGGCAGACATTCATTGCACGCCAAGGAGACACCAACGGGACTGTGTGCTCTTGCGTTATGAATCCCACGAAAATTAATCTTGTGCTCTGTGTAACAAGACTTTAACTTGCAGTAACATCCTTTCATCATTTAATATTTATTGTGCGCCTACCATACACCAGGCTCAGATACTGCACTGAACACCGACCCTGTCCCATGAAGCCTTACACTGATGGGAGACACCTTTGCACGTTCCACCGCCCAATTATCAAAAAAAAAAAAAAAAAAAGATAATCACGTAACCGAAACCTGGAAATCTGCCTTGGGCACACAAAAGAGCAGGCGGGACCTCGGACCAGCTCCGAGGCAAAATTCACGCAGCGCGGGACAGCGACAAGGAAACCGGCCGCACCTGTGCCTGCAGTCTCATTGCTCAGAACGGCGCGCCACTGTGACGTGCCAGGCCCCGCCCCTGATTCTCTTCATAGTGCCCCCGCCTCCTTGCGCGAAGTGCGCAGGCTCCTGGGCCGGGCTCGGGTTCTGCCCGGGGACGCAGCCCAGTTGGCAGCGTCGCTCCCTGAGCGCTTCTAAGGGGGCCACCCGGCCTTGTCTTTCGGCAGTGGCCGAGCCACTGCCGCCTGCCGCCCGTTCCACAGCTGAGCGCTGCAGCCGCAGTGCCGATCGCCGTGTTTGGTCGATAGACTCCCCAGTGTGCCCCAGAGAGTGCGACCCCTCGCCCGGCCCGGCGAGTCCCGGGCGTGAACCGAGCTGAGGGAGGATGGCAGCCTCTGGGGTGGAGAAGAGCAGCAAGAAGAAGACCGAGAAGAAACTTGCTGCTCGGGAAGAAGCTAAATTGTTGGCGGGTTTCATGGGCGTCATGAATAACATGCGGAAACAGGTACCGCCTCTGTGGGAGTGACGGACGGCGGTGGGAGGTGGTCTGGGACTCGGGCCCCTGTTTCCCGGGGTCGAACCCCGCGCCCTGTGGATCGAGCCCCTCTTTCTCTGTCCTCGCCCCTCCTTCCGTTTTCGCAGGCGAGCGATTCCGCAGTTGGTAGAAGGGTGCGTAAAACAATTCTCGAGCAAAAGTGCTTCTCGTCTGCCGAGGATGTAGCTCCCAAGTCAGACTCCTGGGGGACTCCTCGGGCTGGCTTTCGCCGTCGGGTATCGGTTGTGTAACAGCTCTGCCCTAGTTATCTCTTTGTGAGGCGAGGATCCTTACATTGGCGAGCCGTTTTAAGGTGTCGTGAGATCTTGTGTGAAGAAACCCATTGGCATAGCCCACACTGAAGCCCCCAAAGGGAGGAGAGTTGCTGGCCTGAAATCCGCTGCTCTTAAATAAGGATCCCCGCCCCCTCCTGTGTTCCCCGGTGGAGCTAGTTGAAGACGAGTCCTCCTATTCGTGTTAATTTAGAGCAGAAGCAGCCATCGATAAATACCATGCCATCTTCTAAGGGCACTGTGCGCCCCTGTTAATAAGAGGAGCTCTTTGTTCTGTCCTTGGTGTGTGGTGCGTTCGTGAAAGTCTGCAGCACATCGGCGAAAGGTGGGTTATGAAAAGAACGGGTTTTAACGCTGGCGAAGGTGAAACAAAGAGGCTTTATTATTTTTTTAATTCCATAACATCTATACTGATAAGCATAGAAAGTCACTTTTTCCTTTCTGTAAGCTTTGTTTATAGATAATACACATCTAAGGATATTTGTGGGAATGTTTGGGTTTTGTTGACTGGGATCCTGTTTCAAGAGGACAAAGCAGGATGTGTAACTGCAAAACCTAGTTTGCTTTGTCTAGTGGTTCTGCTGGGAATATGGGGAACAGTGGAGGAATTTAAGATTTCTATGAAGATATTAACTTCTGGTTTCTATAAGCAAACGCTGACTGCAGGGATTTTGTCTTTGTTCACCAGCTCCTGCTACAGTGCACCAGTGCAGTCTGTGGGAATACTTTTAAATCTTTCCTGGCCTTTATGCTGAAGTACTGTGAATGCCTGAATTCTTTAATTTATGTAACTTACTTTCATGTATCTATTTTCAAATTCATGTTCCTTTCATGTAAACCTTTTTGTGTCTACAATACCACAAACTTCAAATTGCTGGTACATTTAGCTATTGCCTGCCTGTAATGGTAGTTGAACATAGTTTACCAGTGCTTAAACTTGTTGAAGACTCATTAGGTTCCCTCCCACTCCCTCGAATATATGTTTTCATTTGTGGATCATAGCATTGTAAAGCATTGCCTCAATCCCTAAATAGGGTGCAACTGGATTGCAGCAGCAAATATTTACTTGAGGAGGAGAGGATTATCTGAGACTGTCCATTTAGCTCTTTGGATTTAAAAATTGACTCATATTTCTTAGCTTTGGAGTATATTAACATCACTTATTTACCGTTACAATAGAAATACAATTACTGAAAAATCAGGGTTCTGTTACTGAGTAGGAAAGAAAAAATGGTTACTTGGTGAACAACCAGGGATCCCCTCCACAATGATTAACTGACCTTAATCTGCCAGGTTCTCCTTTTGTCAGTGGTTTGGCATGTGATTCAAACAGTTCTCCAATAGCACTTTTATCAACTTCATGGAATCATGCATCTTTTGCAAGATGTGCAGTTTCACTTCGCAATTGATTTACATTATGGTTATATTGTATTGTACTGTTTAACATCATAACACAGGAAACAATTCACCAAGAATGACTGACAAGGGCAGTTGATGGGAATTGGCAGAAACAGTAGCTGATCTGAGCCAGAGGAGGAATGTTTGAGTGAGGACCAACTTTATAAGTGCTCTTGTTCTTTAGTAAATATTTTTGTGTTATGACTACTTTTGCATCCCTTTACAATCTCATTGCTTTAAGGATCAGGATAATGAGTGCCTAGATGACAAGGACCCCTCTGTAAACATCCAGAAACATTCCTTCAAGAATTGGAGAACATTGTGAGATTAGCATACCTCAGTTCCAATCCCTGCTCTCTCATTATTTCATTTTGTTATTTTAGATAACATGATTTAGGTCATTCCATCTCTCTGTAGCATAGTGGCCGATTCTATACATAGAGGCAAAAGGGGATTCTGCAGAGCCAGCAGCCTCGGCTTCTTCTAAAGCTTTTTCCTACATTGTTTTTGTCATTTCTAGCCTTTTGTTTCTAAGTAAACTCTCCAGTGAAGTATGGGATACATATAAGAGGGCACAAATCATAAATGTACAGCTCAATTATTACAAAGTGCACATCCCACCAACAAGACTAGAACATGACCAGTACACCAGAGGTCCCCCCTTATGCCCTTCTCAGTCACCAATCCCACAGTAGTAACAACTATTCTAATTCTGTAACCATCGAAGTTAGAGCAGAAGCAGCCATTGATAAATACCATGCCATGCCATCTTCTAAGGGCACTGTGTGCCCCTGTTATTAAGAGGAGCTCTTTGTTCTGTCTTTGGTGTGTGGTGCATTCATGAAAATCTGCAGCACATCGGCAAAAAGTGGGTTTTTCCTGTTTTTGAACTTATATAAATGTAATCATATAATATAAACTCTTGTGTTTTGATTTCTTAAGCCAACATTGTTTGTGGGATTCATCTGTGCTGTGTGTAGCACTACTTCATCCTTGTGGTATATAGTATCCCGTTGAATGAATATAGCACAATTTATCCATTCTGTCATTATGGACATTTGGGTTATTTCTAGTTTGGAACTATTAAGACTAGTACTACTTTGAATATTTTTGTACACTTTGTACATACCTTTTGGTATGCATATGTATGTATTAATATTTGTGTTGGGAAATGCCAAACAGGAATTTTTGAGTCATAAGCTATACCACCTTCATCTTTAAAAGATATTGTCATGTCGTTTTCCAAAGTGATTGTACCATGTTATGCTTCTGCCAGTTGTGAGAGAGGCTTTTGCTCCGCATCCTTGCCATCACTTGATGTTGTCAGTCTTACCACTTTAGCCATTCTAACTGGGTGTATAGGAGCATCTTATTTAATTGGATTGAGTGCCTTTTCATTTATTTCTTTAACTTTTTGCTTAGATTAATGTTATTACCTGATATGTAAAATAGAGGCTTTACAAGGCAGGTCTGGGTCACAACCACTATTGCACATGCACATTGCTGTTGCCATACTCTTCTTTTGTGTTAATGAAGTCTAGGAGTCTCTTAACATTGGAGGAAGATGTTTTAAGACCTTCCTGAGTACCACCATAGTTTGTAGTTTCTCCACATTAAATGGATTAAAGCATAATTGGAACTTGAAAGCTTATGTTAAAGTCCTTATTGAGAGTTATGTGAGAGAACCACAGAGCTGATTTCACAATTAGATACTGGGCAGTTAACTGTGCTCACCTTCTGGCTAAAATGACTTTGCTTCTCTATTCTCATCTGTCTGACTGTAAATTACTACATGTCATTATCTTTAGGTTCTCTTGTGAATAATCTAAACCTTCAGTGTTAAACCCTTGATAATAATAAGACTTCTTGAGCACTTATAACTCTGTTCCAGCCATTCTGAAGAGTGTTTTACATGCTTTGTCTCATTTAATTCTCTTAACTTTCATTGACAACTCCAGTCATCCAGACCTTCTTATTCTTTTTCCTGTATTTTACTGTTTTCTGTTTTCTTTTTCTGTCTGTCCAGCTTAGAAGCTATTGCCACTCCACTGTCTCTCCAGTGCCCCAGCTTTCTTGACCCTCTGTCCCTTTTTCATGTCCATCTGGCAAACTTCAGTATTGATGACTGATTACCTTCTTTTGCAAGGCTCCAAGCACAGCTGGAAAATATCTCATTGGTCAACTTCTGCCAAGTAAGTGCTTGGCCACTAATTTCCACTAGACTATCAGTGCCAGTGAGCGATCTTTTTGTTTTACTATTTTCCTCCAATCTGAGTCCCTTCTCTAGATCCTCACTTTCAGCAGATCACCCTCTTTTGACATCATAGATAAATAGAAGTCATTAGTCTGGAACTATCTACCTTTTCACTTTGTACCACCAGATCTATAAACCTATTTTGACACTTTCCCTTTTCTCTTCTTATCCTGCTACAGTGGAGATGCTGCTTCTTTTTCTAAGGCCAGTACTTCTACCTAGGCTTTGGCTTCCTGGATGCTGGGCTTCTCAGAAGTATTATACTCTTGGTTATTCCATCTTTGTTGAGCATCTTTAACTTTTCTTCTTTGCTGTATTCTTGCTATTGGCACTTAAGCTTGTTTTAACCTCTCCAGCTTTTGAACCAACCAACCAGCAAACCCATTCTTAATCTCAACATACCCCTCTAAATACTTCTCTCCCCCCATTAAGATGAAAAGTTGGGTAAATTCACACGTTTTCTTACTCACTATTTATTTATCACTCTAGTTCAATTTGGCTTCCAAGTTCATTCATTGAAATGAATACTTATTGACAACCCACTGTATGCTAAACATTTTGCTAGATTCTGGGGTTACAATGATAAGCAAACCCTGATAGTCCCAATCCTCATGTGGTTTGTAGGCTAGTAGAAAAGCAAGACATTAGTCAAGTAATCACACAAATAAATGTAATATTGCAACAGTGGTAGGTATTACACAGGAAAATAACATGGTACAACGAGGGCATATGGGTAGGTAATTTGACCATCAGGAAGTTTTCTCTAAGGAAATGGTCATTGAGAGCTGAAATAAGAGTAGGTGTTAACTAGGTAAAGAGAAAAGGGAAGAGTGACTCAAGTAGAGGGAACAACATATTCAGAGGCTCTGAGTTGGACACCCACTTTATTATAGAATGGCAAGTTTGAGACTGATTAAAGGTCAGTGTAATTGGAGCACAGAACATAAGGGGGACGATGGTTCTAGATGAAACTGGCGAAGTAGCTAGGGACCTGCCCATGCATAGCTTCATAAGTCAGGTTAGGCGATTTGCCCTTATTCTAAAATCTGTGTGTGCATGTTTGTGTGCATGTGCATGCATGTTTGTGAGGTGGGGTGTTTTCCTCTTTAAAAAAGATAACTTGGCCTGGCACAATGGCTCACACCTGTAATCCCAGCACTTTGGGAGGCTGACACAGGTGGATCACCTGAGGAGTTTGAGACCAGTCTGGCTAACATGGTGAAACTCCATCTTTACTAAAAATACAAAAAATTAGCCGGGCATAGTCGCACGTGCCTGTAGTCCAAGCTACTCAGAAGACTGAGGCAGGAGAATTGCTTGAACCCGGGAGGCAGAGGTTGCAGTGAGCCAAGATTGCGCCATTGTACTCCAGCCTGGAGACAGAGTGAGACTCCATCTCAAAAAAAAAAAAAAAAAAAAAAAAAGACTTACTGCTCTGTGGTAAATGAATTAAAGAGTTTTCAGAGTGCTTGCTGGCAGACCAAATAGGAAGCTGTAGTAGTCCAGTGAGACATGATGGTCCCTTGGACTGAGGTGATAACAGTGGCAGCCACAAGCAACATCAATGAAGAAAAGGTGATAGATTAAAAAGACAATAAAATCAGCAGGACTTGGTGATGATAACTGCCATATGTAGTTGTGATAACTAAATTAGGTAACCAAATTAAGATAACTTAAAATACGACCTGATAGCAAGTAACATCTCAGTAAGTGTTAGCTATTTGTGTTGTGATGCTGGTAGGTGATTGGATGTTGAGGGATTCAGCATAAGGTGTCACTTACGATCTCTAGGGTTCTGGAATGCATAACTAAATGGATGATGACACTATTCACTGAGAAAGGAGGTATTGGAAAAGGATCAAAGCATTGGGGAAAGGATTATAATTTGTGTTTTAGATGTGTTTAGTTTGTGATATCATTGGGACACTGAAGTATATATTGACAAATTGACAGGTCTGGAAAGTTGTGGGTTAGATGTATACATTTGTGAATTATCTTCCTGTAGAAGATAACTTCTTCATTGAAGCTGTGAAGAGTCAAGAGTCCAGAATAAAGGATAGGAAATGGGCCTATGGAGGAGATAACAAAGGAATCACCAGAAGAATAGGAGAAAAATGAGAGTTTTGAAAATTGGAAAGAAATTGTTTCTCCTTCCCAGGAAGTCAGGATGGCCAAATGGTCTAAAGCACTGTGTTCAGAGGAGGACTGCAACTTTTGAAGCTGATAAAAGGTCAGAATAAAATTAAAACTAAAAATACTTATAGTGGGACATAGCAACACAGAGTGGTTCGTTGACTGTAGTAAGACTTACTTTGATGGGGAGACAAATGGGAGTCAGATTAATGTAAGCTGGAGTAGAATATGAGGAAATTCAGGCAGCTGTTTTGAGAAATTTGGCCTTGAAGGGAGAGGGAGTCAAACAACGGTTGCTGGGTTTTATTTGTTTAAATGGGAAAGATATAGGTGTCTTTAAAAACTAGCAGGAAAAAGAGATATAGAGGTTGGGTATATATGAGACAGAGTGGGTAATTAATAGATAATTCCTGATATGAGATCCAAAGCAAATGTGATTAATCTCAGACGGGGTGGGGGTGGGGCAGTTCCTCTTCCATAAGAAGTGGGAAGAAGGAGGGGATTGATAGTAGGTATGTTTGGAATCAGAAGAATGAAGGAGTTTCTATCCAGTGATTTCTATTTTCTCTAAAAAAAAAAAATAGAATGAGATCATCTGCTAAAATGAAGGAGGAAGAAGGCAAAGCTGGAGGTTGAGGAAAGTAGTCTTTGCGAAGAATAGAAATGGAATTATGGCTGTCAGTATTTTTGAAGATTCTTTTGAGGTTGTCATGAACTTAGGTTGAATATTAAGCTATCCTTCAAAGCCCTATCTTTTGTTCTTTTTACCTGAAGAGGAGGCAAAAATGAGGAGGCTAATATAGGCAGGTCACGGTCTTAACTTTCAATCCCATGGAAACATTTTTCTATCACTTGGTGGAATCACTTTTCTTTTGGGCCTCCAAATCTCTAAACTAACAGAACCCACTAGCAGAAAGACTAATTGCTAAGATTAGAAGCAAAATTTTTGTAAGTGAATCATTAAGTGTAATATTGAAGGGAGCCAGGCCAGGCATGGTGGCTCACGCCTGTAATCCCAGCACTTTGGGAAGCTGGGGCGGGCGGATCACTTGAGGCCAGGAGTTCACGACTAGCCTGGCCAACATGGTGAAACCCCATCTCTACTAAAAATACAAAAATTAGCCGGGTGACGCATGCCTGTAATCCCAGCTACTCAGGGGGCTGAGGCATGAGAATAGCTTGAACCCAGGAGGCGGAAGTTGTTGTGAGCCAAGATCGTGCCATTGCACTCCAGCCTGGGCAGCAAGAGCGAAACTCTGTCTCAAAAAAAACCCCAAATATTGAAGGGAGCCTCTTCCATTTTTTGGTTGCCAGGCTGTTAATTCTTGCTACAGAGAGACCATTCTGTCTATATAAATTATATCAGATTAGCTTATTTGAGAATGAATTCTGCTACTAAAAAAGAACCTTGAAAAGCACGAATGTAAGAAGCTGAAAGGAAATCAGGCATCTTGAGCTCATATCTATCTCACTTCCTCACTTTGTCAAATGAGAGAGGAGTTGCTAATCTAATTAAGTTAGGACTGAAGACACTGCTGTTTTATTAATGGTAAAGTTACTCTGTTGAGAGCTACCTTGTTGTATTTAAGGACTCCATCTGCTGAGTAGGACAGGTAAGGTATGTGTTATGATGGACTCTATAAGCTGGGTTTGGGCCAAGCCATCTCTCTCATTTTTCCCATGTAGGACATATGACTGTGCAGCTTCCAAAATTTAGATTATTGGGATATGTAGGGGCAATTTAAAGGTTGGCTTATCAAGCAAAGCCTCATTTTCCAACTTTGTTTTATGAGAGAAGCACTGCATATGGGAGATTAACAAGTACTTGCCCTTCAGTCAAAAGTGCATCTTGTTATGTCTCGTTTGGTTATTGATCCTTCCTTATATAAACAACCTGAGTTGAGAATCTCAGTGGGCTGAATGATAGAATTCAGGCACCAAAGCCCCACCCCAAACCTCCAGCACAAAGTAGCTGGACCAAGTAGCTGTAAGTTCTTTTTTCCAAGTTTGCCTTGTCTTTTGGGCTATTTTCTTACTAGCTCAGGGAATGCCTTGCTCTATCTTAAATGCTTATGTGGCTACTTTCCTCTACCAATAACTGTTCTTTTTTGTATCGTCTGAAGACGAGCTTAAGAGGTTATTTAAATTTTTACCCAAGAAAGCTTTGAAATGGGTGGATAACTATTAACACCAGGCCTTGAGATACTACAGGCTGGCAATTCACTTCTATTTCCCATCTCAAATTTTTCTAAGCCAAGGTGTCATTCTTAGCTCTCTAGATGTTCTGTGGTGAACCAAATGACAGCCTAAAGCACTCCATATAATTCTGTATTAGCAACACAGAACCTCCCAAATCTGACTGTTATGAGCCCTCTCATGATTAAATTCCAACATCTATGCTCTTCCTCTGAATTAAAATGAAAGGCAATTGAATTCCAAATATGTGCTCACCCTGGTTTCTTATACTGTTCAGTTTAGTCAGCCAGAAAACATTTGCTTGAGTGTTTGGGTACAGTCAGGGTAGCTTCTTCAGCAGCTGCAATGTGGGCTGGCTTCCATTGGAATGGATTTAGTTAGCTTAGCACCTCCACAGCTGAATTTCTCCAATTTCAAGGTAGTCGATGCCACACTTTTCCAGTATGTCAGAACATCCCTAGGATTGATATAAGAAGATCTCTCATCTCTATACCAAACAGCCCAGATGTTGACATATTATTTATACAATCCTAACCCACATTATTTTTTGCAGCCAAAAACAGAATATAAACTTTGGTTTCTGGGGAACAGAGGGTTTTCAAAGAAAACATAACAATCTTTGGCTTTTGGCTTGCCAGTCTGAATCAGCTTTCTATAATCTACAGACTCTAGGGCTAAACTCAGTTGGGAGGAATCTTCCATGCTTATAGGGGCACTATTTACCATCTATAGAAGAGATTTCTTCAATGTATATTGATGCTTCTCTGGCATAGGACTCGTTCTCATTCTTTTTTTTTTTTTTTTTTTTTTGAGATGGAGTCTTGCTCTGTCGCCCAGGCTGGAGTGCAGTGGCGCGATCTCGGCTGCCTGCAACCTCTGCCTCCCAGGTTCAAGCAATTCTCCTGCCTCAGCCTCCCGAGCAGCTGGGATTACCGGCGTCCACCACCACATCTGGCTAATTTTTTGTATTTTAGTAGAGATGGGGATTTACCACGTTAGCCAAGATGTCCTCGATCTCCTGACCTCGTGATCTGCCCGCCTCGGCCTCCCAAAGTGCTGGGATTACAGGAGTGAGCCACCGCACCCGGCCAGGACTCATTCTTTCTCTTAGACAATTGTTAGAAATTTGCCAGGGTAATAATACTCAGCTACCAGGTATCATAGTTTCCCTTCTTTCCCTATTATCCATCCTGCACATTTAAAGCTTAATTTTGATATCTTTTTTGAATCCTCTGTTCCTGGCAACATAATGCTGAAAGGATTGAGTTCTATCTAATGACAAAGACTTCTCTCATTTTTGAAAGGAGAGTGATTTACATTTGTAGCCAGCAGTTCTGCAGAGCAGTTTGTGGCCTTGCATTCCTTGCAATTCTGAGCTTCCTGATTGTTCTGCACCTTTCTGTGCCCATTAAGATCCTGTCATGCTGTGAAATTCCTTGTATCTATGAATCCTGTCTCTTGGAGGGGTTTGTCCTCCTTTCCTCTCCATTTGTCTCAGCTGGAGAATGGCCTTTAACATTCCTTTAAGGCCCGTGGTCCCACAGGGACCAATATGTCCCTTACAGCATGCTCCTCAGTATTTGAAATTTCTAGGCCTTGCAAACTCAGCAGCAGTGCAGACATGTTCCTTTCTGTTACCTATTTGTGTCAAAATGGGCTATGTCTCTAGTGTTGCGTTTTCCTCTATGGTACATCTGTTCTTTCAGGCAGCCTCAGCTGACTTGTTAACCTGCTTAAGTTGGATCTTTTTCTTTCTACATCAGGTATCTGACCTTTTTAGATTAGAGTACCTTTCTTTTTCTTTTCCTTATGATTTTGGTGTTTGTTTTGCTTGCATACTTATTCCTCTAATGCTTTTCCTACAGAGCTTCCCCTAGTGGGAAATAAGAGAGCACATGTGTTCAGAATTAGTTCAGTTACTGCCAGCCTTCACTACTCTCAGAAAGGTAATTCTAATTGTGGGGATGTCCAGCATATAACTTAGAGCTGGACTACTTTTGGGTTATTTGACTTACTTTAATGTGATCTAGTACTCTCCCTTAGAGTCTTAGTTCCACAAACTTCTCAGTTCTACTATATACCATATGCCGTATAGCAAATACCACACCTGTCTTCCCAGCAATATCACCTTGAAAATTACTTAATAACACAAGAAATACTCTTGCTGATCTTTCTCCTTTTCAGATCTGTCTGAACTTAATTGTAATGGCCTATTATAGTTGTCCTATTCTTTAAGAGAAATCCTCTAATTTTCTCGTAATATCTTTAGCATTAAGAGGAATCATAAAATTTTCCTAGATCCAGGCCTTTTTTTTTTTTTTTTTGAGATCAAGTCTTGCTCTGTCACCCAGGCTGGAGTGCAGTGGCATGATCTCAGCTCACTGCAACCTCTGCCTCCCTAATGATTCTCCTGCCTCAGCCTCCCAAGTAGCTGCTATTACAGACACGTGCCACCACGCCTGGCTAATTTTTGTATTTTTAGTAGAGTCAGGGTTTTGCCATGTTGGCCAGGCTGGTCTTGAACTCCTGACCTCAGGTGATCGACATGCCTTGGCTCCCAAAGTGCTGATCCAGGCCTTTCTGAGAGAACCGTTTTAATCTACTCCTGAATTCTTACTTCTCTTCTTCTATTCCTGTTTGGTCCATAACACCTTCCTTGAATAAGTAACAACAAAAATAGCTTTTTTTTTTCTTAGTCCCAGCTCTTAAAGGGCAATTATGCCAAAGTCTTCTTTCCTTTGCAAAGCTGTTTGGCCTGACCTGGCATATGTCTCCCTTAAGGAAGGCAGTCCCTCTTTTCCTTCTGCTTAGTCTAGGTATCGTCCTTTGTTTTTCCTTCACTATCCCACTTGCCTTATTCTAATCGTGTATGTGTTTAAGTTCAATCCTGTTTTTCTTTGCTTTTCTGACAAATGTGATTTCTAGAGAAGTCTTTTTAATGTTTCTTAGGATTTGCGTTTATTATTGCTTTATTGAGGCTTTTCTAGTAAGTAATCCAAGAAAATTATTTACCCCGTCTAATAAGGGCCTCATTTCCCTTTATATTTTCAGTGATTTAAATCTACCACCCAGCTATAGTTGAATCTACAATCTGCTCAGGGATTTATACTCAATGCCAATTTGATATCATGCTGGGAGGGACTGATTGCAGAACCTTCTTGACAAGCCACATAAATCTAAAGGTTAGTCATTCCTCAGTCTCCATTTTGGAATATAACAAAGGATAGAACGTGGGGCAGTTGACTGCATGCCTCTTACTAATGACGGCACATGCGATTAAAAGCTAATCCTCATACAGTGTTTTAGCGCTTACATGGACCCAGCTGCCTTTTGTAATCCTGTCAGGTAAGCTTGATAGAGAGCAAAAGGTCATGATACCAACAGATGCCTAAAATGTCTGCTTCCTCTGAGGTGAGCCTTTACTAGAACCAAAGGATTCTTCCTGTAAAAGTCCCCAAATCTTACAGGCCTTAAAGCAGCACCAAAGTTTCTTTCTCTATGACGTGTTGAGTATCTATGCATACATATTTGAGGACCCGTCACTACTAGTTCTAACTGTAGGACATTGACCTGAGCATTAAATTGGGCTTTCTGTTCTTCCTTCCCTAAACTAAACTTACCCACCCAGTCTGAGGCAGAGTAGCTGATGAGCAGGAACAGTTTTCTCCTGCCAGAGGAGCAAGCCTGCCCCGATGATTGATGTCCCACTTTTGGGGCAGACCTAGGAAAGAAGAATGAGCCAGAAAGCCTGGCTATGTGTTGTTGGTGACCTCTGCCACACTCTTGTGCATCCTGTATTCACTCTTCCACATGTGATGGATGGAGACTGAAACTTCATTCTCAGTACTTACCTTCCCAGGGGAAGAGGGAGTACATTATGGGTGAGGAATCTAATGGTTCCCTAAATGATTAAGTTATCTCAATATCATTTTTGATTATCTGATCTCTTACCACATTATTTCCTAGACTTTTTTTTTTTCTTTAAGAACAGTTTTAATTTCATAGAAAATTTGAGCCAGGTGTGGTAGCTCGTGCCTGTAATCCCTATACTTTGAGAGGCCAAGGTAGTAAGATTGCCTTAATCTGGTCGTTGGAGACTAGCCTGGGCAACACAGTGAGACCTCATCTCTACAAAAGATAAAAAAATTAGCCAGGCATGGTGGCACACGCCTGTGGTCCCAGCTACTTGGGAGGAGGGATGGGAGGATCACTTGAGCCCACCCACCCCAGTTTGAGGCTGCAGTAAGCTGAGATTGCACCACTGCACTCCAGCCTGGATGATAGAGCAAGACCCTGTCTCAAAAAATAAAAAGAAAAATTGAGCAGAAAGTATAGTATTTACGTTTATTCCCTCACCTCTTTCTCTACACACAGTTACCCCTATCATTAACATATTGCATTAGTGTGGTATGTTTGTTACAATTGATGAGTCAATATTGTTACTTTTTTTTTTTTTTTGAGACAGAATCTCGCTCTGTTGTCTAGGCTGGAATGTAGTGGCACAATCTCTGCTCACTGCAACCTCTGCCTCCTGGGTTCAAGCGATTCTCATGCCTCAGCCTCCTGAGTAGCTGGGATTACAGGCGTGAGCCACCACATCCAGCTAATTTTTGTATTTTTAGTGGAGACGGGGTTTCGCCATGTTGGCCAGGCTGGTCTCGAACTCCTCAAGTGATCCACACATCTCAGCCTCCCAAAGTGCTGGGATTACAGGGGTAAGCCACTGTGCCTAGCCCCCAATATTGTTACATATTATTAACATTCATAGTTTACATTAGGGTTGACTCTGTTGTACATGTTACAGGTTTTGACAAATGTATAATGACATGTATCCACCATTACAATATCCTACAGAATAATATTCACTGCCCTAAACGTGTCCTGTTCACCTTATCACTACATTTTTGAAATGGTATCTTTATCATATATCAAATTGCCACTTAATGAAGATCCCTCACCTTTTTTTTGTTTCTCAATATTATTTTGTTGCTTCTATGACTTGGGATTTTTTTCTCACTTGTGTTTCTTTATGGCTTATTTCTCATACAAGATAGCTATTTGTGTCTGGCCATTTTACTGACTTTCCTTGTTATTTCTATAAGTGTAAGTTGATTTATCTTTATCTTCTTACTAATTTGGCTAAGATCTCCAGAGCAAGGTTGAATAACAGTAATGACAAGGATTTGTATACCTGGTTTGTTTTATTTTATTATTATTTTATTTATTTTATTTTATTTTTGACTGAGTCTCACTCTCTCACCCAGGCTGGAGTGCTGTGGCACAATCTCAGCTCACTGCAACCTTTCGCCCCTGGGCTCAAGCGATCCTCCCACCTCAGCCCCCCAAGTAGCTGAGACCACAAATGCGTGCCACCACACCTGGCTATGTTTTTGTATTTTTGGTAGAGATGGGTTTTACCATGTTGCCCAGGCTGACCTTGAACTCCTGAGATCAAGCCATCTGCCCACCTCGGCCTCCCAAAGTGCTTGGGATTACAGGCATGAGTCACCACACCCAGCCCCATATACCTTGTTTCAAGATTGAAATGAGAACATGTCTGATGTTTCACTATTACATGTGATGTCTGCTGTTGATTTCTTAAAAAAAATTTTGTTTTAATTGACAAATAATAGTTCTACTTATAGGGAATGTAGTGATGTTTCAATGCATATAATGCGTAGTGAACAAATCAGGCTAATTAGCATATCCATTCTCTCAAACACTATTTCTTTTTGTTGGGAACATTCAATATCTTGTTTCTAGAATCTAATATTTATTATTATTATTTTATTAGAGACAGGGTCTTGCTCTGTCACCCAGGCTGGAGTGCAGTGGCATGATCATAGTTCAGTGCAACCTCAAACTCCTGAGCTCAAGTGATCCTCCCCTTTCAACCTACCAAGTAGCTGGGACTACAGGCATGTGCCACCACACCTGGCTAATTTTTTATTTTTAGTAGAGTCAGGGTCTCACTATGTTGCCTAGGCTGGCCTTGAACTCCTGGCTTCAAGCAATTCTGCCTTAGCCTACCAAAGTGCTGGGATTACAGGTGTAACCCACTGCTCCCAGCCTGAATCTTTTACTGTTAACTATAGTCATCCTACAGTGATATAGAATACTAGAACTTTTTCCTCCCATCTTGCTGTAATTTTATGTCCTTTAACAAACCTCTCTCTATCCTTCCTTCCCTCTCCCCTTCCCTCTACCCTTTCCAGCCTCTAATATCTTCTGTTCTGCTTTTTACTTGGATAAGATCAACCTTTTTAGCTTACACATATGAGTGAGAACATGTAGCATTTAAATTTCTGTTCCTAGTTTATTTCAACTAACATAATGTCTTCCAGTTCCATCCACATTGCCATGAAAGACAGGATTTCATTCTTTGCTATGGCTGAATAGTATTCCATGGTGTATATATACCACATTTTCTTTATCAATTCATCTATCATTTGACACCTAGGTTGACTCCGTATCTTGGCTGTTGTGCTTAGTGCTGCAGTAAACATGGGGGTGCAGATGTCTCTTTGTTATAATGATATCACTGGAGTACAGTGATGCAATCACAACTCACCGCAACCTCCACGTTTGGGGCTCAAGTGATCCTCTTACCTCAGCACCACCCCCACCCCCAGTCACACACCACCATCCCTGGCTAATTTTTGTATTTTTTTTGTGGAGACGGAGTTTCATCATGTTGCCCAGGCTGGTCTCAAATTCCTAGGCTCAAGCAATCCATCTGCCTTGGCCTCCCAAAATGCTAGGATTGCAGGTGTGAGCGACCACACCCAGCCCCCATTTCTTGTCTGTGGATATACCTTTCTTTAGCTTATTGGTAACAGGAGGAGCCTTTCACTATAGGTCAGTCCCATCTTTTTTTTTTTTTTGAGATGGAGTCTTGCTCTGTTGCCCAGGCTGGAGTGCAGTGGCTCGATCTCAGCTCACTGCAAGCTCCGCCTCCTGGGTTCACGCCATTCTGCCTCAGTCTCCTGAGTAGCTGGGACTACAGGTGCCCACCACCATGCCTGGCTAATTTTTTGTATTTTTAGTAGAGGCAAGGTTTCACCGTGTTAGCCAGGGTGGTCTCGATCTCTGACCTCGTGATCCGCCCGCCTCAGCCTCCCAAGATGCTGGGATTACAGGCGTGAGCCTCCGCACCCAGCAGTCCCATCTCTTATTGGAAATTATCAGTCTATTGTAGTACAGGCAAATAAATGTACCATTTGGATACAAAAGACTCTTCCGACTTATTTTCCTCACCCCTCCAACCATTAATATCCAGCTGGACATTAATCTTAGACTAAAACTCAGTTGCTGTACAAAGATCTACATTTCTTTTTTTTTTTTTTTTTTTTTTTAGTTTTTTTTTTTTTTTTTTGAGACAGAGTCTGGCTCTGTCACCCAGGCTGGAGTGCAGTGGCACCATCTCGGCTCACTGCAAGCTCCGCCTCCCGGGTTCAGCCATTCTCCTGCCTCAGCCTCCGGAGTAGCTGGGACTACAGGCGCCCCCCACCACGCCCTGCTAAATTTTTTGTACTTTTAGTAGAGACAGGGTTTCACTATGTTGGCCAGGATGGTCTCAAACTCCTGACCTCGTGATCCGCCCACCTCGGCCTGCCAAAGTGCTAGGATTACAGGCTTGAGCCACCGCGCCCGGCCAGATCTACATTTCTTCAACCTCCTTCAGTGCCTGTAAAGTCATTCTACTTATAAACTCTGTTGTTGAGTATGCCTTGGAGATGTTTTTGCTGTATTTTGGTTTAGCCCTATGTTTCATGGAAGTTCCATCACTAGCCATAGATTTCTCCCCATAATCTGATATAATCTGATTTGCTTGATGCTTTATCATCTTTATTCTTCACTCCCCACCCCTTTCTCCCTCTCCTTCTCTCCCTCCTTTGACCTCCAAGGCAACTTGATCACTTGTTTTTTGGTGGTAACCAAATAGTTAACTTGGTTCTGCTACTTGATATTTTTTGGTGTAGTATGTAGCAAAATCACCTGAAAGATCTGCCTCTGTACCCCCTCCCCAAATGAAATAAAATTTAAAAATTCAGGACACTATGAGAATAAAAATAGCTTTAGTTATAAACCTGCAATAGTCAGTACTAGGCCTTATTTGAAAATCTTCAAATAAGCTGTAAAAGTGAAATTTTGTTCATTTCCTAGCCTATTTGAGGCTTATTTTCTCTCTCATTCTAAACATTATTATTTTATTTTGATTTATCTTCACAAAATAATACAATAAGAAATAACGGAGATTTATCTATCAGAAACTATATTAACAGTTTTAGTAAAATACTTAAAATTTGCAAAATGCAAATCCTTTGAGCCATGAAGCCAATCTTAGATTTGTAAGCGATATTTTTTTACTCTGAATATACTATTTGCCTCATATTCCCAGTGCCTAGGACAGTGTTTAACACATTGTATACACCAAGTTTTCTGTAAGCCTAACCTCTATATTTTGTCTTTAACTTCGTTAAGAAATTAAGATTTTATTTGGCAAAAAGGACATTTATTTTTCTTGATATTCATTTATAAGTGTTCTAGTAAGCCTTAAATTTTTTTATTCTGTTTTCCCCACATTTTAATTATTTACTCAGAGCTGCCTTCTTTAAGCAGCTTATGGTGATACTATTTTGACTTTGGTCAGAAATCAGAATTTAAAACTGGCTGCTATCCAGCTTCTATCAGAAGTGCATTTGAGAGAAGTGTTATTTAAGAAAAGATTGCTGAAAGGACATTTAGTTCATCTCCTCTGTATTCTGAGCTGTTTCTGTTTCAAGTTAGATCTGTGAATGCTACTTTCTTAGGAAATGCAGTGTATGTTCTCAATTTCATCAAGGATAAATAATGGAAAATAAATCATATAAAAACTAATTGCTGTGTTTGAAAAACTGTCAGGATGTCAGGGGCACTGCCATAATATCATTGAATTTCCCCCAGAAAAGCTTACCATGAGAAATGTCTTAGAATCTGTGTCAGGAAAAAAAAAAAAAAGACTTCTCTGAAGGGTTAGTAGACTTGTTTGTTTCTGATTATGAGGAACTTTTTCTTTCCTCTTGACTCTTGGAAAACTCAGTGCAAAATTTTTATACTACATGGCAGCAACTCTGTAAGTCCTTCCTAAATATGTCTTCAAAAGAAATTCGGTGCTGGAAAAAGATTGGCTTTAAATAGAAAATAGAGATAAAGCATTTGGCAAGCACCTTTTTAATATGTATTGCCAAGCCAGGCTAGTGAGCCTCTTTTTATTTTATATATTTTTCCTTTGATTAGAAAACGTTGTGTGACGTGATCCTCATGGTCCAGGAAAGAAAGATACCTGCTCATCGTGTTGTTCTTGCTGCAGCCAGTCATTTTTTTAACTTAATGTTCACAAGTAAGTATCTTAAGGTAAAACATGCCATTATTTCTTCTATGAGAATGAAGTAAAATCTAAAAGAGAATATGTCATTTTTCTAATTTTTAAAGCAGTTAAGAACTTAAGGCCACAGAACAGTGAAGAGATTGAAAAAGTAGTCGTCTGATAACCAAAGGAAAAAATGTCCTTTCATTAGACCTAAAGGCCTGATGCCTTTACTGATGGAGGTACAGCTTCTACTTAAAAGCCCAGGGTTGAGGTGGAGGTTGCAGTGAGCCGAGATCGCGCCACTGCACTCCAACCTGGGCGCCAGAGTGAGACTCTGTCTCAAAAAAAAAAAAAAAAAAAAAAAAAAAAAAGCCCAGGGTTTTATTTTTAACCTTAGGTGGAAAGACAAAGAAGCAGATAAATTTCATTATATTTTAGCCGGCAAGTTAAACTTAAAAAAAAAAAAATAGCTGTAGCATATTGTGCTAGAAAGAACCCTGGATTTAGTGTTCAGAACTGGGTCCAAGTCCTACTTCCTCTACTAAGTACTATTTTATGAGCTTGGGAAAAAAACAAAATCTAGTTTTATGTTTCTGTTAATATGGTCTTTAAAAAAAAAAGTAGTACACTAATTCACTCTTTTCTCAGCTTAATTTAAGGCACATCTTGTGTGGAGAATTAATTTACATTTACTATAGGAATGTTGGGCTTGCTGGGGTGTTTTCTTCCAGAGAGAACTGTCCTGTTATTTTTCTCTATATTTAACATGGCCTGGAATGCCGTGGTTCCTCAGTCAAACTTGTGGTAGTACAGATGCCATTTATGTTTCTTCTCTTCATTTTAGCTAACATGCTTGAATCAAAGTCCTTTGAAGTAGAACTCAAAGATGCTGAACCTGATATTATTGAACAACTGGTGGAATTTGCTTATACTGCTAGGTGAGTTAAGGATTATTTTTATTTTAGAGAAGTCATGTTGGTATCTACCATGGCAAAGCATTGTTGTAACAAATGGTTGCACTATAAATTCTTCAGAATGAAAAACCACAAGGATGAAAGAGTTTGAGTATCCTATGCCATACTAATTCAAGGACTGAAAGTTTAATTTTGTGTTTAATTTCAGGGGCTATTAGGATACATTCCACAGTAACATTTAGATAATAAAAAATCATGGGTAACTAATATTCCCTGTAACTTAAATTTGCAGAATTTCCGTGAATAGCAACAATGTTCAGTCTTTGTTGGATGCAGCAAACCAATATCAGATTGAACCTGTGAAGAAAATGTGTGTTGATTTTTTGAAAGAACAAGTTGATGCTTCAAATTGTCTTGGTAAGAAATATCAGATTCCTGTTGTGGGTTTATTTTGTTTTATCCTCAATTTGTAATTTAATTTTTTAAACAGGCTGATTTTAAGTATCCTCATTTAACCTTAAAGACATTGTTCACTAGAACATTTTCTAGTAATAAAATTTAAGAGGGGCTTAGAGAGATGCATATTAATCTGGGCAGCAGCAAGCTTATTAAATATTATATCAACATTTTCTAAAACACATAATGGTTTTTCATGGATCTAGGACAAGGAATAAGGATTGCATGACAGTGACATGATTATGAATGTTTCCTTTTATTTAAGCACTTATGATATGCTAAGGTCTATCACAGATGAGGCAACTTATAGTTAGGTAACTTGCCTGAGGTCACATAGCTAGTATATGAAGGAGCTGGGATTGGAACTCAAGTAATATAATTCTTAACTACTACACCTTGCTGCCTCCCCACATTGTCAAAATGCTGTTTTATACTAAAAAACATAACCTTAGTCTATAAGTTAATATACTAACTGAGGGACTGCTATAGCCATTTTGAAGCTATTAATAAAGTATTTTCTATTTTGTGATAGGAGAAGCAGAAAAAGTTGATCAGAGCCTTCCAGAGTGTGGTATGCTTTTCACTGTGTGATGATCCTTAGTGGCACATGAATGAACGTCCAGATGTTTGTGCAGTAGCCCACCCTTATCTGCAGGATACGTTCCAAGACCCCCAGTGAATGCCTGAAACTGCAGATAGTACTGAATCCTATATATACTGTGTTTTTTATGATACATACATGCCTATGATGAAGTTTAATTTCTAAATTAGACAGTAAAAGATTAACAACAATAATAATAAAATAGAACAACTTTAACAATATGCTAGCATCACTACTCTTATATTTTGGGGCCATTATTAAGTAAAATAAGGGTTACTTGAACAGAGCACTGCAATACTAGTCCACTTCATAACCAGGATGGTTTCTTAAGTGACAGACAGGCAGGTAGGTTATACAGCATGGATATGCTGGTCAAAGGGATGATTTCTGTCCCAGGCAGGATGGAGCAGGATGATGTGAGATTTCATCACACAACTCAGAACAGCACACAATTTCAAACATATGAATTGTTTATTTCTGGAATTTTCCATTTAATGTTTTTGAACCACAGGAAGCAAAACCATGGATAAGGGGACTACTCTAATTCCATTTTCCTACCCTTGTTGTGATTCAGAGGCTTTAAAGAAAGGGAAAAGCCCTGGGATAGGAGTGCTAGGAAAGCAGGGAGGAAAGAAAAGTAGAATGAAGGAAAGTATAAAGAGGGGTCAAAGAATCCAGTCAGTGCTAAGATATTTGACCCAGGAGAAAAGAAGAGGGGTGCTAATGACAAGAACGCAAAGACTGATGCAAAGGGCTCCTGGAGATGCTTCAGAATTTTGGCAAGCCTCCTCTGTCCCTAATTTTTGTAGGCTTTCCTCATTCCGGACACTTTAGTACTCCTTGTGCTCATACCCCCTCACTGTGCGCACAGAGAGAGAGATCTTGGAAGGCAGGTGGAAAGAAGCAGAATAAATTTCAGGAGGGAGTAAAAGTCAGGTGAAGGGAATAAAAATGAGACTTAGCCTAATATCCAGAAAAGGAATTGGACTAGATGGAGCAGGAAGAGAAATAGCTATGCAGGTGAATATACTGATGGAATTTTTAAAAGGTAGCCATGGGTCTACATATTGAAACGATCCCTATGTTAGGAAATAAAAGGCCAATCTCTAATCCTACCTGTACAGCAGAGACACTCTGGCATGAGTCCTTCCATCTCTCTGGGCCATAGTTGGGGCTTCACTCGTCAATAAGATTTATATTCATAAGATTTAAACTTCCATTATATAAATAATTATCTTCAGACAATGTACTATAAAAGGGGAATTACCTTAACTAAGTTTTTGGAAGATGATGGCTTATGTATGTTTCTATAACTCCCTAGCACTCTAAATTTCCTCCTGGGGTGATTCAACTACAAAGAAGAATGGCTGAAATATAGGTAGGTAGTAGATGTGGTGGTGCAAAGCATAGTGTGGAACCTGGAGTGAGTCTGTGCTAAGCACATCTTAGGCTTTGGGCTTCTGAGGAGACCATTTAGCAGTTTTGCTTCTGGATACCTTCTGTCCTTATTGTTCACAAAGCTGGGAGGAAGGACAGCCCAGCAACCTAGAAAGTAGCCTGATTCCTGGCTAAGCTTGTGGCAAAGACAGTGGCCCAGCCAGGTGAGCCAGGTGCCATAGCCCAATAACTAGGGAAACGGCTTCTGCTTGCTTTCTGTTTAGCCCTGAGCATGGCTCTCAATGTCAGCTGATTGGAGAATTCCTATCTTAGTTTTTACCACCTGTCAATTCTCTGCTGCCCAGAAAGGGTCCAACAATCGGGCTTCCACAAATGCTAAAGGAACCGGTGGCAGCTGATGGAATCCGGCAAAGATCATGTAAAAAATTAAACCCAGTACCAGCCTGGCCAACATGGTGAAACCCCATCTCTACCAAAAAAATACAAAAATTAGCGGAGCGCAGGCGTGGTGGCACACACCTGTAGTCCCAGCTACTCCGGAGGCTGAGGCGGGAAAATCATTTGAACCGGGAGGCGGAGGTTGCAGTGAGCCGAGATCGTGCCACTGCACTCCGGCTGCATGAGACAGTGAGACCCTGTCTCGGAAAAAAAAAAAAAAAAAGAAACCCAGTACTTTGAGGAACAGAAAACCAAACTAAACAGCCAAAATGAATGGCTCTTGTAAGGCAAATTTAATGTAAGAAATAGAAGGGAACAAATTAACCGGGCATGGTTGTGCCCGCCTGCAGTCCAAGCTACTCCGGAGGCTGAGGCGGGAAAATCGCTTGAACTGGGAGGCGGAGGTTGCAGTGAGTGAGCCGAGATTGCGCCACTGCACTCTAGCCTGGACTACAGAGTGAGACTCTGCCTCAAGAAAAAAAAAAAGTGAACTTAAAAATACGATATGTAAAAATATGGTTTTACAGTTTTTTGACATTCAATTGAATTGAAAAATAGAATGGATACTCTTAAAAATCAAACCGAAGAAGATCAAACGGGAAGTTGCCTCATGATACGAAACAAACATGCAAAGGAAGTCACTAGTGAGAAGATAAAGGGAAGGAAGATACAGGAACTGCAGTGTGAGGTAGGAGTTCCAGAAGGAACAGATGGAGAAAGCAATAATCAAATAAGACCATGACTTCTTTGGGTTTAAAAAAAAAAAAAACTTTAACTTTTGCTCTAAGTTATACTGAGTATTAAACCTGATCAATGAACTAAGATATTCCTCCCTCAGATATATTCTAGTGATATTTTTCACCTTCAAAGATCAAAAGAGAGCTTACATTTGGGGTGATAAAAATATTCTGGAACTAGATAGTGGTGACTGTGGTACAACATTGTGAATGTAGTAAATGTCACGGTAAGCTTTATGTGTATTTTACCACAGTAAAAAAAAAGTGACCCTACAGCTAGCAGGTCCCAAAAGAAACTCCCACACCCATTAGCAGTCACTCCCCATTCTTCCTCCGGCAGCCCTGGCAACCATGAATCTGCTTTCTGCCCCTATAAATTTGCCTATTCTGAGTGTTTCATATAAATTGAATCATACCAAAGGTGACCCTTTGTGTCTGGCCTCTTTGAGCACAGTGTTTTTAGGGTTCATCCATATTGTAGCATTTATCAGTACTTCATTTCTTTTTATGGCTGAGTAATATTCCATTGCATGGATATACCAAAATGTGTTTATCCATTTACCGATGGGTGAATGAGTTGTTTCCAAGCCAGCACATTTTATAGAGGAAAAGGAAAGCACTGGTTAACTTGAACAAAAAAAAATAAAAGTGCTTTCTGCCATCTGGGACCTTGGCTGTGGATCAGGTGAGTGCACAGATCAGACCAAAGCCCTACAGTTGGCATGGCCTGGGCCTCTGTCCGTGGTTGCAGGGGCATCTCCACAGCTACTGCATGCAGTGATCATGGGGGCCCCAGCCCTGGGCTTAGGCAAGGGCACTGTGTTGTTGTACATCACCAAACACTTCAAGCTGAGGCACCTCTCCAGCAGGGACTGCTCCAGGACAACATGCTACAGGGCACATAAATTGGTATGTTAGCCAAGGCTTTTCTTGACCAAGGGAAACTCATCCCAAATGGTGTTACAACTTGGCTGGCCCATCATGAACTGAAAAATCTCACCTAATATAGCTGGTTTTCCAAGGACACTGCCATAGGCAGAAGCCCTAGATGAGCTTATCGGATAGACACAATGATTAACTTGTATGTGCCTTTGGAGGTCATTTAAACAACACTTCACTGCTTGCTGTTCATCTGGCCAGTGGCCGAGTCAACTACATTGAATTCAACCCTCCCCAAACTGTGGGCATTGCTGATCTGACTGGGAAGCTTCTCATTCGGCCTGAGAATGATAGACCAGAGACACAGTTATCAAGAGAGTGAAGACTTATGGAGCCAGTCCCAGAACTTTACCAGAAAAAAAAGGGATGTTGGAAACACTCTCCAGAGCAGAAACCAACAAGATTTAACGTCATGTTTATGCTTTCCTACAAACTAAAGTTCCACAAAATCAGAAAGCCCCAGTTACTCCATGAGGAGAAATGATTATAACTAGTAAGAGGAGCAGAACCTCCTTGTCCTTGGATTTAGAGGCTCCTTTTCCTAAGAATGGAGCATGTATAAATAAGAATGTATGCATGTATAAGAATGTATGCATGTATAAATTCTTTGAAAATTATATTATTTCTACAGATTTTATTCTGGATACTAATGATGTGCCAAATTAATCAGGTACTGATTCATCTTTTGAAATCATCTAATGTGTTTTATCCAGTTATCTTCTAGCAGTGTGCAATTCAAAAACATCATCGGTGTCTAAACTTTTAAAACATCTGTTAGAGCAAAATTAAAAGAGCAATTAGTAGTCTTTTTTCTTCAGTAAGAGTAAGTGGTTGATAAAATTTTCATATTTTTCTGGAAAAGTTTTTAAAAGTTACATGTCATTTGGGGAAAATGTCTCATAAGTTTTTGCACAGAGATATTTCTAGCCCTGTGGAACATGGTTTTGTGAGACATCATATCTATAAAATTCCAGAAAAACAGCAACTGGATTTACAGATCTGTTGCAACATGCAAATTCACTGCTGCCTTTACACTAAGAAATTTATAAGCTAGCCATATATGCTATATTTATTTTGTTGTTAAACATACCTTAGGTTTACTCAGAATTTTCAATTTGCTATACAATTATCAATTAGCATATGGGAATATATTACTTTAAGATGACTTGTTTTCTTTTGAAAATACATGTGTGCTGAGGGATAAGATTTATGTCAGAAATTGACATTTTAAGTTCTTGGATAAGTTCTCGCAGCACAGTTGAATGAATTTTCATTGGAAACTGTAATTTAAAGACTCACTTTTTCATCTGTTACTCAGGTTCAGAAATGTATGTTTTAAGATCTACTTGCCAGTTTCTCTTTTTGATCCAAACATATGATCTGCCTTGATAAATAACAACATCTGGTACCAAGAAAAAGAAAGAAAAAAGATTAAGAGTAAACCTATGGCACTATGTAAAGTGAACATATTTTGTTGTTACGAAATAGAAATAATAGATCAGGCATGTCTGGGGAGTATTCCCTTTGCATAACAAACACAAGTAGTAAACAGGTTATAGCAACAAAAAGAATTTACATAATGGTTAACAGGGATCAGGAAAGTGACTTTCCTGAAAGAGTTATTTATTCCTGATGACATTGATACCTAGTAGTGTTCGCTGCCACCCTATCTTAAGGGGAAAGAATTCTGCTAGTGAGTGTCATCTGAGCAACCATTTAAAAATCCGAATCATTTTAGATTCCTTAGTGGAGCAACAAGGATGCATGCTTATGTACTGTGAGTTGGTAGGAGAAGTGGGCCAATATGAGAGGTGGAGATAAAACTCGACTGTCTCCCATGGCATATTTACATTTACTTGATGCTAAATCAAATGAAACAAGCCCTTGTACAGCTGTTATTAACTGCCTTTGAAAATTTGGCCCTTGTTTCCCAGGAACTTGAAATAAAAATGCCAACAAATGGTTCTTGTGTATTTTGGTGGAAAAAAACTTACTTTCCTTTTCTTTTGATTGAAAAAAAATTATTGTTGATCTTTGAAAATGAATCAAGGCTTTAAAGAGGATTATAGTAGATATTGCATTCTTTATAAAACTTGCCTTAATACCTATTTGTTTTTATTTTTGTGGGTGCATAGTTGGTATATTTATGGGGTATATAAAATGTTTTGATACAGGCATGCAATGTGAAATAAGCACATCATGGAGAATGGGGTATCCATCCCCTCAAGGATTTATCCTTTGAGTAACAAACAATCCAATTACACTCTTATTTTAAAGTGTACAATTAAGTATTGACTATAGTCACCCTGTTGTGCTATCAAATAATAGGTCTTATTTATTCTTTTTTTTTTTTTGGTACTCGTTAATCCTCCCCTCAATCTCCCAACTACCATTCCAGGCCTCTGGTAACCATCTTTCTACTCTCTATGTCCATGAGTTCAACTGTTTTGATTTTTAGATCCCACAAATAAATGAGAATATGTGATGTTTGTCTTTCTGTGCCTGGCTTATTTCACTTAACATAATTATCTCTGGTTCCATCTATGCTGTTGCAAATGACTAGATCTCATTCTTTTTTATGGCTGAGTAGTACTCCATTGTGTATATATATACCACAGTTTCTTTACCCATTCATCTGTTGATGGACACTTACGTTGCTTCCAAATCTTAGCTATTGTAGACAGTGCTGCAGCAAACATAAGGATGCAGATGTCTCTTTGATATACTGATTTCCTTTCTTTTGGGTATATACCCAGAAGTGGGATTGCTAGATCACATGTTAGCTCAATTTTTAGTTTTTTGAGAAACCTCCAAGCTATTCTCCATAATGGTTGTACTAATTTACATTTCCACCAACAGCGTACGAGGGTTCCCTTTTCTCCACATCCTTGCCAGCATTTGTTATTAACTATCTTTTGGATATAAGCCATTTTAACTGGGGTGAGATGATATCTCATTATAGTTTTGATTTGCATTTCTCTGATGATCAAGGATGTTGAATACCTTTTCATAAGTCTGTTTGCCATTTGTATGTCTTTGAGAAATATCTATTCAAATCTTTTGCCCATTTTTTCATTGACTATTAGATTTTTTTCCTATAGAGCTCCTTATATATTCTGGTTATTAATCCTTTGTCAGATAAGTAGTTTGCAGAGATTTTCTCCCATTCTATAGGTTGTCTCTTCATTTTGTTGATTGTATCCTTTACTGTGCAGAAGCTTTTTAACTTGATGTGACTCCATTTGTCCATCTTTATTTTGGTTGCCTGTTCTTGTGGGGTATTGCTCAAGAAATCTTTCCCCAGACCAATGTCCTGGGGATTTCCCCCCAGTGTTTTCTTGTTGTTTCATAGTTTGAGGTCTTAGATTTAAGTCTTTAATCCATTTTGATTTGATTTTTGCATATGATGAGAGATAGGGGTCTAATTTCATTCTTCTGCCTATGGATATCCAGTTTTCCCAGCACCACTTATTGAAGAGACCTGTCTTTTCCTCAGTGTGTATTCTTGGCACCTTTGTTGAAAATGAGTTCACTGTAGGTGTGTTGATTTGTTTCTGGGTCCTCTATTCTGTTCCATTGGTCTATGTGTCTGTTTTTATGCCAGTACATGCTGTTTCAATTACTATAGCTCTGTAGTATAATTTGAAGTTGGGTAATGTGATTTCTCCAGTTTCATTCTTTTTGCTTAGGGTAGCTTTGGCTATTCTGGGTCTTTTGTGGTTCCATATAAATTTTAGGATTGTTTTTTCTACTTCTGTGAAGAATGTCATTGGTATTTTGATAGGGATTACATTGAATCTGTAGATTGCTATGGGAAGTATGGACATTTTAGCAATATTGATCTTCCAATCCATAAACGTGGAATATTTTCCCACTTTTTGGTGTCTTCTTCAATTTCTTTTATCAGTGTTTTATAGTTTTCATTATAGAGATCTTTCACTTCTCTGGTTAATTCCTAGTTATTTAATTGTATGTGTGGTTATTGTAAATGGGGCTACTTATTTTATTTTATTTATTTTATTTATTTATTTATTTATTTTTGAGACAGAGTCTCACTCTGTCACCCAAGCTGGAATGCAGTGGTGTGACCTTGGCTCACTCAGTCTCCACCTCTTGGGTTCAAGCGATTCTCCCACCTCAGCCTCTCGAGTAGCTGGGACTACAGGTGCATGCCACCACACCTGACTAATTTTTTTGTATTTTTAGTAGAAACTGGTTTTTGCCGTGTTGGCCAGGCTGTTCTCAAACTCCTGACCTCAGGTGATCCACCTGCCTCAGCCTCCCAAAGTGCTGGGATTACAGGCATGAGCCACCACGCCCAGCCCTCTTATTTCTTTTTCACATTGTTCACTGTTGGTGTATAGTAATGCTACTAATTTTTGTATGTTGATTTTGTATCCTGCAACTTTACTGAATTTATCCATTCTAATAGTTTTCTTTTTTTTTTTGAGACGGAGTCTCGCTCTGTCACCCAGGCTGGAGTGCAGTGGCGCAATCTCGGCTCACTGCAAGCTCCGCCTCCCAGGTTCACGCCATTCTCCTGCCTCAGCCTCTCCGAGTAGCTGGGACTACAGGCGCCCGCCACCATGCTCGGCTAATTTTTTATATTTTTAGTAGAGACAGAGTTTCACCGTGGTCTCGATCTCCTGACCTCGTGATCCGCCCGCCTCGGCCTCCCAAAGTGCTGGGATTACAAGCGTGAGCCACTGCGTCCGGCCTCATTCTAATAGTTTTCTTGTGGAGTCTTTTAGTTTCTCCAAATATAAGATCATATTGTCTGCAAACAAGGATAATTTTATTTCTTCCTTTCCGGTTTGGCTGCCCCTCATATCATTCTCTTGTCTGATTGCTCTAGCTAGGACTTCCAGTACTATATTGAGTAACAGTGGTGAAAGTGAGCATCCTGGTTGTGTTCCAGATCTTAGAGGACAGGCTTTCAGTTTTTCCCCATTCAGTATCATACTAGCTATGGGTCTGTTGTATATGGCTTTTATTATGTTGAGGTATGTTCCTTCTATCCCCAGTTGTTTTAGGGTTTTTATTATGAAAGGATGTTGAATTTTTTCAAATGCTTTTTCAGCATTGACTGAAATTTTCATATGGTTTTTATCCTTCATTTTGTTGATATGCTGTATCACATTGATTGATTCGTGTATGCTGAACCATCATTTGCATTCCAGGGATAAATCCCACTTGGTCATGATGAATTATATTTTTAATGTGTTGTTGAATTTGGTTTGCTAATATTTTGTTGAGGATTTTTGCATCAATGTTCATTAGAGATATTGGTGCCTGTAGTTTTCTGTTTTTTTATGTGTCTTCGTCTGGTTTTGGTATTAGGGTAATGCTGGCCTCATCAAATGAGTTTGGAAGTATTCCCCCCTCCTCTGTTTTTTTGGAATAGTTTGAGTAGGATTGGTATTAGTTCCTCTTTAAATATTTGGTAGGATTAATCAATGAAGCCATCAAGTCCCAGGCTTTTTTTACTGGGAGACTTTTTATTATAGCTTCATTGTCATTACTTGTTATTGATATGTTCACATTTTGTATTACTTCCTGATTCAATCTTGGTAGGTTGTATGTATCTAGAAATTTGTTCATTTCTTCTAAATTTTCCAATTTATAGGCATATATTAATAGTTGCTCATAGTAACCATTAATGATCCTTTGAATTTCTGCAGTATCAGTTGTAGTGTCTCCTTTTTCATTTCTAATTTTATTTATTTGGATCTTCTCTCTCATTTTCTAAGTCTAACGGTTTGTTCATTTTGTTTTAACTTTTAAAAAAACCAACTTTTTGTTTCATTGATCTTTTGTATTTTTTTCATTTCAGTTTTATTTTTTCTCTGATCTTTATTATTTCTCCTACTAATTTTGGATTTGGTTTGCTCTTGCTTTTCTAGTTCTTTTAGATACATCATTAGATTGTTAATTTAAGATTTTTCGTCTCTTGATGTAGGCACTTATGGCTATAAATTCCCTCTTAGTACTGCTTTTGCTGTGTCCCATAGGTTTAGGGATATTATCATCATTTGTTACTTGTTTCAAGAAATTTTTCAGTTTCCTTTTTAATGTCTTCAGTGATCCCCTGGTCACTCAGGAGCATATTGTATAATTTCCATGTGTTCATATAGTTCACAAAATTCCTCTTGTTATTAATATCTAGTTTTATTCCATTGTGGTCAGGGGAGATGCTTGATACTATTAAGTTTTTTTTTAATGTTTTAAGACTTGTTTTGTGACCTAGCATATGGTCTATCCTTGAGAATGATCCATGTGCTGAGGAAAAGGATGTGTATTCTATAGCTCTTGGATGAAATATTCTATAAATATCTGTTAGATCCATTTGGTCTATAGTGCAGATTAAGTCTGACGTTTGTTGATTTTCTGTCTGGAAGATCTCTCCAGTGCTGAAAGTGGGGTGTTGAAGTCTCCAGCTATATAATGCCGTTATTTGAATGATATGTGCTTTCTGAAAATGTTGTGACCTGCTAAACATGTATTATCACTAGGCTATCAGGCATACATTAGTCTTTATTAGAATAAAACAAAATTTCATAACTGTGGCTATTTGTCTTTGGTCCTTCACAGGGCCTACTCTGTCCCACCTTCCTTTCTGCTGCCTTGATGTCTCACTGGCTTCTGAATGAGTGACTGTGTAAAAATAAGTTGGTCTTAAAACAGTAAAAAAAGAAAGAATATCAATATAAAAGAATTTACAGGCTTTCAAAGAGAAGCAGTATAGTATATTACAAAAAATAACCATAAATTCTTTCCATCCATTTATGTCCACCCTTTTGCAATGTGACTTGGTAGCTCCTCCCATCTCCCTTGTAATCTGTGGCCGTGTGACTTGCTATAGCCTGTGGAACATTAGCAAATGTGAAGTTAGCAGAGGATAGAAAAATGCTTTTGCTTTGGGATTTGCCCTCCATTGTTTCTGGGAACTCTTCTGCTGCCATGAGAAGAAGGCTAGAGACCATAGGGCAGAGATGAACTATCCCAGCTGGTGTCTATAACGAGTTACTTAGAAAAGAAAGAGAATCAGAATGCCATTAATTTTTTATCTGCAACACAAAATTAGAACATAATATCACAAGGTTGCAAATGAGAGGGAGAGAAAACTGCATTTCAAAGCATCATTCATTTGGATATTGCAAGAAAACAATCACGTGTATCCCTTCTGAGAAAAGTATTAGAAGAAGTACTGAGGCTAGCTAAGTGAGAGAGGTAAAGAGCTCAAGATAAGGATGTGCTGGTTAGGTTTCTTACTTGCAAGCAAAATAAACCAAATGTTGCTGGTTTACACAGAAAGGGAATTTATGGAATGGCTGGTCAGTAACTCATAGCATTGCCCAGAAATCTCAAGTCAGATTTTAAAAGGAAGAAGGATTTGAATAACACAAACTTGTTTAGCTAGATAACACAGAATGTTTTACCTAGTCATCAGAGAACACAGATTGTTTTCAGATACCCTTGGAGTATTTACAAGTACTGATCACCAGCCACAGAAAAGCTGGAGCACCTAAAAAAGAGGAGACACAGGCCACGTCCCCTGATTACAGTGCAGTAAAACTAAAAATTAACTATGGAAGGACAGCTCTTCTCTCCCACCCCATTCTGAACACTTGAAAATTTAACCAAAGAATTATTTACAAAATTATTTTTTAGAGATATTAAAGGTAAACTTATAGGCTATATAGAAACATGGCAATAAGCACACAATAAACTGAAATCTTTGGAATATAACCAAAGTATTTCTTAGAAGAAAATTTGTAGTCTTAAATTTTTTTCCAAATAAATGTATTTATTTTTATTCTTTCTTGACTTATGTATCCTACTCAGAGAAAAATAATTTGTAAACACCTAATAAAAGTAGAAAAAATATGATTTAAAATATAAATTAGGCCAGGCGCAGTGTCTCACGCCTGTAATCCCAGCACTTTGGGAGGCCGAGGTGGGCGGATCACCTGAGGTCAAGAGTTCGAGACCAGTCTGGCCAACATGGGGAAATCTCATCTCTACTAAAAATACAAAAATTAGCCAGGCATGGTGGTGTGTGCCTGTAATCCCAGCTACGCAGGAGGCTGGGGCAGGAGAATCACTTGAACTCCAGAGGTGGAGGTTACAGTGAGCTGAGATTGCGCCATTGCACTCCAGCCTAAGCAACAGAGTGAGTGAGACTCCATCTCAAAAAAAGAAAAAATACAAATTAATAAAGTAGAGAAATAAAACTAATAGACTATAGACTTAGAAAAACTAAAGCTAAGTATTTCGAAGAATGGTACAAAATAGCCTCGGACTTAACAAGTCTTATCAAGAAGAAAAGATCAAAGAACAGCATCAAGAATTAGAACTATAGCTATGAAAGCAAAAGGCAGTGACCAAAATTGTCTTTTTTTTTTTTTTTTTTTTGACAGAGTCTCACTCTGTCACCTAGGCTGGAGTGCAGTGGTGTGATCTCGGCTCACTGCAACCTCCACCTCCCAGGTTCAAGCGGTCCTCCTGCCTCAGCCTCCTGAGTAGCTGGGATTACAAGTGCCCACCAGCATGCCCGGCTAATTTTTGTATTTTTGGTAAAGACGGGGTTTCACCATGTTGGCCAGGCTGGTCTCGAACTCCCGACCTCAAGTGAGCTGCCCTCTTCATCCTCCTAAAATGCTGGGGTTACAGGCATGAGCCACCATGCCTGGCTAGGTTTTATGCTTTTTAAGACAATTTTGGGCTGGGCACGGTGACTCCTAAAATGCTGGGATTACAGGCATAAGCCACTGTGCCCAGACCAAAATTGTCTTAAAAAGCATAAAACCTGGCCAGGCATGGTGGCTTATGCCTGTAATCTCAGCACTTTGGAAGGCCGAGCGGGCGGACCACTTGAGGTCGGGAGTTCAAGACCAGCCTGGCCAACATGGTGAAACCCCGTCTCTACCAAAAATACAAAAATTAGCCTGGCGTGCTGGTTGGCACCTGTAATCCCAGCTACTCAGAAGGCTGAGGCAGGAGGACCGCTTGAACCTGGGAGGTGGAAGTTGCAGTGAGCCAAGTTCGTGCCACTGCACTCAAGCCTGGGCGACAGACTGAGACTCCGTCTCAAAAAAAAAAGAAAAAAAAAGGCACAGTGGTTCACGCCTGTAACCCCAGCACTTTGGGAGGCCAAGGCAGGTGGATCACGAGGTCAGGAGTTCAAGACCAGCCTGGCCAAGATGGTGAAACCCTGTCTCTACTAAAAATACAAAAATTAGCTAAGCATGGTGGCATGCACCTGTACTCCCGGCTACTCAGGAGGCTGAGGTAGGGAATTGCTCGAAACCCAGGAGGTGGGGTTGCAGTGAGCCGAGATCAGGCCACTGCACTCCAGCCTGGGCGATAGAGCAAGACTCCATCTCAAAAAAAAAAAAAGAAAAAAGAAAAAAGGTATAAAACCCAAAGCCAGTAACCTCAGAAACAATAAAAAAAGTAAAGATGTATTTCTTTTTTGTTTTTAAGACAGTCTCATTTTGTCGCCCCAGCTGGAGTGCAGTGGCTCAGTCTCAGCTCACTGCAACCTCTGCCTCCCGGGTTCAAGTGATCCTCCTGAGTAGCTGGGATTATAGATGTGTGCCACCACACTCAGCTGATTTTTGTATTTTTAGTAGAGATGGGGTTTTACCATGTTGGCCAGGCTGGTCTCTAACTCCTGACCTCAAGTGATCCGCCCGCCTAGGGCTCCCAAAGTGCTGGGATTACAGGCATGAGCCACCATGCAGATGTATTTCTAATTAGTGCTCCAGGCTTGAAGGCTTTGTGGGTTAATTCTATCAACCTTTCAAAGAATAGATTAATTCTTATGTTATTTAAATTGTTCTAAATCTCTAGAAAGGGTAGAAAACTTGCCAGCTCATTCTCTTGGGGTAGGGTTACCATAATACCAACAATGGATGAAGAAAGTGTGTGCTTGTATATACGTGCATGTGTACAAACACATATAATATTTTAGTTTCATTGAAAAAGATTTATTAATGCTAAAAAAAAAACCATCAAGAATACCCCTCATGTGGAATGGTGATAGTGGGAAAGGTTATGCATGTGTGGTGACAACAGGGACATGGGAACTCTGTAATGTTTCTTCAGTTTTGCTATAAACCTAAAACTGCTCTGAAAAAATGAAGTGTATTTTAAAAATAATAATACTTTTTGACCAGCTAGGATTTACTTTAAAAATGACACAATGGTTCGATCATTTCAATGTCAAGAAATCTAGTAACATAATTTACTATGCTAACAAGCTGTAGGAGAAAACTGAGTACATAAAATCATAGCAGCAGATGCTGAAGGCACCTTTTGTGATTTCAATAGCCATTTCTGATGTTTAAATAGCAAAAATAATAATCCTTAAAATAGGAATACTACTGGGTGAAACTATTAGAAGTGTACAGATACAGCTAACTTTTCACCATGAGCATCAAACATGTCATGGCATTGGTTAGTACATTTTCAAAGGAGGTGGAAAATGCCAGCTAATCTAAGTTGGTTAGCAAGCATCAGCTCTGAGAACCTTTACGGCACAAATATGAAAGCATCAAAATTCATTAAATGAAGACAATGTGAAATTGAAACATGGAAAAACAGATAATGAATTGAAAAAAGAGTCAACATGTTTAAGGATGCTTGCCGCATGATTACATACAAAAATAATTTGTACTTTTATATAGAAGAGGGAGCAGACTTTTCCTGTAAAGGACCAGAAAAGTAAATATTTTAGGCTTTATGGACCACATGTGGTCCTTATTCCTCCTCCTTTCCTTTCTGTCTTCACTTCTCCCTTTTCTCCTTTTTTTTTTTTTCCCCTTAACCTTTCAAAAAAAATGTAAAAGCTATTCTTAGTTGGTGACCCTACAAAACAGGCTATGGGCTAGATTTTGCCTATAAATAGTACTTTACAGACCCCTGACATAAAAGTTTATATCTGAATAAATTTGATGTATGTCATGTTTTTAAGTAGAGCTCCTCCATGCTGCAGAAGTTGTCCCAAAGTAATCCAAAAGTTCAGTGCAATTCTGATTAATATCACATGGAGATTTTGTAAAGTAGAATGTAATAAGCTTATGTTAAAATTTGTCTGCAAGAGAAAATGTTTAACAATAGCCAAGAAAAGTTTGAAAACACATTGAAGGGGGCTTCTCCTACAGAATATAAAAACCAGCCGGGCACGGTGGCTCACGCCTGTAATCCCAGCACTTTGGGAGGCCAGGGTGGGCGGATCACGAGGTCAGGAGATCAAGATCATCCTGGCTAACACGGTGAAACCCCGTCTCTACTAAAAAATACAAAAAAAATTACCCGGGCATGGTGGTGAGCACCTGTAATCCCAACTACTCGGGAGGCTGAGGCAGGAGAATGGTGTGAACCTGGGAGGCGGAGCTTGCAGTGAGCCGAGATCACGCCACTGCACTCCAGCCTGGGTGATGGAGTGAGACTCCATCTCAAAAAACAAAAAAACAAAAACAAACAAAAAAACAGTCTTTTATAAGACAGTATAGTATTGGCACAAGAATAGACAAATTCATGAAACAGAAACGGATCCAGATTTATGAAATTTACTCAATTTTCCTGAAGTCATGCTTCATCTTGAACGTATACTTGGTTTTTCTAAAAATGATTTTCTATTCTTTTATTTTCTTTCTGTGTTTAGGTATAAGTGTGCTAGCGGAGTGTCTAGATTGTCCTGAATTGAAAGCAACTGCAGATGACTTTATTCATCAGCATTTTACTGAAGTTTACAAAACTGATGAATTTCTTCAACTTGATGTCAAGCGAGTAACACATCTTCTCAACCAGGACACTCTGACTGTGAGAGCAGAGGATCAGGTGACTAAATTGCTTTCTCACATTTTTCTTAATAAAAATGTCTTTATTGGTTTCTTAAAACTCACGTTTGGACACATGACAAGGGAAAGAGTCATATTAGGAAAGAATATGTTCTTTACACTAAACAGAGTATTGCAATCTTAGGTGCTTGCCAGGCTGGCTCTTTGAGAAATAGGCCACTTCATAGAGATAAAACCATTGGGTACCATGGTAGGCAGAACAATGCCTTCCCAAAGATGTCCACTTCCCAGTCCCCAGCATCTGGAATATACCTATGTGACAGATAGGACTTTGCATATGTGACTAAGTTAAGGATTTTGAGATGAGATTATCCAAGTGAGTCCAGTGTAATCATAAAGATCCTTAAATTTGGAAGAGGGAAGCAAAAGCAGCCAGCGTCAAGTGGTGCAATGTGAGAAAGACTTGACTGGTCATTGCTGTCTTTGAAGGTGGAAGGGGACCATAAGCCAAGGAATGCAGGCAGCTGCTAGATGCTGGAAAAGGCAAGGAAATGGTTTCTCCTATAGAGTCTCCAGGCAGACACACTGGTTTTAGTGCACTGTGACCCATTTTGGACTCTGACCTATAGAACTGTCAGATAAACTGTCAGAAGTGTAAGCTGGGTGCAGTCATTTGGGAGCTGAGTGGGGGAACACTTTATTTCATTCATTCTTTCGTTCATTCATTCATTCATTTATTGAGACAGTGTCTCGCTCTGTCGCCCAGGCTGGAGTGCAGTGGCGTGATCTCTGCTCACTGCAAGCTCCTTCTCCCAAGTTCACGCCATTCTCCTGCCTCAGCCTCCCTAGTAGCTGGGACTACTGGTGCCCGCCACCGTGCCCGGCTAATTTTTTGTATTTTTTAGTAGAGACGGGGTTTCACCGTGTTAGCCAGGATGGTCTAGATCTCCTGACCTCGTGATCCTCCTGCCTTGGCCTCCCAAAGTGCTGGGATTACAGGCGTGAGCCACTGCACCCGGCCTTTTTTATTTTTTTGAGGTGGAGTCTCACTCTGTTGCCCAGGCTGGAGTGCAGTGGCGCGATCTCGGCTCACTGCAACCTCCACCCCCTGGGTTCAAGCGATTCTCATGCCTCAGCCTCTCAAGTAGCTGGGATTATAGGCATGTGCCACTATACCCTGCTAATTGAGATGGAGTTTCACCAGGTTGGCCAGGCTGGTCTCAAATAGGTGACCTGCCCACCTCAGCCTCCCAAAGTGCTAGGATTACAGGTGTGAGCCACCATGCCTGGCTGTGGGAACACTTTAATATGCAGACTCACTTAATCTCTGTTTTCAGCCCCACATCCTTCTCTGTATTTTAAGCCACTAAGTTTGTGGTAATTTGTTACATCAGCAATAGAAAACTAATATAGGTACTATAAGATCATATGTTTTAAGTTGCTTCTGTTCTAAAAAACAAAAATTTGCACTTAGCAATGTTCTTTTGCCCAGTCTTCTTCGTGGCCCAGAGTATCAATTTGCAAATTGACAGGTTGGACCTGGAGGACCTCACTAGATAAATAGAAAAAATTTACTTCCATGATCAAAATTGGTTGACTTATATGCAGTATGGAAAAGGAATAACAAGTAACGTTACACTGGAGAAACGGGATAAACACTACCTACAGATGGTCAGCATTAGCATCATCAGTGATGTCATGTTGATAGTATGCACACTTGATGTAATGAAAATGCCGTTCACCTCTATGATCGTCCTCCTAAAAAACCATAACGTCAATCTAATATGTAACGCATCAGATAAACCCATATTGAAGGACATTCTCAACAAAATACCTGACCAGAACTCAAAACTGTCAAGGTTGTCAAAAACAAGGAAAGGCTGAAAAATTGTCACAGTCTACTACATGTAATGTGCTGTTCTTTACAGTATTGTGGAACAGAAAAATAACACTAGATAAAAACTAAAGAAATCCAAAAAAATATGAAATTTAGTTAATGTGTCAATATTTGTTCATTAGTTGTGACAAATATACCATACTAATGCAACACCCTAACTGGGGCAGGGTATATGGGAACTCTTTGTGTATCTCTGCAAGTTTTCTATAAATCTAAAACTATTCTAAAATAAAAAAATTTGTTTAAAGAAAGACCAATTCCCATAAAAAAAGTAACTCAGAAAGAGATCAGAAGTTGGGCCTTATTAATATCACCCGAAAATTAATTGCAAATATCACTCCAAAATTAATTTAGTGGGTATGGGAGATGTGTGTGTGTATGAAGCAATTGATTTTTTGGGGTGTGTTTAGTGATTTGTAAGTTAAATTATGTTGAGGAACTTGGACTTGTTCCATGCAGTTAAATGAAGCAACAGTATTATTTTGGAAGACAATTCTTTTAAATATCCTGTAATTTATTTGTAAGTATAGATTTCTTTATATCTTAAAGTTTCTAAAAAGCAGATAAGTCTATCCATTCATAATGCAGGAATATAATATTGAAATAAAATCATGGGTGACCTTCATATCTCCTGGAATGGACGGCCTCTTGAGAAACTAACCTGTTTTCCTGGTACTAAACTAAATGAGTATATGTTGAAACTTTTGTTGACTGTTAGTTTTTTTTCAGTGCAATGTATATCATGTCTTTGTCTGAAAAGGAAGCTATCTTTTTTTTAATCATAAATTCAACATCCTCCCTGTCATTACATTACATAATAGTAGTTAGTTCTAAAAAACATATTACCTACAAGACTCACTAGAGCAGTATGTAAGCTGTTCTGAAGAACCAGCAAGTGTCCAGGGATAAAAAATACTAGGAATAAGTGGTTATCTCCTTATGAGGTTCTCTCCCTTCAATGTGAGAGTAAACATAGGTAACTGGAAATGTTGCTGTCTTCTAAGAACTTTACTGTGCTGTTTTTCCCCCTTAGGTTTATGATGCTGCAGTCAGGTGGTTGAAATATGATGAACCTAATCGCCAGCCATTTATGGTTGATATCCTTGCTAAAGTCAGGTTTCCTCTTATATCAAAGAATTTCTTAAGTAAAACGGTACAAGCTGAACCACTTATTCAAGACAATCCTGAATGCCTTAAGATGGTGATAAGTAAGTTGCCTTAATATCCATTTATAACCTGATCATGTAGCCAGTTTCTCATGGGCTTAAAACTCTTTAGAATGGATTAGACTCAGTAGCCAGGGGGAAACATTCAAGATTTTGCTCTTCTAGATAATTAATCCCTTGGGTTTCTGAACTGTACACCTGGAAGGGACTTGGCCTCAACCCTTATTTTATAGGGGTATCTATGATAGAAGGTACAAATTACTTATGCTTTTTCTACTCTTGTATACAATAACTTTCATGCACTTTTGTTTCTAGTGTTTCCTTTTTTATTTTACTCAGCCAAGTAGTGTACTGTGATCACACTTTCTTTCTTAAACAGTATTTTGTCTTTTTTGGCCCAGAGATAAAAATTGCCACATCGTTTTCATTTGCTTCCATTTTCTTGCTTGCTGGCTAAGTCCCAAACCCTCAACACCTTTGTAAAATGCCACTTAATACATTGTCTATACAATTAAACAATCTGTTGCTTTTCTTTCTTGGAAACGTGCCTTGTAGAACCTTCCTTCTGCCTATTCCAATATGAACTGTTTTCTCTCTAGGCCTGAGGCACAGTTCTTGTCCTAGGGTTTCCTTCTGCACAATCCTGGAAGCCATTTCACTCCTCTCCTGTTAGATCTGTTGTCTTCTTGGATCCTGGCTGTCCTCTATCTTAATTCTTTTTGTTTGATGCAACATATCCTCTAAAAGGTTCCTGATAGAGTATATTATCAGTAAATATTTGGAGGCTTGACAAATCTCATATGTTTATTTTATCATAAAATATTGAAGGAGGCTGGGCACAGTAGCCCACAACTCTAATCACAGCACTTTGGTAGGTCAAGACAGGAAGATCGCTTGAGGTCAGGAGTTTGAGATTCACCTGGGCAACATAGCGAGATTCCAACTCTACAAAAAAAAAAAACAACCTAGCCGGGCGTGGAGGCATGTGCCTGTGGTCCCAACTACTCCAGTGGCTGAGGCAGGAGGATTGCTTGAGCCCAGGAGTTTGAGGTTACAGTGAGCTCTGATCCTGCCACTGCACTACTGCAGCCTGGGCAACAGAGTAAGACCTTGTCTATTTAAAAAAAAAAAAAAAGAAAGAAAGAAAGATAGTTAAACTGAAGATAGAGCTATGCTGAAAATCGTTTTCAGTTAGAATTTATCTTCTAGCTTCCAGTGTTATTTTGAGAAGTCTAATGCCAATCTGATCCTTTTCTTTCTTTTTTTTTTTTAAATTATCCATCTCTGTCTCGGCCTTTTTCTGAGAGACAGGTTGATTTTTTTCAACCCTCTTATTTCAGCTATAATTTTTAATTTCTGGAGTTTTTATTCTCTATTATTTCATGGCTGCAATATCTTATCACTCTAAAGTAGTCTTTGTAGTGCTTTTGAAGTTTTCTTATGTTGTCTGTATTTTCTATATTGAATTTTCCTTTTTTTTACTGGAAGCTTTTCTTACATACTTGGTTTTATATCATATGAGAGTGAGTTATTACAAAACTGATAGATCAGGCTGTATGTATGAGTGGGCATCTCAGTTCTTGGGCTAAACTGTAGCATAATCAGAGTAGCTGGTCATTTTTTAAATTGGGGACCCCCAGATGTCAATATTTGTAGATATTGTCTCAGGGAACTGTAAGCTGGGTGTAGGCATTTGGGAACTGGATGAGGTAATATTGTGCTATGCAGACTTTCACTTATTCCATATTTTTATTTGTTTTATTTTACTTTATTTTTTTGAGACAGAGTCTCCCAGGCTGGAGTACAGTGGTAAAATCACAACTCACTGCAGCCTTGACCTCTCCGGCGCAAGTGATCCTTTCACCTCAGCCTCCCAAGTAGCTGGGACTACAGGTGCACGCCACTATGCCCAGCTTATTTTGTATTTTTTTGTCAAGATGATGTCTCACTATCTTGTTCAAGCTGGTCTCAAACTTCTGGGCTTGAGCAACCCTCCTGCCGAGGCCTCCCAAGATGCTGGGATTATAGGCGTGAACCACAGTGCCTGGCCTTAATCCATGTTTTCAGACTCCCATCCTTTTCTGTGCTGTTCCCTGAGTCTGGAACATTTCTCATTCCAAAGACGAATCCTGTCTCCTACCGTAGTACAGGTACAGTGGGTACCTGACTGTGCAACGGGGAAGGAGAACTGGAAGTTCAATTGTCGTTTGTTCGGTATTTTAGAGTTATCTTGTTTTCAGCCCTACCTGCACTTCTAGGTACTTAGTATCTCCAATTATGAACCTTTTCAGGGTTCTGCAGGGTAATTTAGCTTGCTTTTCATTGGTGTCTCCTGGCACAACCATTTAGGTTTAACAGACACTCCATCTGCTAGCTGTCTTCATTAACTGTGTTTTGGGGTTGCAAGTCTCTTAGTATTATCAAAGATAGAGTTTGTGTTTGTTTCTTGTTTCTTTGTTGTTTGGGATAGCTTTCAAGAGAAGAGGAGAAAAAAGATCTTAAAATGGCCAAATCTGATCTCATGTTGTTTTTATATTGTTAAGTCTGAACTAGTCTTTTCCTTTGTGATGTGGTTGGAAAGGTCTTTCCTGTTCCAAGGTGATTTTTAAAAATTAACGAAATTTTCCTCTTGTGCATTTATCACTTATAGAGTTCTTCTTTTTTTTTTTTTAATTTGAAGGCTGTATCTTACTGAAATCTATTGGGTGTGAAATAAATAATATTTTTCCTAAAATATCTGATAAGATGGCTCAATACCGTTATTGAATAATTTATTGTTTCCCACTGATTTGAAACATATTAAACTAAATTTCCATATATCTATATGTACACACATCACTTCTCAGTCTTTTGGCTAAGATCAAGTGTATGTAGTGTAGGTACACATACACACAGTTTCTCTTCTGCTTCATTCTAATACCTTTTAATTATTGTTGTATTTCATTTAAATTGCCATGTGTCTCTGGAGAATTTGTAATTTTCTTATGAGTTCTGCATTCTTAATTTATTTCAGATATTTCTGTTGTCACTGTAAATTGTATCTGTTTCCTTTTATGTATTATTTATTAACCTGGCCTTTTTTTTTTAGACAGAGTCTCGCTGGCTTCCAGGCTGGAGTGCAGTGGCACCATCTCGGCTCACTGCAACCTCCACCTCCTGGGTTCAAGTGATTCTTGTGCCTCAGCCTCCCAAGTAGCTGGGATTACGGGCGTGTGCCACCACACCCAGATAATTTTTGTATTTTTAGCAGAGACAGGGTTTCGCCATGTTGGTCAGGCTAGTCTCAAACTCCTGGCCTCAAGAGATCCACCCACCTCTGCCTCTCAAAGTGCTGGGATTACAGGTGTGAACCACCAAGGCTGGCCTACCCTGGTCATTGTTTATGGTCTTTTTTCCTTGCTTGTGTTTTCAGTTCTTGCTCTACCTTAAACTCTTCAAATGTCATTTTATGTTCTATGTTTGATAATATCAGTATCTGAAGTCCCTGAGGAACAGTGCTCCTATTTGTTGGTTCTATTGACTTATTTCTGGTGGCTTAATTCCTTATATGTTTTGTAATTTTGAATGGTATGCTTATATTTGATTGACCTTAATCACCAGGAATATTGGGAGGCTCAGGTTGTGTCTTCTTTGTTCTCTGGCAGGTCTTCTCTCTTCTCCTCAATGGGAGAATGGTGTTTGCTTTTGCCAAGTTCTATAGGGCACAACAATCCAGGACTACTTTGAGTTTTCTTTGGCTTATGGTTTCCTAGACTTGCAGGTAGGGTAAATCCAAACCTTGAACCTGCATGAGGGTAGGACTGTCGATATAAATTCTCAAAAGAGGGAGACTTTACCTCTACCTGAAGCTGAAGTTGAAACAGACAAATTATTGCTGCTGCTTCTGCCATTGGGCAGGTATTTTTCTTAGCCTATCGTTTCACTAACAGTATAACCACCAATCCTAGTGATTCAGCTTTATCTCTGTTACAATTCCTTATCTTGAGCAGATCCAAGACTTTATCTTCTCTGCCTCATACAGCCAATAAAAACAATCTCTAGGTTTCCAGTATTTTCATTAGACTTATCACATAGCTACTGCTTGCTTACTAGTATGATGGGGTTTTAGGTAAGTAGACCCAATGTTGTCCCTAGATTGGAAAAAAATATATCCATACAATGTCATGTTCTATAGTTACTAAAAATATTTTACATGAATAATGAAAATTTTCGTAAGTGCCAAAGACATATTTTTTAATTAAATGAAAACAAAACTGAAAAAGACTAAGTGTGTTTGAACCTAGTTGAGGTTGTCAAAGGAAAATGAGAAGAGGTGTGTGTCAAGGACACATCCTTACAAATACCTATATTTAAGAGGTATAAGAAAATTAAAAGGCCGGGCGCGGTGGCTCACGCTTGTAATCCCAGCACTTTGGGAGGCGGAGGCGGGCGGATCACGAGGTCAGGAGATCGAGACCCCGTCTCTACTAAAAATACAAAAAAAAATTAGCCGGGCGTGGTGGCGGGCGCCTGTAGTCCCAGCTACTCGGAGAGGCTGAGGCAGGAGAATGACGTGAACCCGGGAGGCGGAGCTTGCAGTGAGCCGAGATCACGCCACTGCACTCCAGCCCGGGCGACAGAGCCAGACTCCGTCTAAAAAAAAAAAAAAAAAAAAAAAAACCAACAACAAAAAACAGCAACCCCAAAGCTACTTGAACCAAAGGCTGGTGTCTTGGAAAACCGTGGTGTAAGAGAGTGTTTAGAAGGTAGAACATACATGGCCACTTGTCTCTTTAAATGCAGAGGAAAGGAAATCAGGACCAAGAAGATGCCTTTACATTAGGACTTTTGTCTGTTAGATTTTGTGCATGCTAGTATCAGATTTTTTGCTAGCCCAGTTCCCAAACTGTGTGTTATTTTTGTGGCCTTTAGAATTTCTATTTCTTCATACATGGTCTGGGCTGTTGAAAACAGCCGGTCTCAGAATCTAGTGTTTAGTTCTTACATGGATTCTGAACTGATTAAGAAACAGGATAGCAGCATTATTTCAGAAATTCAACCAAGTGTGAGGATTAGACACTTGAGCAGGATGCTTTGTTGTTTAGTTTAACTTACTAGGCTTATTACATTTTTTTCTTTTCCTTTTTTAAAATAAACAATAGTGGATTGTTCTATTACTCCTTGACTAAGCACAAGCAGCTGAGATGCTTCCAAGCTTTGGGGCCTGGGCAGAGCTAAATTGGGGAAAGGCTTCCAGCCTCTCTTTCAGATCATCAGTTGTCTTCCTACCACCTGACTTTGTTGCCTTTCCAGAGTAGAAGAAAAACAGAAAAGACGGTTGAAAAATAGAATAAAACTAAGCTAAAAAATTTACATCTAAAAGAAAATGAATTACAAAATACAAATGAAGTGCACAGTCAAAGCCACCACAAAGGGCCAGGCCAACTTCTTACTGAAAATTTACAAATGATTATACCTAAATCTGGAAAGAATAACTCCCAAAGGAATAAGCCTAAGCAACAACTAGCTCCTCAGAGAGAGATACCAAAGTGTCCCCCAGCCCTATTCTTGGGGAGGAAAAAAAAGGCCCATCAGTGAAGGAGCCAAAGGTATGCCTCCTCCAGTGTGTCAGCACAGTTGGCCACGGTCAGCCACTTTTACCCCATGGCCTATCAGCGGAAACAGTTCCCTCTTGTCTCTCTCCTTCCCCCCTACCTTTCTCTTACTGGGAATATTGCGTTCATAGACTACACAGTCCTTTCAGCCTGTGTGGAACCATCCTAGAGCAGTGGCTGTCAAACCCCTCCCTAGCGTTTCTGATTCAGAAGGTCTGGGTTAGTGTTCAATAATTAGGATTTTCAGCACACTTCCAGATGATACTGATGCTGCTGGTTATGGAAGCACACTTCAAGAACTACCCACAGGCTAAATCCAGACTTGAGCTAATGTGATTTTTACAATTGTAAAGGATTATAAAATAAAGAATATTCCACAGAAACCATATGTGGCCTGCAAAGTATATCTGTCCCTTTACAGAAAAAGTTTTCAGACCCCTGATCTAGAGCTTGCATCAGCATGCCTTGGCCTCTGAAATACCCAGCTGTTTGAATGCAAAAGAGCTTCTACTCAAACTCTGAAATGGAAGAAATGATAAACATTGATAAAGATGTTCATTAAAACTCCAAATGAGTTTCCTTTCTCTATCCTTTTAATAAAGACCCAACATAGCCTCATTTATAGAAATGTTTTGCATGTGTTAGGAATTTTTGGGCCAGGCATGCTGGCTCAGGCCTGCAATCCCAGTGCTTTGGGAGGCTGATGTGAGAGGACTGCTGAGCCTAAGAGTTCGAGGTTATAGTGAGTTGTTATGGCCCCACTGCACTCCAGCCCAAGTGACAGAGCAAGGCCTTGGCTCTAGAAAAAAATAAAATAAAATGGCCTTATTTTATTTTTAGATTGATAATATTATCCAATTCAAAAGGTATTAAAAGGATGCATAGTGAAAAGTAAGTCTCCCTGATACCCCTTTTCCCTACTCTCTCATTCTCTTACCCTGGAGATTAACATTATTATCTTGTATATACCCTTCCAGAGGTAGTCTTGAGATTGTGCATACAGTCATTTACTTATATATCCATGTATAAATTACATGTATAAAATGTGTATATTTGCATTAAAATATACATTTTTAACACAAACAGTATTGCACTCTGTGTACTGTTCTACATCTTGCTTTTTTTCATTCCATATTATTTATTGGAGATCATTCCATGCATACATACTAATCTTTCTCATCTTAACAGCCATATATAATGTTCTATTGTATAGACATAGCATAATTTTTTAACCACTTCCCTAACAGTGAACTTTAGATTGATAAACTCCTAGAAAGGGGAATTCCTGGGTTAAAGGGTGTATACATTTATAATTTTTGTAGACTGGGCTATATCACCCCTTCCCATGGTTATACCCATCCACATCCCCACCATCAATGGAAGAGAGTGCTGCTTCCCCCGATACAACCATATTATACCCTGTGGTCCAGGCAGTTTGATTTCGGCCAATCTGATAAGTGAAAAAAGTATGATTTTAATTTGTATTTTTCTAACTAGAGCACTCAAGCATCTTTTCATATGTTTAAGAGTTATAGTTCTTTTTCTGTGAACTATATTCAGATACTTCACCAATTTTTGGTTAAGTTGCTGATAATTCTTATAAATTAATAAAGTGTCTTTTAATAGTATTTTTTATTATTTGTAAATATTTTCCTAGTTTGTCATCTTTTAATTCTGCCTTTTCTTTTTGCCGTGCACTATTTTAACTTTAAACAAAATTTCATATAGTTAAGTCTGAACATTTTTTTCTGGCTCCTATGTTTTTGGTCATTCTTAGGCTTCTCCATTCTGGGCCTGTTTTGTTTTGTTTTGTTCTCTTTTTTTTAAGATTTTAGTGCATTTATGAGTTTATATATTCAGATTTTTATTGATTTGAAATTGAGAGTGAAATATGAGGTAGGGGTATAATTTCTTTCTTCATATTGTTGTCTAACATAGACAATCCTTCTTTCCCACACTGATTTCAAATGATACTTTAACAGTTTTTGATTGCTAAGTGGCACTGACAAAATTAAGGAATTGCTGAAGGAAAAGGATCATGATAGATCACAGTAGTTCTGACCTTATTGCATTTTAGAGTCATCTAAGACAGTGCTTCTCAAAGTTTTATGTACATCCTAATTACCGTGGGGTGTTAAATATGCAGATGCTGATTCAGTAGGTCTGGGATAGGGCCTGGGATTCAGCATTTCTAACAAACTCCCAAATGCTGAAGCAGCTGGTCTTTGAACCACATTTTAAGTGGCAAGATTTAAGAAGCCCTTTAAAATACCAATTTCTAGACACTACCTAGAGATTTTTATTTAATTAGTCTGTGGTAGGTCCCAGGTATAAACAGTTTCAGAGATTTTTCTAGGTGATTCTAATGTAAAGATCAAGAACCACTGGGTTAGGAGATCTGGATTTCCATAATTATTATTTTGGCAGTTGTTGCTTGAGGAGCCAGATAATTCACTGGTACATAGTAGTTGCTTACTGGGTGGGGCAGTCTTAGAATAATGGTGATTTCTGAGAATAATGAATTGGTTAGTACTCAGATCCTTATGCATTTCTCCTGCCTCTTCCCCCTCACTTTCCTCAAATGCTATAGAGATATCATAAAAGTAAGTTACTGAAATAAAGGCCCTATTATGTCTGGGTATTTCCTTTTCAAAGCACTGGTTAGTGCCTGAAGTTCTTGAAGAGTTGCCATGTATTTTACTACAGGTGGAATGAGGTACCATCTGCTGTCTCCAGAGGACCGAGAAGAACTTGTAGATGGCACAAGACCTAGAAGAAAGAAACATGACTACCGCATAGCCCTATTTGGAGGCTCTCAACCACAGTCTTGTAGATATTTTAACCCAAAGGTAACTAATTTTTATTCTTGTTTTTTGTTGTTGTCTTTGAAATCACTGAACACATAAGACACCAACCAGAAGTAGTAATAACTCATACCTTTAGAGATGATAGTTTATGGTGTTCTTTCACATACGTTATGAGATACATAGATCATTTTACAGATAAGGAAATCAGGCTTTGATTCCAAATGTTTCCTTCATTGTTCTGGAATGTTGCATGGTAACCACTGTTAAAGAAAAAGGGAAACTAGTTCTTCCTCACCCCTTTATGTCAGCAGCTCCTTGCATTCATTACAATTTCTTCCTTATGTCCCATTTTCAATGAAAATCTGCTTCTGGGCCAAATTTGTTTGTTTTTTTCCCCTTAGTAATTTTAATATGAAATAATACATAGTCATTCTAGAATATTTGGAAACCCTAGAAAACCACAAAGAAAAAAGATTAAATGACCTTTATTTGAATCATCTAGAAATGATCACCAAGTTTAGTGAACTTTTCATTACGTATCATACCAACCAACTGGGTCAGGAGAGCTTGAGTATAGGTATAGGAATAAAAAAATTTTTAATAGATCATTACTTATAACCTTAAGACAGTCCACTCACATATCTACTCCTTGTTTCATAGACTTGTGTGTTTTGGCTGTGGGAGAAAGAATACCATATTCTTCTGGTACTACATGTATTGCTGGGGAAGAGCAAATACCACAATCCTAAAGGATAACACCCCAAACTTGCAAGGTGATATCCATAAGTGGTGCTGAATCCAAACACATAATGATCTCTTTCATCATTTTGCAAACCCATTTTTGGTTGGATAGATACTTGATGAGACCAGAGCATTATTTCAAGCCTACATCCATCTGGATAAACCACTAGCAACTGCCCAAGACTTGATAAAAACTGAACTTAGGCTTTCTCTCCTAAAAGGTATAATGGACAATAAAATGAACTGCTTGGAATTCTGTCAAGTCAGAACACTTTCCTTCATATTATCCTTCAAAACAATCCCTGAGGGGGGACTACAATGCTTTTGCAGCTCATTATTGGCTATTACTATCAAAAGTGAACCAAGCCCAGGCCTCTCAAATCTGTTAGCTGATATATTAGCGACACCCCTCCGTGAAGGCATAGTCCTGGGTGAGGGAGAAAGATAGTGAATTAAGTGAAGGGCTACTGGATAAGGACTGTCATTAGCCTATCTGGGTATTTTGTGCCTTTGGAACCTCCGTAAGCCCAGTCTTGCATTTACATGCTACATTATTGGTTGAAGGCATGCTGTATTTGTGGCTGGGAAGGTCAGGTAAAATTGTTCAAGATGGGTTAATGACATGGTCACCTGGTTTCCCTTGGTGTCAGACATTTGCCATCTGTCAGAACCTCATAGCCAGCTGGGAATTGTCTACTGAAAGAATGATACCTGCATAAAGGAGGCTGGCCTTGCTCCAGAATTTGGGGCATGCTCTGATTGTATAGAGACATGCCTCAAGCTATATGCAGCATCCTAATGCCCCAGGATCACAGGCAGTTGAGCCATACTACTGTAGCCTGTCCCACTTAGAGAGATTTCTCCTACTCTAGATTTTACTTGTAACTGATAGCTTTGCAGTTTACCCAGAAGTGTAATAACCATATGCCATCTCTAATATGTAGGAGGTGCTAGGGGTCAGCAAGCTGCCCTTCATTTTCAAGGGGTTCTTCCAACATGATGTAGATCAGGGCTTCACAGGCTTTTCTATAAAGGGCCAGAGTAAGTGTTTTCAGCTTTGCATGCCATCTATTCTCTGACCCAGTAGCAGGAAAACAGCCATAAACAATACATAAGCAAATGGTCATGGCTGTGTTCCAATAAGACTTTATTTACAGGCCAGGTGCAGTGGCTCATGCCTGTAATCCCTGCACTTTGGGAGTCCAAGGTGGGTGGATCACCTGAGGTCAGGAGTTCGAGACCAGCCTGGCCAACATGGTGAAACTCCGTCTCTACTAAAAATACAAAAAATTAGCTGGGCGTGGCAGTGCATGTCTGAAATCTCGGCTACTCGAGAGGCTGAGGCAGGAGAATCACTTGAACCCAGGAGGTGAAGGTTGCAGTGACCTGAGATCATGCCACGGCACTCCAGCCTGGGCAACAGAGTGAGACTGTGTCTCAAAACAAACAAACAAACAAACAAAAAAAGACTATTTACAAAACCAGCTAAGGGGGTGGATTTGGCCTTCAGGCCATAGTTTGCCAACCTCTGCTCTAGACCTAAGAACATCTAGGGACTCTGAAGCAATCAGCACTGTATTCTAGGCTAACTTATCTTCTGTCCTGTCAAGCAACATTTCTTACCAAGACATATAGGATCCTTTCCATTTTCTGGTCTCCAGAAATGGTTAGCATTATGCGCATCAACACAGGAGACCAGTATGTGACCTTGGGAAGGTGAGATGGTCCAGGATGCCTGCAGCTTAGATTATGGCATAGAGCTAAAGAGTCAAAGGATCCTTGAAGTCAGACCATGACATTTAAAAATTTTCCCTGCCAGCTGAAAAGGAATTCAATCTAATGATCTGGGTAGATAGAAACAGAAATATGCATTAGCCAAAGTGTTAGCTATATGGCAAGTTTTCCTGGTTATATTAATCTGATCCAGTAAGAAGACCACATCTGGCCCTCTTGTAACAAAGTTACCAGTCTCAGCAGTTCCTCCAAGGCAAGCAGTTCCTCTTATATTTTGGTAGAGAAAGAAACTTCCATCAGCTTCTGTTTCTTACCATAACACTTAACACCGTAACCCATAGAGCAAATATGCCACCAGATAGCAAAAACACCTCCCCAAGGAGGGAAGGATCAGGTTAGATTTGGTAATCACCATCATATTTGGACTGTCCCTATTGGCCCGCTCTTGGCTTAGACATCAATTTCTGTTCTATTCCTTAATCTCCAGAATATAGGCTGATTTTTTACCTACAGAAATCTGGCTTTCTCAATAGAAGACTGAGTGAGTAGCAGGTGCCGTGAGAATTCATGGCCTGTGTACTATCCAGTAAGCACAGTGTCCTCACTGTGAGGACACTGGCAATGGCTATTTGTGTTTTTTAATTTTTCAGGATCCTTTTGAGTGAAGAACAGGAAAATTATAAACTTTTTTTTCCCCAAACAAAAACTGAAATGATAGTTTAAATTGTAATTCTAGGCCAGGCATGGTGGCTCACACCTGTAATCCCAGTACCTTGGGAGCCCAAGGTGGGTGGATCACCTGAGGTCAGGAGTTTGAGACCAGCCTGGGCAACATGGTGAAACCCCATCTCTACTAAAACTACAAAAAATTAGCCAGGCGTCATGGCAGGTGCCTGTAATCCCAGCTACTGGGTGGAGCTTGCAGTGAGCTGAGATCACGCCACTGCACTCCGGCCTGGGCAACAAGAGAACAGCAACCAAAAAAAAAAAAAAAAAAAAAAAAAATTGTAATTCTAAAAACCATAGATTAATAATAATTACACCCAATTTGTTTCCCAAACCATAACTATGGTGTTCATTTTGGCAGTTAAAAAGGAATTAAGCCAAGTGTTGGTGGAAAATATTTTATTTTAAAATAAAGTAGATGGCTATTTTGGTGTACAGATGGGCAAGAAGAATTCTGAGTTCATTTAGGAGGCAGGGAGCACTGTTCCTAGAATAAGGCAAATGTGGGATGACTCTTAGCACTTTATTTTTAGTCTGTAGTTCTAATTCTTTCCTTGATTTTTTTTTTTATTGGACAGTTGAAAAGAGATGCATATTCTTCTACACAAGCCTGGAAGTGAGACTGTAACTTCAGAATTCTCATTTGTTGTCTTGCCTTGCTCTTATAAATGACTCATTCCTAATTGCACTCTGAAAATTTATGGGAAAATTCAAATAATTGAGGAATGAACTACCAATAAAAACATTTTCATTCCATCAATTATAGTTCTTGTATTTCATTGATGACAGGAGGCAAATATTTGTATTTATTGATGACTAAAAAGTTATAGCAAAGAAAAATCTTTTTTCTGAATATTGACAGAAAAAGAAGTCTTGGGTTGCTATATTGAATTGAAATGATATTTTTCTTGTTATCATGCTTTTATAAAGCCTGTTGAGCTGCCTCTTCCCATCCTGTATCTGTTTTTAAATCATCAAGTGCTTAGTGATTTCTAAAAGAGTTATGTATTCAGTGTTCTATTTATCCTAGTATTGGTGTTCTCAATCTGTAACATGGTAATGTCTTACGATATTGATACCTAAATAAAAGTTGACTTAACTGATCAGTTTTTATTTGGATTCCTCCTCCCAGTGAAATGATGAGCTGGGGCTTTGTAAGGATCTTGGCTTCATACGGTGGAGAAACGGGAGACTATGCCCTGGAGAAAAGGGGACTCTGCATATTCCCTACCAACAATAAACTAGTAGTAAGACTAGCAGGGCAAGGGCCAGAGCCTGTAAATTACTAAGGCAGAAAACCATGTGGCACCCTATTCATGGAACCACCAGGTTCAGAAGGTTTACCCTGGGTGCATTTTCATATTCAAAACTCTAAGGTAGACTCATTACTGAGCTTAGTGTCTGGCACAGGGTGAGTACTCAAGTTTATAAGGATGAATGAACCAATATAACTTTACATAATTTTCTCAGTTGGTTTTATAAGACTGGATCTAAATATAGAAGGCTCTAAATAAGAGAAAAAGAAGTTATCTGTAATTTGGGACACATTTTCCTGTCAGAAATATTTTATATTAAAGATACTGCAGTGCCTGTGTCATAGCCACCTTCCCTCTTTTATTAATTTTTTTTATTTTATTTTTTTTTTGAGATGGAGTCTCACTCTGTCACCCAGGCTGGAGTGCAGTGGCCCGACCTTGGCTCACTGCAAGCTCTGCCTCCCGGGTTCACGCCATTCTCCTGCCTCAGCCTCCCAAGTAGCTGGGACTACAGGTGCCCGCCACCGCGCCCGGCTAATTTTTTGTGTTTTTAGTAGAGACGAGGTTTCACCGTGTTAGCCAGGATGGTCTCGATCTCCTGACCTTGTGATCTGCCCGTCTCGGCCTCCCAAAGTGCTGGGATTACAGGCGTGAGCCACTGCGCCCGGCCAGCCACCTTCCCTCTTAAACAGGCCCTCCCTAAGGAGGAAACAGTCCCACCCTGTGATCATGGTGGAAATCAGCAGTTATAAATTGTGTATGATTTTAAAACATCATGTGCATAAACGAAGTATAAACCTTAAAGGAAAATAGTGTTACATCAAAAAAATTGAGAGTTTTATAACAGTATATCAGTAGCGTTTGTCACCAGCAAAGAGCTCTAGAAGTACTACACATAAGTAAAAATGTGAACACTGCTACAATGATCAGAAGCACCTACAGCAACAAAATATCTAAAATAGGCAACAATCATCCCAGATGAGGTGGACCTCTAGCTGCAAGCCCCAGCAACTGACGTTGCTGAGATGCAAGTTTGGGTCATCATGAGTATCCCTTAAGCTTCCTTAGTTGTCAGCATCATGGGCAGCCAGGGGTAAACAGTGTTCTCTGCAGTTTGTGCATGAAAGGTATTCTCCCTGATTCTTTGAAGGCAGTTTGTTAGACAGGTGGTCTTCATGTTCATGTAAAGAAGAGATTAGATCACATCCTGAGGTAAGTTCTCAGTTATATGCTCTGGTTTCCTAGAACGTCTTCCAAAATAGAAATATTGGGAGTCTCAATTTCTTTTCAAGTACCTCCATAATACACTGGTTGGTAGTTTTGTTCTAAAATCAACTTCACAGCCCCTTCCACCCCACCTTGGTATAGTGCCTGAAGTTCCCACCTTCAAAGATTTGTTTCTCTTTGTGTTATGTCACTGCATCTCCAAGAAACCCCCAGTGAAAATATGACTGGTGCTGGAAGTCATGACATCAAACTCATTCTCCATAGCCACAGCTGGCCTTAATTATCATAAATTAACAGATCACTCTAAAAAGGGTCAGGGAGAGTGGAAACAGCTGCACATATTCGATTGAAGGCTGTAAATGGGAAGAAATGAGGAAAATGGGAATGTTATCTCCGTGAAGTTGTGTTGTGTTGTGTTTTTGAGACAGGGTCTTGCTGTGTCACCCAGGCTGGAGTGCAGTGGCGTGGCCGTGACTCACTGCAGCCTTGACCTCCCAGGCTCAAGTGATCCCCCACCTCAGCCTCTCCAGTAGTTGGGACTTTGGGCACTTGCCACCACACCCCACTAATTTTTTTCATTTTTTGTAGCAACAGTGGTCTCTCTATGTTGCCAGGGCTGGTCTTGAACTTCTGGACTCAAGCAGTCCTCCTGCCTCAGCCTCCCAAACTTCTGGGATTATAGGTGTGAGCCACCACAGCCGGCCTGGGGTGGAGTTTTAAGGGACTCTAGCCTTTGGGAGGTAGCTAGAGAGCAGTGGGTCCATGAGCACAGGGCTAAAGGGATAAGTCAAGCTGAGGTTAACTAACGGAATTCACACTCTTTACTAGACCATGTCACCAATAATTAATATTGGTTACCTTTGGTAATTGTTCATATTTTGATCCAGAGCTGCATTAAGAGCCGTCATCTCAAAAGTATTAAATCATATTCGGTTAGATTTGGTATGGATTATTTTCTTTGAAAATTTGGTGATCCAGGTATAAAAGATAATTATCCTTTCCTGTTACTAACAACAGAGTGTGTTGTATGGCTAGCTGGTTGTAAAAGTATGTTTAAATAAGTAATATTTTAACATATATTCATGGTTCATATAGGATTTTAAATTCGTGGGTTGGACACCAGCCGGGGATATGAAAGACACATACAACAGGACCCTGTCCTCACAGAGTGCATGAGGTGTACACATAAGCACACAGCAGTTAGCACAGAGGTGGCTGTCAACACCTCAGCTGAACTTAACAGTTAATTGTCCTGATGTGTGATAGACAATGACTGTGTTGGTGGCATGGAAAGAAGAGAGCTCCCTGGGTTGGATTTGTCAACCAGGAAGCCTCTGTGAAACCTTCATGGAAGTTTTCTTGAGGGAGACTTACTCGTAGGGTTTGGGTAGGAAGAAAGAGAAAAGACTTAAAAGTATATTGAATCCTGGATATGAATGCATCTTGACTTGGTAAGTATGATTATTAAAATTTTTCATAAAAGCCCCCAAAAGTATTGTATAACTGAATGGAATCTAACTGGACTGCACTTTAAAATAAAAAGAAATTAGACATAGGTGGAAGAGCTGAAGGACTAGGTCATTGGTCTTTTGTCTTTTGTGAGATCTTTTTGTTGTTTTTTTAAAACAGAGTCTTCTTCTGTCACATAGGGTGGAGTATAATGGTGATCACTGCAGCCTCGACCTCCTGGGCTCGAGTGATTCTCCCACCTCAGCCTCCCAAGTAGCAGAGACTACAGGCGTGCATCACCTGCATGGCCATTTAAAAAAATTTTTTTGTGTGTGGAGACAAGGGTCTCACTATGTTGCCCAGGCTGGTCTTGAACTCCCAGCCTAAAGCCATCCTCCTGCCTTGGCCTCCCAAAGCACTGGGATAAAAGTACATGAACCACCAAGCCTAGCTGAGATCTTTTTTTCCTTTTTCCTTTTTTCTTTTTTCTAGATATGACCTTAGGCAAGTCAATTAGGATTTTCTTCTTCTTCTTTGAAAGAAGGTCTCACTCTGTTGCCCAGGCTGGAGTACAGTGGCATGATCTCGGTTCACTGCAGTCTCAACCTCCCAGGCTCAAGCAGTCCTCTCACCTCAGCCTCCTGAGTAGTTGGAACTACAGGCACATGCCACTACACCTGCTAATTTTTAGATTTTTTGTAGAGACAGGGTTTTACCATGTTGCCCAGTCTGGTCTCAACTACTGAGCTCAAGCAATCTGCCTCCCTCAACCTCCCAAAGTGCTAGGATTACAGCCTTGCACCACCATACTCCACCATCAGTTAGCCTTTCTAAACCAGTTTTCTGGTCTAAAGCCAAAAAGTTTAAATCTTCGCAGGATTTGTGTGAGTGTCAATTATGTTCATCTGGCTCTTTTTTTGTTTCTTTGCTCTCCTTCACTCCTCTGTCAGATTCTCCCTGTCACCCTTGGGTTTTCTAATCTTCCCATATTTAAATATAAAAATGCTTACCATCTTCCCCACTTTGTTTTTCCCTTCATCTTCTGAACTCTTCCAGACACCTGGGACATCTCCTGTACTCTGTACAAAGAGTAGATGTTTGTTTCATTGGTGAGAACGTTTTTATAAATGAGTATATGATTGCTTTGTGGGATTTGAGATAATTTAAAGTGTAGTATACCTTGCTGTGCCAAGATTAAAAATTGCATGGCAGAGTTCACTTAAAGGCAATCTTCTGTTTAGATAACTGGCAAGGTGCTAGCACAGGGATACTATATACTTCTCTTAATATGTTATTTCTACTTAAAGGAAAGTACTGTTATCAAGCATAATATCCATGTCATGCTTCATTCACCTTCAGACTGAGTTTTATTTAATGATTGACTTTCTGAGTAGCTTAGGTTTGATTTTGTTTTTTGGTGGTGTGGTTTTAATTTGAGAGTGGAGACGGGAAGGACATTTTGTGACTTTATAAAGCAGCAGTGATTCTCAATAATTCCCTTTCAGCTTGCCACTGGCCTCACTTTGGACTCTTTGCTAATTTTAGCTAATCATTAACAGCTAAGAAATGCCCATTTGTATATTGTTTGTTGCTAATTAAGCCTGATTTTATCTAGCAGCCTGCAATAGCACAATCTCCCTCCTCCTCCCCAACTGTGGAAGCTATTGAGCTACAATGTTACTGTTGTTGAAGAATTTGAGTTACAAGAGTATTTTTCATAATGGCTAATTACTAAATTTCTTTCTGGACTTAAGGAGGTTAATATGTTTCCAGTAATATTTGTGTGACTCTACTGAAAATGAGCGTATTTCAAAATATGGATACATCCTGTGAAATTACTTGACATAATCAAGTGTTTGCTTCTGGAAAACCAGAGTGCCCTTAAGAACGTGCTATTTGGAAGGAAAGCAAAGACTGCCTCTAATCTGTCCTATAGTTGAAATTTAGTCTCATAATATAATAGCTATTTGTGTTTCTCAATTCTTAAAGCCTTTAAATTAGTTTGAATTAAATTCCTGTTAAAACATTTAGCACTAATATAGGCTTCTGCTGAGAAAAGTAGTTGTTTTCTTGGTACCATATTTTTGGTACCATTCATTGTATTTTTGTTATTTTTTTAAAAAAATACATATTCTTTGTAGAAAATTCAAATATAGCAAGATATAAAGGAGAAAGCCAAAGCGCCCCCAACGTCCAAAGACAGTTCTCAGTAGTTAGTGAACATCATTTCAGTCTGTACATTTTACAAATATGGGATCATGCCTACGTGCTATTTCACAAAATGTATTTTACTCTCACCATTTTATTATGGAGATACTTTCACATCAGTGAGACTATCACCCTTTTGAAGGGCTGTAGAATATTCCATCACAAGGATACACCATAATTTAATACCTGTCTTCATCAAACAAATTTGGTCGATTTACAGTTTTTTCCTGTTAAAATACTCCTGCAGTGAATCACCTTTATATCTGCCAGCTTTGTACACTGTCCAGTTTTTTCTTTAGGATAAATTCCTAGGAGAAAAATTGCTGTAGCAAAGGATGAAAGTGGAAACTATTTGGATATACAAAAACAGGAGATGAAAGCCTGGCCCTCAACCCCAGGAACTGCCGGTTGGTTGGTTGGTTACAGGTCCCTCTGGTTTTCAGTGGTGTAGCCACCACAGAACCAGGAGCCATAGTGATAAGATGCCAGCTGGTGCCAGTGTAACATAAACATAGTGCTGCAATGAAGAACTGGTACAAACCAGGAGCAGAGTACAGCATCTACAGTCTCTGACATTTGCAAAGTCAAAAATGATGGTGGCCCAACTGGATGATATATACTTTTCTACAAATGTGAACTATCACTCAATGAAAACATTCCCTCAGTATGCTGAGCCCTGGGCCAAATACTATACAAACACATGGAGAAAAACTATTTTCACAGCAGCTGTGCTTTTGGTGGTTGAGCATTGTGCTTATAAGTGAAAAGATATGGAGATTGTGCAGGACCTCAGCAGCCATCCTGCTAACCTCCTGATTTTATAGATGAGGCTGTTGAGATCCAACAATGACAATTCAAGTGCGCAGAATCATTTTGCTAGAAACACAGCAGTGACAAGAGGAACCCAGATCACTCTACTCCCAGTCCTTTGTTCTTTCTAGTAGGCCATGAAAGACTTTTAGAGAAGCAGCGCAGGGGCTGAAGACATAGCTTTGGAGTCAGATGGATTTAGATTAAGATCTTGGGTTCACCATTTTCTATGTGACCTTTGATAAGTTACTTAATATCTCTTAGTTTTCTTATCTGTAAATGAGTATATTACCTTATAGAGTTATTAAGGAAATTAAATAAGATGATGTTTTAAAATATTTCAGCATAGTTCCTGGAAAGGTAAGTACTTAATAACTAATAAATTAATAGTAGCTATTTGGTTAGGGATACATCCTAAATCATTTGGATTCTAAGATCATTGGATGTTAGGACTGAAAGGGAAGAGACCTTTGGTCATCTAGTTCAGTCATTTTGTTGTACAGATAAAGTCCCTTAGAAGTTAAGTGACCCTAATTGAGATCCATAGCTCCTCCATACAGAGCCTGGCTTCATACCCAAGTTTCCCAGTTCCTTTGAACTACATTCTTTGTGTCCTCCTAAGATGAATGAAGCCAGAACTGTTTCTATGCGTTTCTCATGAAATTACTTCTAGGAATGTTCTGGCATCTGGCATAAACCTGCTTTTCATGTAGATTGTCACCATAGGTGTATGACCTTTTTTAAAGCCCTTAGAAACTAAGATATATCAAATAATGGCTTAAGAGAAAGTACTTGTAATTTAGTCATCTTAAACTCAAGTTGGGTTGATTCCCTGTGGTTTTTCTAAGAAATCTTAAAGTTTTGGTAATTTTGCTCCTTTTTTCCCTAAGACCCTGCCTTCCCTAAAATCGAGAAAATCCCTCGATTTTCTCTCAAAATGATCCAGAATAACTTTCTCAGGTATTAAAAATGAAAAGTATTTCATTTTGGATTGTGGTTGCCTTTTTACTACAGCATTTCTATTATTTGAGGATCTGTGTGTTTTCAGAATACATTATATAAAATCAGTCCTTACTTTGAAGGAAAACATCACACTGATCTTTTGCCTTGAGGCATTTAGAGAAAATATTTACAACTTATCACCCCCAAGAAGCTTTTACTCTTTTTGTTTGTTTGTTTGTTTGTTTGGAGACGGAGTTTCGCTCTTGTTGCTCAGGCTGGAGTGTGATGGCATGATCTCGGCTCACTGCAACTTCTGCTTTCCAGGTTCAAGCAACTCTCCTGCCTCAGCCTCCCGAGTAGCAGGGATTACAGGTGCCTGCCACCATGCCTGGCTAATTTTTTGTATTTTTAGTAGAGATAGGGTTTCACCATGTTGGCCAGGCTGGTCTTGAACACCTGACCTCAGGTGATCTGCCCACCTCTCCCTTCCCAAATGCTGGGATTACAGCCATGAGCCACCCCATCCAGCCCAAAGCTTTTACTTTTGTAGGAGCAATGAGAACTATTGTATTACAGCTAGAAAATCACACAGGGCAAGATACAATGGAGTGCTCAGTCATCAAGCCTGGACTTCAAATGGTAAGGATTCAGAAGAAAGAAATCAGGAAAACCTATAAAAAGGAAAGCAGTCCTGATCTTAGAAAAAAGTATAGCATGGCATATCACAGCAGAGGCAAGAAAGGCTGACTAGGACCAAGGAAGACAGGACTTTATACATGGATGTGTCTACATGTGTACATGTGTATAATGAGAGATATATCAAAATTTAAGAAATCTTTCTACCCATATCTTTTCCAGGCTTTCCAACTTTCCGAATTTCACATCTCAGCACCTAAGAACTTGCATGGAATAGATACTCAGTAAAACTTAACTGAATTAAATCATATTTTTAGGGTAACAGCTCCCTGACCCTGCCCACACACATACACCTTCCCATCTGTGACTCTAATGTTATTTGTCCATCTTCTTGCTAACATGGGAACTGCATATTCCTCTAGATTTCCCTATTGCAGGGAGCAAGAAATAGCACTGCCTTCAGCTGCAAGCCCAGGTTGGAACTAGTTTCATCACTAGGGTAATGCCCAACAGTCATACCCACTGAGCTGACAAGACTGACTTCCCTTCTATTCTTCCCGCACCACCCCCCCAACTACATACAGTATCTAGGTACTATAATCGGCAAAAAAAAAAAAAAAGTTTCCCATATAGCTCTCAAGTAATAAATGTCAAATAAATTAGGGGTAAGAGTGACAAGATTTGAGATTCACTGAGTTAATGCAGTTCATGAAATTGTATTTCTCTGCTACATAAACCTGATTAGATAGGAATTATGAATAGATATGAAGAACATTTAAGAGAATGATTTAGTTTATCTTTGAGGGATTGTTACCTGTACAATATGATCATTATTTTATCTCTTTATTTCATTCTGTGGTATACAGTTTCTGTAAGAGAACAAGTGAAAATATTTTCCCCCAGTTTTTCAAGTGTTTATTGAATGGAATTGAAGTTTCACCAACATGTTATGTTTATCACATTGTTTTGTGTGCCCACCACTGAGTAACCTAGGGGGATATTGATCCTAATTTGAGAATAAAATCCTAAGCTATTAAGGCTCTATTTTCCTGGTCACCTAAAAAGCAGAATGTTCATCTTTGTCAGGAGTCAAAGTGTTCTACATTAGGGGCTCTTGCTTTCCTAAGAGACCATTTCTGATGTTCTGTGATACTTTAATGAATGCCTGAAACACTGGATACGATCATAGGTTGTCAGTCATATTTTCTCAAAGGAAACTCAATAATCACACATACTGCTTTCCTTGGTGATATTGGGAATGGTATGAATTTCATCTGACTCTGATTATTTTCAGAAAATAGGAACGCTGTAGCTTCCTATCTCAAAAAAGGGGAGGGTCCGAGATACTGTAACTTTAGGGGCATCCCCCCCTGCACATACATGGAAGGGCAGCACAAGCATTCTTTGATGCTATCAAACATAGTGAAGAAACAGATGCTGTGAACAGCCCTTACTGTCAAGTACTGATAGGTGTATATTTCTAATTATTGGGGTGAAAAGTGAGTATCCAGAGTACTCAAAAGAGATTACTCAAGTATTTCCTTATAAACATCAACAGTTTTAAAGTCCAGCTGACTACACTGGCTCAACTCAATATAGAAAATTAATAAGTCCACAAAATACCTTCTGGCTTTAGATTATCAGTAGGATAATGGCAATTTGAGCTTTATATTATCCATTGATTACTTATATCACACTATATATCTGGCAGGGAAGGGATGGAGACCTTTACATTTGAAAAGAAGCTTTTTAAAAATAGTAAAACAACTTATTTTAGAATCTTCTTGTATTATCTTCAATAACAGAAGGAATGGAAGACAGGGTGGTGATGGTATATCCAAATATATTTAAGTTTATGTTAGAGCCAGAAAGGACCCAAAGCAGTCACGTGCCTGCCTTCTGCCCTCTGCCCCATCTAATCAACATTCTGCAGAAACCACACAAGATTAAACTGGTAATAGTCTCAAGCCAAACATTTGTATGTGTAGTCTAATAAATTAACATATTCTTATATTTTTTTGACTATGTCTTTGCATTGTCCTTTTCAGTTATGTTTTTTTTCCTTACTGAAAGCTTCCTGTCCTTTTCTGCTACAGGATTATAGCTGGACAGACATCCGCTGCCCCTTTGAAAAACGAAGAGATGCAGCATGCGTGTTTTGGGACAATGTAGTATACATTTTGGGAGGCTCTCAGCTTTTCCCAATAAAGCGAATGGACTGCTATAATGTAGTGAAGGATAGCTGGTATTCGAAACTGGGTCCTCCGACGCCTCGAGACAGCCTCGCTGCATGTGCTGCAGAAGGCAAAATTTATACATCTGGAGGTTCAGAAGTAGGTAAGGACTTCTTAAGTATTTTGGTTTGGGGCAAATGCTTTAAAGCCAAGTATCTTGGCTTTCATATTTAAATAAACAGGTGGTATTACTTGTCCAGATACTTTCTTGGTAATTTAAATATGTGTTTGTCACATTTTAGAGCTCATCTCCCTGAAGGTTTATGTCATTGCTTTACAAACCATTAAATTACAGAACTTTAGCTTCCTAGATTAATGGCCCATTTTTTATCATAATGGAGCATTAATTGACATTATCTGAATTATAGTTCTAAATTATTTGGGCTACATAATATTATTTGTCTTAAAGATTTCAGAGTTCAACTTATAGACTCTTTAAGAACTCATTACTATATTCAGGCTTTTAAAATTTGTATTATTTTTGCTTTTTATTAGAAAAAAGAATGCTCTTTTTCATTGTTTTATTCTTTAAGTTTTTAATGACTGTAGTGGTATTTATGCTTATTGAGCAGAATGGGATGTGGGTGTGGATATAAAAACCTTTCTTATTGGATAGTGTGTTAGTGTCCAGTAGTGCTCTTTTTCTAAATGAATAATTTTTCTAAATGAATATTCTAGGTGCAGACTAGACACATAATAGCTTTTGTATGCTTTCATTTTCAAGTAATTTCTTTAGCTTAAATAATGGGCTAATAAAGAAAACTAGGAAGACCAAGTAAACGGTTATACTTTTGGTGTGCATACTTATGTTTTTACCCCCAACTATATGTCAAATGAAAACAAGAAAAATCATTATTTCCTAAATGTAACCGTTTCCTCTCTTTAAAAGCATTCTTCACAGACTGTTATAATGTAGAATATTTCAAATACAATAAATCCTAAAGATGATAGAGGGTAACTGTTCTGTGGTACTGCAGAAAACTTCATTTCTTCAGACTTTGCTAAGTGTGTTTTTAGCTTGAATAATAGTTTTTTTTAATCTACTATATACTATATATTTTCCCATAGTGTCCACCCCTGAACCTACCAAATCAGGAATGTTTAAAAAGTTAAAAATAAGTTATTTTTGGTCATGACTATTGCTTCTTCTAGTTGTTATTTTCTGATCTTTACTTTTCACAGACCTTAGTTGCAACGGAGAATTATAAAGGTGTTGTTGTTTTTAAATCATTTGATATTAGCCCAGAATGGTGGGGGATGAGAAATAGTTTGGTAACTTCTAAAATTTTTTGTCCTTGGGAAGGAAAAAAAAGCACTTAATCTTTAATAATATCATTTCTAAAATTTTTTATTGAACTCCTACAGTGTGTAGAAGTTTCAAAACATGATGAATGTATGTTTTGCCTTTAAATTGTGTAATGAAAATACATCAGAAATATACATCAATATTTTGAGAATATACTCAAGCAGGGACCAGTGTGATTTCAGGATATACCACACTAACTGAGAATAGTTAGTAAGTATAGTTTTGTTAATAGTGCTGTAGCTATTCCAGAATATTAAATAAGAATATGATCAGAAAGTAGTTTTCATATTTTAAGGTATGGGTCTACCGTCTGTAAGGAACTATTATGCTTTTCCGCTTTATATAAACATTTGAAGTATGGATAATTCCCGTCATGCGTAATAGGGCTTGAAGACATATATAAGGCTTCTTCTTTAATTTTTCTTTTGAAATCAAATTTCTTTTTCTAAAGTTTAATTACCAATAAATAAGTATTTCCAACAGATCCTTCTAAGGATGTTTTCCAGGGTCTATACAAACAGGATTATTAGCATTTTCTTAAACTATTCCTACACTTCATTGTTGTTGTTGATTGAGTATGAAAATGGCCGTATGACTCTAAATTCTTCCTTCCTTAACTAATAAGATCTACAGTCAGTTCTCTCCAAACCCCTGCACACACTAAAGTTAAGCACGATGGGGCCTTTTTCTTTTACAGGAAACTCAGCTCTGTATTTATTTGAGTGCTATGATACGAGAACTGAAAGCTGGCACACAAAGCCCAGCATGCTGACCCAGCGCTGCAGCCATGGGATGGTGGAAGCCAATGGCCTGATCTATGTTTGTGGTGGAAGTTTAGGAAACAATGTTTCTGGGAGAGTGCTTAATTCCTGTGAAGTTTATGATCCTGCCACAGAAACGTATGTATCTATTTAAAACTTATTTTATAGTTAATTGTATCCTATAAGCTCTGTAGGAGATGTCAAAAGACCAGAGGAATCCAACAGAAGAATTTTGTCCTTGAGGTAAGAGTGTATATAAACTTTTGAGTGTGCTAGGGTCAGTGGCATGTTTATGACCTGGACCTTTCCTTATACCAGAAATGGCTTGAACTTACACCCCATGGGAACCTCTTTCTTTCTGGTTCTGCGTGCAATAAATGCCTATGAATGAGGTACATCTGATTGATTCATCAACTCATAAAATGTTTTTGTTTGAGCGGTCAGGAAATGTAGAGCAGGAGGGGGGAATTTATGATCAGCAATAAATTTTTCCTTAAGTAGAAATATTAGATATTGGCTCATGGCATTAATAAATCATGCCTCCCTAGTTCTTTTTAGGTGTAAACTTCCTAAGTATGTTTAGATTCATGTTTATTAAATAAAATTATTCTTAAATCAACTGCTTTTAAAAAGGCAAAGTGTGTCAAAAAGGTATAATGCTAAAGAAATAACTGGTTAGCCAGTTTTTCTTGTAGTTAATGATGGAACACATTCAGTGTAATTAATGATGGAACACATTCAATGAGGCCAAAGGAAATGTGCTAATCATTGAATAATGGAGAGGGGACGAGGGCATGGGTTGTGAGTAGTGACATTAAAGCTGATGAGGACATAAAACAGATGATACCCTAGTCGTACCTTTTATGGAAACATCCAAAGAGCTTTGATAAGAAAAGTCACTTGATCATATGGCTGGATTGCCCATTGTTCTTCCCTCACTAGAACAAGTTACTGGGTAAATACGTTCACTAAAATGTTATGCCAGAGTTGCATCAAAACTCTCGTGCTTGAAGTTTTATATTTAGGAAATATTGCCAAACTACAAAACATGGAAGTCTTCAACTCCAGCTACTGCTTTTTATAAAATTAAGAAATAAGAGGCCAGGCATGGCGGCTCACGCCTATAATCCCAGCACTTTGGGAGGCTGAGGCAGGCGGATCACTTGAGGTCGGGAGTATGAGATCAGCCTGGCCAACATGGCAAAACCCCGTCTCTACTAAAAATACAAAAACTAGCTGGGTGTTGTGGCACGTGCCTGTACTCTACTACTGGGGAGGCTGAAGCAGGAAAATTGCTTGAACCCGGGAGGCGGAGGTTGCGGTGAGGCAAGATTGTGCCACAGCACTCCAGCCTGGGTGACAGAGCAAGACTCCATCTCAAAAAAAAAAAAAAAAAAAAAAATTAAGAAATAAGAGCTTAATTATAAAATATGATTAATTATGTGCATTTATCTATGATTCCCACATATTTTAAAAGATTTAAGGAAGCATAATCAATAACTTCTTTCCAATGCAAATAATAGAAAAGCAAGTTGTCTTGAAATTTGTCTTTTGCTAAAGATGTTTACCAACTTTGCTCCCTTTTATGTGAACCTCTACCTTACTTCCCATAAACCCTAGGCTCAAAAAGTGTTACAGCATACTAGTTGGAAAACTGATTCATTCTGCTGTCTAATTATTTTTTATTTCTAAAAAATCTCTTAAAAGAGAAGCCATAACCATAAAAACTCCAGCTTTCTAAATTTTTACATCTTTATTCAGGCACTATCAATGTAAATTAATGTTGATTTTTTACTTACTTTTGTTCAAAGTAAAAATATAAAGGAGTTCTGCAGCTTCTGTATTTTTTAAAACTAGGTGAATATTCAGTTTCAGGAATATTTAAAAACTTACAAGACCTAGCATTTCTTTCATTTTATATATATTGAGCTTAAATTTGAATTCTCTATGTTCCCTTCAATGCCCTTAAATTTTCACAAATGAGAAGCTAGTGTGAATATAATTATCCAACTCTCAAAATAAATGTTATATTATTTCCTTTTAAAAATGTTACCTAGTCCAGGTGTGGTGGTTCACACCTGTAATCCCAGCACTTTGGGAGGCCGAGGCTGGTGGATCATCTGAGGTCAGGAGTTCGAGACCAGCCTGACCAACATGGTGAAACTCCGTCTCGTCTAAAAATACCAAAAAAAATTAGCCGGGAATGGTGGCGCGTGCCTGTAATCCCAGCTATTCAGGAGGCTGAGGCAGGAGAATCGTTTGAACCCGGGAGGTGGAGGTTGTAGTGAGCTGAGATCACGCCATTGCACTGCAGCCAGGGCAACAAGAGCGAAACTCTGTCTCAAAAACAAAAACAAAAACAAAAAGTTATCTAGCCAGCCAAGTTATTTTTTATAAGAATTTCTTCCCAATTTTGACATTTTAAGTGTTTTATAATTAGAATGTGTTTAATTGGAAGCTGAAAAACTAAGCCTTATGGACCATAGAAACACAAATAACACATGTTGTCACTCATGTGGGAGCTAAAAACATTGATCTCATGGAGATAGAGGGTAGAATGATGGTTACCAGAGGTTGGTTAACAAGTACAGAAATACAGTAGATAGGATAAGTTCTAATATTCAGTAGTACAGTAGGGAGACTATAGTTAACAATAATTTATTGTATATTTCAAAATAGCTAGAGAATTGAAATGTTTCCAACACAAAGAAAAGATATTCCTCTGCAGCCACATGGGAGGCCTGGGTTCCCTCCCTAGCCCAGAAAGAAACTAAAGGAAAGCTAAATGTTTCAGGTGCTGGATATCCCAGTTACTCTGACTTGATCAGTACACATTGTATACACGTGTCAAAATATCGCAGGTACCATAAAAATATGTACATGTATTATGTATCACATTTTTAAAATCAATTTTTAAAAAGATGGAGAGGAGCAGAAGCTCATAATAAAGTAACAAACTGAAGAAAGAAAGAAATTATGTCTGTGGAGACAATGTGACACAGTTTGAGCAGTCAGAATTTTAAGAAATGCTTTTTTCTTTTTTTTTTTCTTTTTGAGAGGGAGTCTCGCTCTGTCACCATGCTGGAATGCAGTGTCACAATCTCGGCTCACTGCAACTTCTGCCTCCCAGGTTCAAGCAATTCTCCTGCCTCAGCCTCCTGAGTAGCTGGGATTACAGGCGCATGCCACCACACGGGATAATTTTTGTATTTTTAGTAGAGACGGGGTTTCACCACGTTGGCCAGGATGGTCTCCATCTCTTGACCTCGTGATCTGCCCGCCTCGGCCTCCCAAAGTGCTGGGATTACAGATGAAAAAACGCTTCTAAACATTAAACTTCAGATTGCAGATAGCAGGGACCTAGTATGTACTTTGCATGTGAATTATAGGAGGAAGGGGAATTTGTGAAAATTTTTTTCTAAACCTTCAGGAGATTTAGATATACATAAAGACATGCTCTCGCTGGGCGCGGTGGCTCACGCCTGTAATCCTAGCACTTTGGGAGGCCGAGGCAGGCGGATCATGAGGTCAGGAGATCGAGACCATCCTGGCTAACACGGTGAAACCCCGTCTCTACTAAAAATACAAAAAATTAGCCGGGCGCGGTGGCGGGCGCCTGTAGTCCCAGCTACTCGGGAGGCTGAGGCAGGAGAATGGCGTGAACCCAGGAGGTGGAGCTTGCAGTGAGCCGAGATCGCGCCACTGCACTCTGGCCTGGGAGAAAGAGCAAGACTCCATCTCAAAAAAAAAAAAAAGACATGCCCTCTTTTTATATCATTAACATTATATTTGGAGAAGAAAGTGGTGTGTAAATGGAATTTTTCCAAGTCAAATGCTATGTTTAATGCATGATGATAGCTGAGTCTATGAATCTCACTACGTGCAGGGCAGTGAATAACTAGTTTTTACTGCTCTCCCACTTCCAAGCTGTATGCCGGTCATTTCACCTGGATGAGCGTGTGTGTTTTTCCTAAAAACAGGAGCCATGTGGTCCACCTCACCTTAATAGAGTCCTTTGAAAATGAGAGTGGTGACTGTCAAACCATTTTTAAAACAATACATAAATGTAAGACAAAAGAATTGTTAATATTTCAGAATTAATCATTGTGCCTTAATTATAAAGTTAATTTATAAAGTTAAATTCATCAAATTGTTTTTTGTTTGTTTGTTTTTTGAGACGGAGTCTCGCTCTGTCCCCCAGGCTGCAGTGCAGTGGCGCGATCTCGGCTCACCGTAAGCTCCGCCTCCCGGGTTCACGCCATTCTCCTGCCTCAGCCTCTCCGAGTAGCTGGGACTACAGGCGCCCGCCACCAGGCCTGGCTAATTTTTTGTATTTTTAGTAGAGACGGGGTTTCACCGTGTTAGCCAGGGTGGTCTCGATTGCCTGACCTCATGATCTGCCCGCCTCGGCCTCCCAAAGCGCTGGGATTACAGGCGTGAGCCACCGCGCCCGTCCGGCCATCAGATTGTTTTAAAGAAGAGATATAAACAATAATTATAGAGAGTTACACTTATGCCAAGTTTTCCTTTTGTTGTTGTCCTTACTGTTGTTTGGCGTCTCTTGGTTTAAGTTAGCTGCTAAAAGCACAAGCCTGTGTGCCAGTACCACCTTCACAATCACAAATGTCAGACTTGGGAGTGTATGCAGAAGAAGGTATTAAATCTCAGAAAAAAATAACTAAACTCGATTGTCTGTGTATATATGTATAATGCTGCAACCTGTGAATTAATATCCTTTAACACTTGGGTCCACATTTATATTCTCAGTTTCATTATTTGTATAATAGTGGCTGTGAACAGAGCAACATGAGGTGTTAAACTTGACAGAATGATAGTACTTCTTTGTTACCAGAGCAGCATAAAGTTCTTAGTGTAGGTTTAAAGATGGACATGTGAATAGTAACAGATACTATTAATTTCCTGATTGCCTGAGGCCCATTATAAGTTTGTGTTTTACTTACGCATATATAAATAATAATTAAAGCTATGTGTGATAGAACTAGTTCATATTTCCTGCCAGCAGAGGTGTGAAGAAAGAAAAAAGAATTATTTCTTTATCTTCTAAGTATCTTCCTCTTCTTTTTTGTTCCCATATTACAAGTTTTTACGAACCTTAGGAAATGGATTTCCTCTAAAAACATGTTTTTTAATAGATATCCTCATTTTCTTATATCCTATGAGAATTGAAAGGAATAAAATCCCTGTTTTCCCCATGTATTAATAAATTACCCATAATCATTGTTAAACTTTTGTTTTCTACCCTTCTAGACATTTTGTGTGTGTATGTACACATATGTGAGTAGTAAATGAGCACTTAATTAGAATAATAGACCTTTCTCATTAGTATGAGTTCTTTTACTTCCTGTAAACAAGCACACTAAAAACTTTAATTTTTTCAGATGGACTGAGCTGTGTCCAATGATTGAAGCCAGGAAGAATCATGGGCTGGTATTTGTAAAAGACAAGATATTTGCTGTGGGTGGTCAGAATGGTTTAGGTATGTGATGTTAATTCACTGTTCCACTTTCCTGATGAGTTTGCTGATACTTCCTTAAATTATTGAAGCATTTTTAAAAATCTAGATAGAAGCAGTTACCATGTATATTATTATATCTATTTTTATAGTTTCTGGGAATTAACATACTTGATAAAATATCTCAGGATGTTAAACATTCTTGTTTATGAAATGTCGCAGTGGTCACCAGTCATTGTGACAATTTTAGATGGCTCCTATACATTCCCAGATACCTCCTGGGGAATGATGTCACACCAGCTTAAGAACTATTGAGCAGGCCGGGCGCGGTGGCTCACGCCTGTAATCCCAGCACTTTGGGAGGCCGAGGCGGGCGGATCACGAGGTCAGGAAATCGAGACCATCCTGGCTAACATGGTGAAACCCTGTCTCTACTAAAAATACAGAAAATTAGCCGGGCGAGGTGGCAGGCGCCTGTAGTCCCAGCTTACTCGGGAGGCTGAGGCAGGAGAATGGCGTGAACCCCGGGGGGCGGAGCCTGCAGTGAGCTGAGATCCCACCACTGCACTCCAACCTGGGCGACAGCGAGACTCCGTCTCAAAAAAAAAAAAAAAAAAAAAGAACTATTGAGCAATAGAAATATTTGAACTTTAAAAAACCTTTAAAAACTTTTTAAATACAAGTTTTAAGGCTTGTATCCAGGTCCTAAATGGTAAAGTTTCCTAAATATTGCATGAAAATATTGCATGAAAATATCATTGCATGAAACATTGCATGAAAATATCAATATTGTATTTTTAAATGACTAAATTTGGCATTTTGTTTTCATAAATAATAATGTACTAAAGAATCTCAAATAATTGTCTTAAATGAAAGGGAATCGAAACTGAATCTAGACACAAGCTTCAATTTAGTCAGTACATTTAAGCATCACTTAAGTGTAACAGATAACTTATTTTCCTTCTTCTGTCCCTGTCCATTGCTATTTTCCATAAAGTGCTAAAAGATAGGAGGAAAAAGAAAGACATTTGAATAATTATAATCAAAGTTAATCAGAGGGGAAATCACTGATCGGTTTATTTTGCATTTTTCCAGAATAAATAAAACATGTTTAATTTTGTAGAAAAAAATCAATATTTAAAAAGAAATATTAAATTTCTATTGTGTTAAAATAAGAATTTAGGTGGTGGCTATGTGGACATTCACTGTAAAATTATTACAATTTTTCTGTGTGTTTGAAATTTTTCACAATAAAATATAGGAAAAATACAAAAAGTTATTACTTTAAGAAACCTTAGAATTGTCCATATAGTTTTTCATGTTGTTCATGTTTTATTCTTTTGAAGGTGGTCTGGACAATGTGGAGTATTACGATATTAAGTTGAACGAATGGAAGATGGTCTCACCAATGCCATGGAAGGGTGTAACAGTGAAGTGTGCAGCAGTTGGCTCTATAGTTTATGTCTTGGCTGGTTTTCAGGGTGTTGGTCGATTAGGACACATTCTCGAATATAATACCGAAACAGACAAATGGGTTGCCAACTCCAAAGTTCGTGCTTTTCCAGTCACAAGTTGTTTAATTTGTGTTGTCGATACTTGTGGAGCAAATGAAGAGACCCTTGAAACATGAAAAATAAGTGGACTTCAGACTCATCAGAGACTCTAAAATATAGCCACCAGTGCTTTGTTCCAGGAGTTTGGTGACAAAGTTTTGGTTTGGTGTTTTGGTAAAGAAAGTTTCAAGGGAAATAAGATTCCTATAAAATAGATGTTTCTTTTACATGGATTTCCTTAATTCAAAGATCATATTTTAGCTGGCCACAAGATCAAGAACATATCTAGCAAGAAAACTTGAAAAAGTATAAGCATTTGTTAAAAATATGAATTTCTTGAATGAATTTCACATATGTAACTATGATTTTGGCAGAATGGAAGATTGGCTCATCAGTGAAGCACAGTTATCTTAGCTCTAGATTCTATTTTCATGCATCACAGAAGTGCTATGTGGTTAGGTCAGGTTGTGCTCAGTCAAGAACTAAGAAATAGTATGAATTGTAAGTCAAGATGGGCAACTCAGATGGAGCAGCTTAGTCTCACATAGTTTGCTTGTCTTTATTTATTTTATTTAGTGCCAAATGTATTCCATTTTAAAAGTAAGCCAGAGTGAGTCAAGGCATATACACACTTTCTCACAAAACTTCCTAAACAGATGTGGGGGTTTAATGTGTCCAGCTCCTCATGAAATATATTCAATCCACTTAAATGTATTCCATCTTTTTAACATAAAATGTAAAGCTTAGCACCCATCATTAATTTATGTCTCTGTTTTATCCAGTGGGTAGAAAAGGATTCTGCCTCTTTAGTCCTCACTGTTAAATAAAATCCAATCATAGTAAGTGATTAACTAGCAAAAAGTAAAGCTATTTATAGCAAATTTCTAGGTCATTAGAAAAGCACTGGTAGTTGTACAATATCAGTGTTGACTTTGAACTTCTGTAAAGAGATCATGAATTCTTTTCCCTTAGCCAAAACATGAGATATTTAACCTAGTTGTCTCTAAAAGTTTTGTAATCATGAGTTAAATATATGTCATCTCCTATTCATTGCTTTTATGTGATCAATAAATCTTTTACAAACCCAACTACTCATTTCCTTCCTAGTAATACTTTGCCTTTTTTACTGTGTATGGAATGAACCATGTAAAGCTGTCACCATCACTGTTTTTATCTGATAATATTAAATATTTTTTAACTTAAAATAGGCAACTCAGTTTATTTGTTCTTCAGGTATGTTAGGTAATGGTTGTTTTTAGAATTTGTGAAGCAGTGTCTCTTAATTTTCGGTTTTCTTTATATAGAGGTTATAATAGTCTTAAACCCTAAAAATGTTTAAATCAAAAAGGAATTAGGAAAAACATAATGATAGGTATATTTCTATTTGTGTAGGGTTTTTAAATGTACAGCTTTATTAAGATATAATCTACATACCATACAATTCACCACTTAAAGTATACTATTCAAGCAAGGCACAGTGGCTCAAGCCTGTAATCCTAGCACTTTGGGAGGCCAAGGTGGGTAGATAATTTGAGGTCAGCAGTTCAAGACCACCCTGGCCAACATGATGAGACCCCATCTCTACTAAAAGTACAAAAATTAGCCAGGCCTGGTGGTGTGCATTTGTAATCCCAGCTATTCAGGAGACTGAGGCAGGAGGATTGCTTGCACCTGACAGGCAGAGGTTGCAGTGAGCCGAGATCGAGCCACTGCACCCCAGCCTGGGCGACAGAGCAAGACTAAAAATAAATAAATAAATAAATGTATTATTCAGTGGTTTTTAGTATACCCACAGAGTTATGCAACCATCACCACAATTTTAGAACATTTTCATCACCCCAAAAAGAAATCTTGTACTGATTAGCAATGGTTCCCTATTTCCCCCAACGCCCCTGTATTTCCTAGGGCTACCATAACAAACTACTGCAAACTTGATGGCTTTAAAGAACAGAAATTTATTCTCTCACAATTCAGGAAGCCAGCACTCCTAAATCAAGGTGTCAGCAGGGTTAGTTCCTTCTGGAGGGTCTGCAGCAGAAACCACACGTGCCTCTCCCCTAGCTTCTGGTGGTTGCCAGCAATCCTCAGCATTCTTTGGCTTGTAGCTGCAGCACTTCAATCTCTGTCTCTGTCTTCGCATGGGCTTTTTCCCTGTGTGTCTCTGTATCTTCACATGGTGTTCTTATAAGGACAACATAGGAGCCAGACACAGCGGCTCAGGTCAGTAATTTAAACACTTTGGGAGGTGAAGGCAGTAGGATCACTTGAGGCTAGGAGTTCAAGACCCTGTCTCTACAAAAAAATAAAAAGCAGGTGTGGTATATACCTGCAGTTCTAGCTACTCAGAAGGCTGATGTGGGAGGATCACTTGAGCCCAGGAGTTCAAGGATGTAGTGAGCTATGATTGTGCCACTGCACTCCAGCCTGGGTGACAGACTGAGACCCTGTCTCATTAAAAAAAAAAAAAAAAAAAAAAAAGGCTGGGCACTGTGGCTCACGCCTGTAATCCCAGAACTTTGGGAGGCCGAGGCGGGTGGGTTACCTGAGGTCAGGAGTTTGAGACCAGCCTGGACAACATGCCAAAACCCCGTCTCTACTAAAAATACAAAAATTAGCCAGGTATGGTGGTGTGCACCTGCAGTCCCAGCTACTCAGGAGGCTGAGGCAGGAGAATTGCTTGAACCTGGGAGGCAGAGGTTGCAGTGAACTGAGATTGCGCCACTTCATTCCAGCCTGGGTGACAGAGCGAGACTCCTCAAAAAAAGCAAAATACAAACAAAAAAAGGACAACATAGGGCCCCCAATCCAGTATGACCTTATTTTAATTACACCTATAAAGACCCCATTTCCAAACGAGGTCACATTCTGAGCTTCTGGGTAGACGTGAATTTGGGGAGACGCTGTTCAACACAGGAAACCTCCCAAACACCACAGCCCTAGGCAACCACTAATCTTTCTGTCTCTAGATTTGATTATTCTGAACATTTTTAGGAGGGTTTTCAATTTTGCACTCTATTGGAAAATGTGGCTAGTTTTTTTTGAGAGTGAAATATCCATTTATTATTTTACAATATAGCTCTATAATTTGACAATCTCCTATGTAGAATATACAGTACCTGTTTGAGATATTTTAAGTACACTAGCATTTCCTTTTAGGCTGTGTCAATTGACTAGAACACACTACAGTAAATACATACACAGGTTTGATGTGGATTATAATGAAGTGGTTTTTTTCCTTAGTAATCTGTATCATAATTCCCAATTAGTGTCTTTTTCTGCCTTGGAAATTTCTACAGAATTGTCAATATCAGGATAGTGGGTAAAAGTACACCCACCATACTGACAAGCACATTTTCTATTTTGTTCCCCAAAACTTCCTGTCCTGTAAAGTGCTCTGCTTGCTTTTTAGTAGACATTTGATAATGTTATATCCTTTGCAATGATACTATTTTGATGACAAAGTAATTAAGTTTATGCTTTCAAAAAGCACAATTTGGTCACAAAGGTTTAGCATCTTAAAAAAATTGTTGCTATTTAAAAAAAAAAACAAAAACATATACTTGTGATGTTGTGGCCCAGCTGGCAAAAACTTGACATATCGTCCCATGAAAATTTTGAGCCATGAATTATTTTGACATGACAATATTGCTAACAAAATCAAAATCAGCCGTTTAATAAACAATTATTCCACCAAGCAGTCTATATTCCTTTTGCCATATATACTGTTAACAGCAAAAATTTTGGATTTGCTACATATGCACGGGTAAAGGAGGTATTTAGAGGAAATTTTGCTTTCTAAGGTTATACCAAAGACTTGAGAAAATCCAATTTACTCCCCCATGGCACCAAACTAGCTCTCACTGAGAGTCATTATTTGGATTCTCAAGTCCACATAATCTGTCCTTTTAATGAAAGGACATTTTACAGGTAGCATCATTCAGCATTTGATAAATCCTTCCTTTAAATATCCTCCTCCCTCTTTACAGTTGCCTCAAAAGACTTTAAAAAGCTTGAATCCACTTTTATCTTCCTAACCTTCCTTCTTCCCAAGATGATTCACACTACTTTAGAAAAAATGAAAATTTTATAAAAAAAAAAAGTCTGTGCTGGGAAATTGTTTGAAATGTTGCCCTTATTAACTAGAAATCTTTTTACTCTCCAGAGCTTTACGCCCTCTCTCATAACAGATTTAAAATGGGGTTCAAGATCTACTTTGAATCTTACGGAAATTCCTTCAGACTTTATGTTCTAACCCTCTTTAATTTGTTCACACTATCTACGTTTTCCAAGAGTACTTTATTTCTATAATTGTTCTTTTATATAATATGCCGTTCTTGTTTCATGTTATCCTCTCTGACGATATTTTAGTTCAACTTTTGCAAATATTTTAGTGTTTTTGTTTCCTCTAACTTCTTTTTCTGTTTCTTTGCTTTGCTCTTTCCTGTTGGCATCTGCCGTCAAATGTCTAGTCCCTGACTGTGCATTTGTATTTAAAATGAGACATTTGAAAATTGATAATTCAGGGGTACAAGAGTGAGCTTAATCAATGAACTTCATTATATGAGGAGGAGACGGCCAACTATTTTTGTTGCTGGTCCATAAGAGATCCATAGGTATTTTTCTGGGATGTTTGACTCACCATTCAATAAGCATAAGCCCTCTCTGTACCTGATGTCCTAGAATCTGAAGTGTCTCTCATTCCTTTTTATTGGGGAGGAATCCTATCTCCTATCAAGTTGAGACAGTTGCCTCATCCAATTGCAAGGGGAGGCAGCGTATTTTTACTCTGCCATCTTGAAGAAATCAGAAGTTTCCTTCCTGTAACCCCACTCTCCTGATTTCCACCTATACCCATCACCAAACCGATCACCACCAAGTTCTGCAAGCCCTAGGCTCTCATTGTCTCACACACACTCCACCTAGACAGTCTCAATCGGCATTCTGGCCTTGCCCCTCTCTACCTTCACCAAGCACTGGGCTTACCCTCACTTAAGTTTCAGCCACCACTGGTATTATTTTAGGTATTTGATCCCAGCAAAGTCCTTACAAATGCTGACATTTGCAGGAATGACAAGTCAGTGGCTACAAAGCAATACTGGTTAACACAAGGCAATAATAAAATAAACATACTGAGGTTAATGAAAGCCAAGTTTCTTGTTATCAGTGGAGTTAAAAATAGAGGAAAATGAATCATGTGATTTTGGATTGAAATTGGAGATTATCAGTGTGAACTCAAGTTTTTTTCTTTTTTTCATAGTCTTTGACATAGAAGGCATAATAGTTTTAATATATAAAATATAGAAATGTTTGATGTAAATGTTTATGTTTGTTTATACATATGTATTTCCCAGCAATGTTCATGACAGCAAAGACATCCCAGTAGCAATAAGCACATTAAAGCTCAGATCTTGGTTTCTAAGCAGCACCAAAAGGACCCCTGGAGAAATAACTGATTTCAGGACTGGAGTAGAGAATGTAAAAATGAGCCTGGAACATCTCTGGACCAGAAAGTAAAAAAGTGCTCAAGTAATCACAGGGATTTTTTTTTCTCCTTTTTCGAGTGCAAAGGAGCTTAAAGGGGCTCCCATTGGCCAAATTGGAGATGATTTGAGTATCAAAATAAATAATGATAGTAATGGATTATAACCCATTGAATAACATTGGAAATCATGAGTCCATATTAATATGAATAAATAAGTGAATGAGCTAAAAGTTGGATGAACAATCAGATTTTTACATACTTTCGAAGTACCTCCCCACAAAATTCTTATTAATAACAAAAAGGAAAAGAATAACTTTATGGTAGAGCAGCTTGGCAGACACCACCTTAAGCAAGTAATCAATTGAGCATTACAGGTAACAGGACAAATTGAAATTGTACACAACCTGCAATGTGAAAACCGCAGCATCACTTCTGTGATAATCCTGACAAAGATGCATAATCTGAATCTAATCAAGAGAAAACATCAAACAGACCTGCACTAAGGAACTTCTACAGTATAACCAGCCTGTAATCTTTAACAGTGTCAAGATCATGAAAAGGAAAAACAAAAAATCTTCCAAATTGAAGGAGACACAAGAAATATGGCTAAGCAACAATGATTCCGAACTGAACCCTTTTCCTCTAAAGGACAATATTGGGAGATTTGGCAAAACATAAATGGAGTCTAAGGATTAGAGAGTAGTAGTGCATCAGTATCAATGTCCTAATTTTGTTGATTGTGTTTTGGTTATGTAGAATGCCCTGGTTTGTTTGTAGAAAATATACAATAAGTATTTGGATGATGGGGCATTAGGTCTGCAACATAGTCTCAAATGGTTCAGGAAAAAAGTTCTTTGTACTGTTATTTGTGACTTTTCCATAAATTTGTTTCAAAATACATGAATTGCATTGATTAAAGAAAATAAAAAAGTAGTTTGGACAAGTAGTTCCCGTCCTGCAGATTCTGCTGTCTTCAAAATCCAAACAAATTACATGAGCAAGAATGATGGCTCACTCCCAGCTCAATAATCCTAAAACCACCAGCACAAACCTGTAATCCAACAAAGTCAGATTTATTGACTTACTGCAATCAAGAAGACTGCACACCAGAGGAGCTGTGGGGTGTCTCACCGTACAAAATAAAAGGTAGTTATTTTATGTTTTGGCGAGGAGAGTGAAGTTTAGGTGAAATTTAAATGAAATCTGAAAGCATAGCTGTGTGTAAAGGCATTAACATCAGGTCTGGACGAGAATTGAATATAGGGCATGTTTCCTTGGAAACTGCAAAGTTAAGAAAATAATAGAATGTTTTCAGAACCATTTATCTGAAGCTCTACACCTGGGTAGAAACTGAGGCTGCTTCTCTGCGTCAAAGAGACTTAGATCCTCCAGGCAAGGATGGGACTTTTCACTCGTTCTGATATAATTTCAAATAGCAACGTTTATGTGGACTTGAAAGAACAAGGTTTCGGCTGGGCGCGGTGACTCACGCCTGTAATCCCAGCACTTTGGGAGGCCGACGCGGGCGGATCACGAGGTCAGGAAATCGAGACCATCCTGGCTAACATGGTGAAACCGTCTCTACTAAAAATTACTCTACTAAAAAAATTAGCCGGGCGTGGTGGCGGGCACCTGTTGTCCCAGCTACTCGGGAGGCTGAGGCAGGAGAATGGCATGAACCTGGGAGGCGGAGCTTGCAGTGAGCCAAGATCGCGCCACTGCACTCCAGCCTGGGCGACAGAGCGAGACTCCGTCTCAAAAAAAAAAAAAAAGAAGAAGAAAGAACAAGGTTTCTCAGTGTGTAGTAAGAATGTACTACTCACTAAAAGGGGTAATACTTTTCCGTTGCAGTATGTCCTAAGAGAAACATTGTTTCCTCTTAACGTCACGTCCGGCTTTATTTGACTCTGTTATCCATCCAGATGAAAGGTTGGGCAGTTTGTTACTTTCTCGACCGGAGCTAAGTTTTACTGTCTCAGCAAGAACGACTCAGTCTCTGAAATCATAGCTAATTCTCCTCTGAGGGCCTTGCTGAAGTTCTGCGTTTGCTTGCTCCGCTTTCCTCTCATTTTGGACCTCAAGCCTTCCTGTAGTCCGAGGCCCTGCACCGGGGTCAAACGCGCCTCCGGTCTTCACGTAACCGTTCAAGCATCCCGCCTTCCCAGGACACACTCAAAGCGTCAGAGCGGTCCGCTCTTCTCAAATCCTATTGGCTCAAGTCCACGCGTCTCATGGCACTTGGGGGTGAGGCGGAAAAAGGCCTTCCCCAGGCGCGAGAAGATGACGTCACAGTAGCCCGGCCGGGCTCCGAGGTTGCCTGGGGCTCCCTGCCCAGTAACTGGCATTGACCGGTGCCGACCGAAGACCCCCTCCATCAGCGACGCCGTCGCAATGGCCATTTGTCAATTCTTCCTTCAAGGCCGGTGCCGCTTTGGCGATCGGTGCTGGAACGAACATCCCGGTGCCAGGGGTGCGGGAGGAGGACGGCAGCAACCGCAGCAGCAGCCTTCAGGTGACTGTCCTCTGAATCCTCCGCGGTAACCGAGCCGGCAAGGGCCCGCCGGCGGGGACCGGGCGTCCCGCGTGTGTCCCGGTGCTGGTGACCCCAACGTGCCCGCATCGCGGCCTTGCCGGCCCCATTGGGCTCTGCACAACGTTTTTAAACCGAGGGTTTTATCTACATATTATTCAGGTGCTCCGTTTTTATTGAGCTTCTGAGGACCTGGGTTTGGGCCTGGATGCTTGTGCGAAACTGAGTTTTTAAATCGGAAGTACCTATCGAAACTACCTTGTAGGTAAATGCCGTAATTGAATATAATTTTTACTAAGTTGTTTTTTCGAGGGTGAGGCTAGCAGCTTGGGTCAGAATCAGGACTTCATTTTGGAGAAGTCGTGGACTTCTTTGAAAAAAATCTAATAAAACCGGCCAGGCGCAGTGGCTTACGCCTGTAATCCCATCACTTTGGGAGGCTGAGGCGGGCGGATCACGAGGTCAGGAGTTCGAGACCAGCCTGACCAACATAGTGAAACCCCGTCTTTACTAAAAATACCGAAAAAAAAAAAAAAAGCCTGGCGTGGTGGCGCGCGCCTGTAATCCCAGCTACTCATGAGGCTGAAGCAGGAGAATCGCTTGAACCCGGGAGGTGGAGGTTGCAGCGGGCCAAGATTGCGCCACTGCACTCCAGCCTGGGCGACAGAGCGAGACTCTCAAAAAAAAAGAAAAAAGAAAAAAAAGAAAATCTAATAAAACCTATAGAGCCATACCGCAAAAATGCACCTGCTCATAAATTTGGGGTAAAATTGGGAAGGTGGGACGCCCAGTTAAGGGCTCTCCGGGAGGTGAGGAAAGAAGATGTGGGGGCCACGTTGCTGGGCCTAGATCATTGTCAAAGCTTTTTATCTTAAAGGAAAGGAGAGATTAGACATGAAACCTTAGAACAACACAAGATTTTTAAAGATCGGCTTAATAATTAGGTGCTGTCTCCCTTCCTTCCCCTCCTTTAGGGCTATTCATCTGACCTTTATTTTTTTATTTTGAGACGGAGTCTTGCTCTCTCAGTCAGGCGGCTCACTGTGATCTCCGTCTCCCAGGCTCAAGCGATTCTCATGCCTCAGCCTCCCAAGTAGCTGGGATTACGGGTGCCCGCCACCACGCCCTTGATAATTTTTGTATTTTTAGTAGAGACAGGGTTTTGCCATGTTGGCCATACTGGTCTCGAACTCATGACCTCAGGTGATCCGCCCGCTTCTGTCTTTCAAAGTGCTGGGATTACAGGCGTGAGCGACTGCAGCAGGCCTCATCTAACCTTTAAACCTTGTATTGCATGATGGTTTCACATCTGATCCCACTTCAGGGAAGACAGTCCTTTTATTTCATCCACAATTAATCTAGTGAAATATTTCAGACCGAAAATTAGGACTCCGGTCTGTTGAATGTGAGTGTAAACAAAATTTGGCAGACAAACTGTGTATTTAGCTCCCAGAAACAAATGAATGTTTCTGGAATTGTAAGTATGAAGACCAAAAGCGATTAAAAAAAAAAAAAGGAGGAAGTGAGTTTCTTCAGTTGTATCATCCCCCAGTGAATGGAACTTTAGAAGAAGATACCATTAACTCCTACTTGAAGGATCTGGTCTAGCAGTCTCCACTTTTTGTTTGTTTGTTTGTTTGTTTATTAGGGTGGTTTAGAGTTGCAGGATGAACTTTCACAACTGGGCATGTGTGTCATTCCAACTTTGAATATATTTAATGGCTTATCTCCTAATTCAGTCAGAAAGAAGATGAATTACCTTAATCTTGGCCCCAACTAGGAAGTGACGAGTAAATGAGATTGCTGAAGTGATTTTAAAAAACAAAACAAAACCAATATATAAAGAGAGGAGAGATTCTTTTTGGCTCATTTTGATATTTATTAAATATTGGAAAGCTCACAGAGGAACTACCTGCATTTTGTTCACATGTAAATACTATATATAATCTCTCTGTGAAAATAGGTGTGTAGGTGTTTGCCCAGAGAAAAGACTGCATCAAATAGACTTAAGCATCTGTCCAAAAACAGAGGGTAGACTCTAATCTTTCATATTCAAGAAACTTTAATTCAATGTCCATTTTTCAGCCTTTACTACAATATAGGGCCTGGTGGGGGAGCAAAGAATGATAAAAACACAAGTTTTTATCCTGAAGGAGTTTATGATTTATGATGCATGCCTTCTATCAACTTAACTATCAAGCAGTTGTTTATTTAATAAGCTTTGTCAGCTGAATTTAGTAATAGATCACTATTTTTCTATATTATTTTCTTCTCAATCTCAAACAAAAATGCAATTGGCCACTATGTGATTTGTTGATATTATAACCTAACTACTGTATATAAATAAAAAATGAAGAGATTGTCATTTAAAATGAGTTTAAATGTAGTGCTTGTTGAATCTTTCTATAATGTCTAGACATACTAAGATATAATACAGATTTTTGAGATTTAAAAGGACAGTTGCTGGGCACAGTAGCTCATGCCTATAATCCCAGCACTTTGGGAGGCCGAGGCAGGTGGATCTCTTGAGCCCAGGAGTTTGAGACCAGCCCGGGCAATATGGCAAGACCCTATCTCTACAAAAAGTACAAAAATTAGCCAGACATGGTGGTTTGTGCCTGTGGTCCCAGCTACTCAGGAGGCTGAGGTGGGAGGATCAATCGAGCCTAGGAGGTTGAGATTACAGTGTGCCAAGATCATGCCACTGTACTCCACCCTGGGCAAAAGAGTGAGACCCTATCTCAATTAAAAAGAAAATAAAATAGAAAGAAAAGTTGCTAGTAAAATTATTTTGTTTTATTGTTTATTTTAGGTAATAATAGACGTGGATGGAATACAACTAGCCAGAGATACTCCAGTGTCATCCAGCCATCCAGTTTCTCCAAATCCACACCATGGGGGGGCAGCAGAGATCAAGAAAAGCCATCTTTCGGTTCTTTTGATTCTGGAGCTTCAACTAACAGGAAGGAAGGCTTTGGATTGTCTGAGAACCCATTTGCTTCACTTAGTCCTGATGAGCAGAAAGATGAAAAGAAACTTCTGTAAGTGAAAGCTTTCAGGAAAATTACTATCCATTTGCTTATGTTTTTTCAAAAGCACCTACAATCTTTGTTTTTTGTTTTCTCTTTTTTTGTAACATTTTTTCACAATACAATATTTTCTTTAAAAAAAGAAATAATGCATTATTTTTAAATCAGAGTAAGCAAAAAGAAGAAAAATCACCCACAATCCTATCACTCATAGATAGCCACTCTTTTGCTATGTATTACCCTAGACTTTATTTCACTTAAAAATATATCATCTTTCTATAATAGTAGAGTGCCTTCCTAGGGATAATTACGATTTTTCCACTTCGTGTTGATAACACTATATTGTGAATATCTTTCTAAGATTAGTCCTGCTTAAGTTCATTCTAACTTACAAGTCCTTTACAAAGTATGATGTAATTTAGAACAACTTGTGAACTTGGAGGTCATTATACCATCTCTCTTATTTATTTATGTTGAGACGGAGTCTTGCTCTGTTGCCCAGGCAAGAGTGCAGTGGTGCAATCTCAGCTCACTGCAGCCTCCGCCTTCTGGGCTCAAGCCATTCTTCTGCCTCAGCCTCCCAAGTACCTGGGATTACAGGCGCCTGCCACCACGCCAGCTAATTTTTTGTGTTTTTAGTAGAGATGGGGTTTCACCATGTTGGCCAGGCTGGTCTTGAACTCTTGACCTCAAGTGATCTGCCTGCCTCAGCCTCCCAAAGTGCTGGGATTATAGGCATGAGCCACCATACCCAGCCGCATATCTTATTTCTTTCTAAAACTTTTACTTGGATTATCCTATTCAAACTGATCTCATTTGATTTCCTACATTTATTGTGGAGTAGATACATGACATTTCTTGAGAATATTTATGGTAAAATTTATGGCTGGTGTCAAAACAATGCTTGGCTATCTGTAATGTTCTCTCAACTCATGGTGACCAGGATGGAATTTAAATGTAATTGGTTAGTCTTTTACTTCTCCTAATTAAATCAGAACCAGTTGTAGACATTTCGAGCCATGTACCATATACAACCGATTTTTTTTAAGTAAATGAACAAACAAAACCTTCCTTTCTGCATTTGTTACAATCTTAAATTTAATACAGTTTTCTCTGTGATAATTCTCCTTTTATTGACATAGTTTAAGTAGGGAGAAACTTTAATTTAGAGCCGAATCTACCCATGGCATTACCACAGATTAGTTGTATGGATGTGGGTCTGTTTCCCCTGTTGCAAAATGTGAGAATTAGATAAAATGATCTCTGAAGTCCTATAACCCACTTTTAAAATATTATGATTCTGTATCACGTAAGTGGTACTTTGTTCTTCCCAGTTAAATGATTATTGATGTTTGTGATAATTAACAAAGAAAGATTAAAGTTAATATTTTAGATTTTAATTCCTAAAAAAAGTATGGTATCTGTGATAGTATTTATGTAAGTACATTGGTTAATGGGTCAGTATATTGGAACGCCAAACTCATTAACTTCTCTGACATTATAATACTATTTGTAACCATGAAATATAGTTTACACTTCTATAAACTTGTGCTTTAAAGAACACTCTTCAGAAAATATAATGGAAAAGATTTTGAACTATGTATTTACTAGAATTTAACTTTTCAGTTGTGGAAAATCATTAACAATAAATTTTACCAAGCAGCTAAGAAGATCCTTTACTCTTTTTTTTTTTTTTTTCTTTTTTCAGGGAAGGAATTGTAAAAGATATGGAGGTTTGGGAATCATCAGGGCAGTGGATGTTTTCTGTTTATTCACCAGTGAAAAAGAAACCTAATATTTCAGGTAACTGAAAAATTGTGCATTTTTAAAATGTGTTCTAAAACTATTATTTTCTAAAACCAAAAGAATGTCAGATAAAGAAATCAACCACCAGCTTAGCTACAACTAGGAGAGTTTGGACATTGTTTAAAGTATTTGAGTATTCTAGCCAAACTTCATAATTTAGAGATTAAGGTTGGAGAATATAGTCTTTTAAGACATATAGTTCTTGGGAGAAAACATTTAAATAAAGCCCAGGAAGAGACTCTACGTTCTTGATTCCCTGTATGTACAACTTTGGAACCTCAGCTTCCTGTTGTGAATAGAAGAGTCACATCCTGCCTGTCATTAAGGCCTTGGCTGCCTGGTTCTGTTCTTTCTTCCCTGTCTTTCATTCTAAGAATAGTTGTGTTGAAACCTGTTCTGGAGATAATGTTTAAATGTGATGAGGCTTAGCTGGGCTACAGGGATAGCAATTTTTTTTTTTTTTTTGAGACAGAGTTTCACTCTTGACCCCCAGGCTGGAGTGCAGTGACGCGATCTCGGCTCACTGTGACCTCTGCCTCCCAGGTTCAAGTGATTCTCCTCCCTCAGCCTCCCGAGTGGCTGGGATTACAGTTGCCCGCCACCACACCTGGCTAATTTTTGTATTTTCAGTAGAGACGGGGTTTTGCCATGTTGGCCAGTCTGGTCTCGAACTCCTGACCTCAGGTGATCCGCCCGCCACAGCCTCCCAAAGTGCTGGGATTATAGACGTGAGCCACCACACCTGGCCTGGAATAGCATTTGCTTTAGAATATTCTTTTCTCTCTCTCTCTCTTTTTTTTTTTTGGTCCATAGTCCCTAAGCCCTTTCTGGGCTGAAACCTAGACTATCCCAAGCCCACTCTGGGTGCTCCTGGGCCTCCATCCTTTTGAGGAAACAGTGGGTACCTTGCAGATGGGAGCCCTTGCAATCAATATCGCAGAACCTTGGGATCTTTCCTCTGTCTCAGTTCTAGTTGCTCATTTTCTGTGAGCATTTGCATTACAGCGCTTCTTAGTTATTTATTCACTTGTCCATTTAACAAATATTTACTGAATTTCTTTTGTGCTAAGTGCTGGGAATATAGTGATGAGCAAGACAGACAAGATCCCTTCCTTATGAATCTTACATTCTTGAGAGAGGAAGACAATAAGTGATGCAAATAAACTAAGATAATTTCAGATAATGATTTTTCTATAAAGAAACAACAAAGTATTAAGCCCTTAATCAGCTTAAGTATTAGTACTTGAGTATTAATCCATTCCAAATTGAACCTAACGCCTGTTGCCCTAAAGCAGTGGTTCTTAAAATGTGGATTCCTGAATATAGTTGCCAGATAAAATATAGGACATCCAGTTAAATTTAAATTTCAGATAAACAGTATTTTTAGTATGTGTACATGCCATGTAATATTTGGGGCACATTTATACTAAAAAAAGTATTTATTGTATATCTGAAATTCAAATTTAACTGCGCATCCTGTATTTTTATTTGCTAAATCTGGCAACTGTATTCCTGAGGCCCTTTTAGGAGTTGCCTAAGTTCAAAAATATTTTCTGATAATACTAAGTGATTAATTGCCATTTTTCACTGTGTTGACATTTGCACTGTTGGTGCAAAAGCATTGATGAGTAGAACTACTTGCATCTTAGCATGAATCAAGGCAGAGGCAATAAATTACTAGTAGATGTCACAATAAAAAATGTTAATGCCATTTGAACTTAAGAACTTCCTTTATGAAGAGATAAAAAGTATTAATTTTGTTAACCCTTGACCCTGAGTACACACCTTTTTAGTATTCTGTATGACAAAATGGGAAGCACACACAAAGTGTGTCTGCCCCATGCCCAAGTGTGATGGTTATCTTGTGTGATTGTTCAAGTTGGACTGAGCTAGCCACTTTTTTCAAAGACAATATTTATTTGAAAGGAATGACAACTATGGTTATTTAGAAGAAAACAGTTGATAGTGTGTATTGCCAACGAAAAAAATTAAAACTTTCAAGCAAAAATTGGAATTATGGAAAACTTTGTCATCATGAGCATGATGGCTTCTCAATACTTAAAATCTCTTCTGATTAAACGGATGGCAACATTCACAAATGTGAGGGCCACACGCAGCAGCTCATGCCTGTCATCCCAGTGCTTTGGGAGGCTGAGGTGGGAGGATGGCTTGAAGCCAGGAGTTTGAGACCACCCTGGACAATATAGCAAGACCTTGTCTCTATAAAAAATACAAAAATTAGCCTGAGTATGATGGCATATGCCAAGACTCTTAGCTACTCTGGAGGCTGAGGTGGGGGGATCACTTGAGTTCAAGAGTTCAAAGTTATGGTGAGCTCCTATGGTGCCACCACACTCCAGCCTGGGTGACAGAGCAAGACCCTGTCTCTTTAAAACAATTTTTTGGCCGTGCGCGGTGGCTCATACCTGTAATCCCAGCACTTTGGGAGGCCGAGGTGGGTGGATCATGAGGTCAGGAGATGGAGGCCATCCTGGCTAACACGGTGAAACCCCGTCTCTACTAAAAAATACAAAAAATTAGCCAGACGTGGTGGCTTGCGCCTGTAGTCCTAGCTACTCGGGAGGCTGAGGCAGGAGAATGGCATGAACCTGGGAGGCGGAGCTTGAAGTGAGCCAAGATTGTGCCACTGCACTCCAGCCTGGGTGACAGAGCGAGACTCTGTCTCAAAAAAAAAATTTTTTTGTTGATGTATAATAATGTGCCAATGTTTGGAAGTTCTGTGCAACTCAGTGAACTGGCATTTTTCAAATGACTTATGTGTGATATTACAAAATTATGCATGGCTGAAAGTCCATTCTACATGCATGATAAACCAGTGGATGTTAATATAATGCCACAAAAAGTTCATTAGTATGGCTTGAGTCTATGTTATAGTTAACCTTTAAGAAACTACCACTTGTCAAGTTTTGGTGTAGTATCAAAGAAAAATGTCCACAGTTACTTGAAAAAGCCATTTAAGTCTTCCTTTTCCAACACATGTCTGTGTGAGTGCCCGTTGTCTTCATACACTTCAGTCAGAACAACATATTGCAACAGAATGAATGCAGAAGCATATATAAGAATCCAGCAGTCTTCTATTAAGCCAAACATTAAGAGATGTATAAACATAAAGCAAGGCTATTCATCTTACTAAATTTTCATTTTTTGTTTTGGAAAATAGCTTTTTCATTTATGTAGATAGGTAATTGGTTTCTTTTAAATGAATTAATACTAAGTTTCTCAGTTTTCATTTCAAATGTGGTAATTATCAATGTAAGTAACCCATGTAAACAAACATTCTTTGGGGTCCTTAATGATTTTTAAGAATGTAAAGGAGTACTGAGACCAAAAAGTTTGAGTACTTCTGTCCTTAGGCATCCATTGTATTAATGAATTAACTTTTTCTATGCAGCTATAATAGAATGATGCTACTTTTGTCAATTTTGGCTTTTGTTGCCATTGCTTTTGGTGTTTTAGACATGAAGTCCTTGCCCATACATATGTAGCAAACCTGCACGTTGTGCACATGTACCCTAAAACTTAAAGTATAATAAAAAATAAAAATAAAAAGAATGATACTACTTTTGCCCCATTTTGCAAGACTTGAGCAAACTGTCACTCAAATCATTTTCTGTGTTCTGTGGTTCAGATGAGGAATTCTGGTTGAGCACAGCTGGAAGGAATAGGAGGCAAGTAGGGGAACAATATTTCTTTAGATAGAGTGGTTATCTATTCCTGGGAGGCAGTATTGGAAATGAGTCCTGAATAAAGACAGGGTATCAGTTATGGGAAGATTTGGGGAAAACATTCCTGGCAGTAGGACTAGCTATTGCAAAGGCCCTGGGGTAAGAACAAGGTTGGCAGTGTTTACAGACTAGTGGGGCCTGAATTACCGGAGGAGAGTAAACAAGGGAAAGTAATATAACAGTAAGGCCAGAGAGATAGCCAGGGGCCAGATCATGTTGGGCCTAATTGCACTGGGCAGGCAGCCATGAAGAACTTTAAGCAAAAGAAGGATGTGATCTGATTAGAAAAAGCTAACTCAGCATGCTGTGTGAGGGGGAAAAAAGGTCTGTTGGGAGCAGAGGCAAAAGTAGAGATAGGGAAACAAGTTAGAAGACATTGCTGCTTGTGACTAGAGTTCATAGCAGTGAAGACAGAATTGGTCATATTTGGGTTCTCTGTTGGAGCTTGAACTGGCAGGATGCTGATTAATTAGATATAGGGAAAGAGAAATCCAAGGTGATTTCTAGGGTTTTTTGGCCTAAGGGGTCAGTAAAGATGGGGAAGACAAGTCATTAGAAGGAATCCAGGGTTCTGCTTTGAACATTTAGTCTTTCCTTTATTCTGAAGCAGGTGTCCTTGGAGTTAATAATAACTGGATTACCAGGAATTCTTTGTAGAAAATATCTTGAACATTTTTTGCCTTTCTTAGTAAGTTTGCCCAATTATAAAAGTTATAGCTTTTGGGCCAGGTATTGTGGCTGGCTCATGCTTGTAATCCTAGCACTTTGGGAGGCTGAGGCAGGTGGATCACTTGAGCCCAAGAGTTTGAGACCAACCTGGGCAACTTGGCGAAACCCTGTCTCTACCAGGGTGTGGTAGCACATTCCTATAGTCCCAGCTACTCAGGAGGCTGAGATGGGAGGATCACTTGAGCCTAGGAAGTCAAGGTGGCAGTGAGCCACTGCACTCCAGCCTGGGTGACAGGAATGAGACTGTGTCTCAAAAATAAAAAACAAGTTACAGCTTTTGCTTTAGAAAACTTGGAAAGTACAGAAATATATAAATAAAATAAAAATAACCTGATATCACAGAGATAACTACTACATTTTAGTATATTTCTTTCAAAACATATACACACACAAACATATTTCTTGTTTATGTATACAATTGACCCTTGAACAACATAAAGTTTAGGGGCACTGATCCTCTGTGCAGTCAAAAATCCACATATAAGCTTTGACTCCCCAAAAGCTTAACTACTAATAACGTACTGTAAGAGAAAAGAAAATGTTAAGAAAATTGTAAGGGGTCAGGTGCGGTGGCTCACGCCTGTAATCCCAGCACTTTGGGAGGCCAAAGCAGGCGGATCACAAGGTCAGGAGTTTGAGACCAGCCTGGCCAATGTGGCAAAACCCCGTCTCTACTAAAAATACAAAAAAAAATTAGCCAGGCTTGGTGGTGCATGCCTGTAATCCCAGCTACTGGGGAGGCTGAGGCAGGAGAATTGCCTGAACCCAGGAGGCAGAGGTTGCAGTAAGCCGAGATCACGCCACTGCACTCCAGCCTGGGCAACAGAGTGAGACTTCGTCTCAAAAAAAAAAAAGAAAGAAAAAGAAAAAGAAAATCATAAGGATAAGAAAATATATTTACCATTCACATAGTGGAAGTGGATCATCATAAAAGTCTTCATCCTTATTGTCTTTATGTTGAGTAGCAGAGGGATAGGTGGGTTTGGTCTTGCTGTCTCAGGAGTGGCAGAGGCGGAAGAAAATGCCTGTACGAGTGGGCCCTGTACAGCTGTGTGTACAGTTGACCCTTGAACAGAACTGCAAGGGTCCACTTGTACAGGGATGTACAAGTTGTTCTATGTGTGTCTATATGTATACCTGTACATATATACATATACATATATATAATTAGGATCATAATCTAGTTTTTCTTTGCTTTTTGTTTTGTTTTGTTTTGTTTTGTTTTTGAGACAGAGTTTCGCTCTTGTTGCCCAGGCTGGAGTGCAGTGGCACCATCTCAGCTCACTCCAGCCTCGGCCTTCCGGGTTCAAGCAATTCTCCAACCTCAGTCTCCCGAGTAGCTCGGATTATAGACATATGCCACCATGCCTAGCTAATTTTTGTATTTTTAGTAGAAACGGGGTTTCACCATGTTGGCCAGGCTGGTCTTGAACTCCTGGCCTCAGGTGATCCACCGGCCCTGGTCTCCCAAAGTGCTGGGACTACAGGCGTGAGACACTGCGCCCGGCTGTAATCCAGTTTTTTTGTTTTTGTTTTTGAGACGGAGTCTCGCTTTGTCGCCCAGGCTGGAGTGCAGTGGCGCAATCTCGGCTCACGGCAACGTCTGCCTCCCAGGTTCAAGCAATTCTCCTGCCTCAGCCTCCCGAGTAGCTGGGATTACAGGCGCATGCCACCACGCCCGGCTAATTTTTTGTTTTTTTAGTAGAGACGGAGTTTCACCATGTTAGCCAGGATGGTCTCGATTTCCTGACCTTGTGATCCATCCGCCTCAGCCTTCCAAAGTGCTGGGACTACAGGCATGAGCCACTGCGCCCGGCCCTAGTTTTATATTCTAGTTTTTGTTTTCAGTTTGTCTCTGGTACTAAAAATATTAGAATGAACACCCTTATACTTAGCAACCTTTGTTTACATATATAACTATTTCCCAAGGTTAAATCCTATAAATTGTATTATAAGTCACAGGATATGAATGTTTTTCAGGCTTGTGATGCTTATTAACAATTATCCCTCCCAGAAAACTTGTACCATTTTAATTCCCTTAACAGTAATTTAGGAAATGATACATTTCACCACATTTGGAACAACAGTAAATACCAGCTGTTAAGTTTTCTGCCAGTCTGATTGGTAAAGCATTTTATCTCTATTTTAAGTTGCATTTAACTTTATTTCATTTATTTACTATTTGATTTTTTGTGTGTGTGAATTGCCTGTTCATTATCTTTGCCCAAATTCGTTTACTTTTCTCATTTATTTGTAAGAGCTATTTATACATTAGGGCATTAGTTCTTCTCTTGTCATATATGTTAAAATTGTAATTTTCCTAGTATACCATTTGCCTTGTAATTTTGCTTAGTATAGTTTCTGGCAGAATTTTTTAAATAAAAGTTTGAATATAAATGTAGTCAAATCTTTCTCTTGTGTTTGTTGTTCATTCTACCCCACTTATCTTTAGAAAATCTTCCCCATTTAAAGATCAAAATAACCAACTATATTTTACTGTAATTTTACACTTTATTAAACATTAAGTAGAGTGTAGGCTTTAAGTTTCTTCCTTATGATTATGAAAATTTTCTAATCAACATTAGATATTTTCTTGTTTAGCACCTCTAGTTTTACTATCAAAATTATTGGCATTTATTTTAAAGATTCCAATTGGTTCCTCACTTCAGGTTTTACAGACATTTCACCAGAGGAATTGAGGCTTGAATACCATAACTTCTTAACCAGCAATAACTTACAGAGTTATGTAAGTTTGTTTCCTATTAATCTACCGCAATAACAGATGAGCTGTTAATTACTGCTTTATTGTGGCTTGTGTTTTGGCAAAACCCATGAGGTCTATGATCTTTTTTCAGGAGTAGGCTATTTTTCTTTTCTATAAATTACCCAACAGTCAGTCCCAGAAATGAAACCCTTTTATCATCTGACAGATATTTATTGAACATCTGTTAGGTACTGATCCAGTGATGAATGCTAGAAAAACAAAGTTAAATAAGATACAGTCTGTAATACAGATTAACATCCTCATATATTAAATATCAAAAAAATTAAAAATCTTGACTAGAATAAGTTGAGTACCTGAAGGAAACAGTTTAAATGCTGTATTTTTCTGTTTCTACAGTCATGATCATGCATTTCGACTAGTACATGTGTTCACCTCCCATCCAAATATAACTAACTACGTACTGCCAGGTACTTGTGATATTAACCAGGTGATACAAGGAGTTGAACAGGGAGAGGGAACTGGATCTGGAATATCTTTGACAAATAGGCCAAGTCAATGCAAATTTTGCAAGTCATGGGCCATAAAACTGTTACATAAACCTTTTGTGATTTTGGCAAAGAAATATGTGAAGTTTTTATTGAAGAAACTAACTTAAACATACAATATTGAACTGTTATTTTCCTGTCTTCCCTTTTTAGCTAAATTCTGTCCAACGTTTAATAAATCAATGGAGGAACAGGGTAAATGAACTGAAAAATCTAAATATATCAACTAAAGTAGCTTTGGTGAGTATCAGAGAGTTTTCTTGAGGGAAGTGTCTTACCTATTGCTTTTTTGCAGAGGATATTTTACTTTAGATTTGGAAAGCAAAACAAAAATTTTCTATCAAGACTTATGATACACACATTCCCAAAATAGCATCACTTAAGAGTCAGGGTCTTGAAATAGTTTTCTCTGTGTTCCTTGGTCAGAAAAGCAGAAATAGTTATGCTTTTTAAAAGCTTTTTAGGGTAAAGTTTTTAACTTTGGTAGTGCTAGTTTTGAAAATGGCAAACTATTACATACATTTAAGTATTTAAGGTTATCTGTATGTAAAAATAAATTACTTTGAACAATTATATGAATGCACATTTAGAATGTAATGTATCATTTTGCGACTGAAGAACACAATATGTTCCTTGTCTTAAACAGAAATGCCTTTGGAAGATATATACCCACCTGTCTCCAACGATCTATGGTCCCAACTGTAGCAAGTTCATTATCTTTGTAAATAAAGTTATGATATTTCTACACCCATTAAAAAGTTCTTAAGAATTTTATTTTAAAATAAGATATTCACATTTATAATTTTAATATTTCCAATTTCTCAGATGGTTTCTACTCTGTGTAAAGGATATGAGAGTACTATCTCCCTACACTTAGTGAATGGTTGACAGTCCCAACACCCCACCCCTTTCTTAAATATGTGTTTCCTGAATAACTAGACTCTTGTGCAAGCTAATTTCTTTCACCTTTTAGTTGTTGTAATGCTATTTGAATTTATTGGGACCTCTTGGAAGTAGTCTGTCCTTGTGTGAGATGTGGCCTACCATCACCATGGATGAGAGCTGATGGAGAAAGGATAACTGAGTCCAAAGAACTGTGGAACTTCCCTCAGGGCTGGAAGGTCCCTGCTCTTTGCTAACTGCCCAGGGCCCCTCCATAGGTGAGGATGTGGGACAACCCACCCATAGCTGACTTAACATGTATCAGGAGTTCATGCCTTCTTTATGCTGAATGGTAACCCATTGTATGGATATATTATAATTTGTTTATCATCTGCCTGTTAATGAATATTACACTGAGGGGAAGAAGCCAGACCAAAAAAAAAAAAAATAGTGTAGACCATGTGATTCCATTTGTATGAAACTTTGGAAAAGACAAGTCTCATTTGTAGTGATAGAAAGCAGAGAGAGTGGTTGTCAGGGACCAGGAGTAAGAATGCTTTTGAGGGCTGGGCACGGTGGCTCACACCTGTAATCCCAGCACTTTGGGAGGCTGAGGCAGGCAGATCACGAGGTCAGGAGTGTTAAGACCAGCCTGACCAACATGGTGAAACCCGGTCTCTACTAAAAATACAAAAATTAGCCAGGCATGGTGGCGCATGCCTGTATTCCTAGCTACTCAGGAGGCTGAGGCAGGAGAACACTTGAACCCGGGAGGTGGAGGTTGCAATCTCAAAAAAAAAAAAAAGCTTTTTTTTTTTTTTTGAGACAGAGTCTCGCTCTGTTGCCCAGGCTGGAGTGCAGTGGTGCCATCTCAGCTTACTGCAAGCTCCGCCTCCTGGGTTTACGCCATTCTCCTGCCTCAGTCTCCCAAGTAGCTGGGACTACAGGCACCCGCCACTACGCCCATCTTTTTTGTATTTTTAGTAGAAACGGGGTTCCATCGTGTTAGCCAGGATGGCCTCGATCTCCTGACCTCATGATCCGCCCACCTCAGCCTCCCAAAGTGCTGGGGTTACAGGTGTGAGCCACTGCACCGGCCAAAGAATGCTTTTGAGGCTTCCAAATGAAAGAAATCGCTTATGTTTGCTTTGGATGATTAAGAAAGTCTTCTTGGAAGGAAGAAGCAAGTACAAAGTTCCTTGAAAGTAGGATTAAGATTTCAGTAAGCAGAGATGAAAGACATTTCTAGAGAACAGAATAGCAAGAACATAAAGTACTTTCAGGGAATGGGAAATGTTTAATGGATTTTTACTCATAAGCTTTTAATTATATAATAGTGGATCTACTTCATTTCGAGTATTAGAGTAGACTGGGTATTCTATAAAGGTCCTTTTTACCTAATATCTAGATTTCTCCATAAATGCAGATCTAACCTTACAGACACTGAAAAAAATTTAAAAATATTTTTCTGATTATAATATCTGCTCATTGTAGAAATTTAGAAAGTATAAAAAAGCATAAATAAAATTTAAATCACCTGTAATTTATCAGCCAGAGATAATCACTGTTAACTTACTAAGGTACATTTTTTATGCGTATTCGTATCACTAGTTGTGATTATACTGTTTATACAGTATTATATCTTATCCTTTTCAACATCATATTATGGGCATTTTCCATGTTAAGCATTTAACTTTGCCTTTTTTAATGCACTTTTTTCTTCTCTTTTCTTTTTTTGAGTCAGAGTCTTACTTTGTCACCCAGGCTTTCCCAGGCTCAAGTGATCCTCCCACCTCAGGCTCCCAAATAGCTGGGACCACTGGCTAATTTTTTGTAGAGATGGGGGTCTCACTGTGTTGCTGAGGCTGGTGCCAGACTCATAGGCTCAAGCCCTTCATCTGCCTCAGCCTCCCAAAGTGCTAGGATTACAGGTGTGAGCCACCACACCCAGCCTTTAATGCACATTTTTAAAAATTGAATTTGTCCATAAAGTGTATAGAAAAGATACTGGAGCACTATTCATCAACCACTTTATCATTTGCACACTTTTTTTTTTTTTTCAGCTCTCTGATGTAAAGGATGGAGTAAATCAAGCAGCACCTGCATTTGGATTTGGCAGTAGTCAAGCAGCAACATTTGTGTCGCCAAGTAAGTGATAAAGTAATGAGGACTTCACTGATTTAGAAAAATTAGATTTTATAGGTTTCAAATTACAAGCCTGAATCACCATTTTAAATTACCTTCATAAATTCTACAACCTTCCATCATAGCGCCTCAAAGCATTTGACTCATTAGACATTTGTGAAAGGGAGGCCAGATTGGGCATGTTCTTTGAAAGACACTTAAGCTTTAGAAGTACATTTTAGGAATGAGTTTTCAGGAGTTTCGTAGAAGTACATAGCTATGATAGCAGCACCTTTGAGAACTTTCTTGTCACTGTGTATAACAGCATAGCATTGTCCTCAGGTAGCAGCTCTGGTGAGGTGAGTAGAAACCAAAGTGAAAGTGTATTCCCTAGTCCCTGTGGTTTCTCCTTGGGTGAAGGTCGATCAAGGTGAAAATGGGATTGTTAGCAGAAAAGACAGGCAGCAGGCTTTAGTGGGTAGTTCTAGCCTCTCATTTTTACTTTTCTTATCTCGTCCTTCCAGTAAGCTTCTCAACACTGAAACATGACATAAATAAGAAAAAAAGATAGGGGGAGGAAATAATTGTGACATTTTTGTGACTGTAATAGATTTTTTTTTCTGTTTTTTTGTTGTTGTTGTTTGTTTGTAGGCTTTCCAGTCAATAACAGCAGCAGTGATAATGCTCAGAACTTTAGCTTTAAAACAAACTCTGGATTTGCTGCTGCCTCTTCTGGAAGCCCTGCTGGTTTTGGGAGTTCCCCAGCATTTGGAGCTGCAGCCTCTACCAGTTCAGGTATCTCTACTTCTGCTCCAGCTTTTGGATTTGGGAAACCTGAAGTCACATCGGCTGCATCATTTTCATTCAAAAGCCCTGCAGCTTCCAGTTTTGGATCACCTGGATTTTCAGGACTTCCAACTTCCTTGGCAACAGGTCCTGTCAGAGCTCCAGTGGCCCCAGCCTTTGGAGGTGGCAGTTCTGTGGCTGGTTTTGGTAGTCCGGGCTCACATTCTCACACTGCTTTTTCTAAGCCATCCAGTGACACTTTTGGAAATAGCAGCATATCCGCTTCTCTCTCAGCCTCAAGCAGCATCATTGCAACAGATAATGTGTTATTCACACCCAGAGATAAACTAACAGTAGAAGAACTGGAACAATTTCAATCCAAGAAATTTACTCTGGGAAAAATTCCATTAAAGCCTCCACCTCTGGAACTTCTAAATATTTAAAAGGGCAATTTTAAATACAAAAAAGAATGATGTTTAAAATTGTTTTGAGTGATTCATATAGAGATGTATATATGCATGCATGTATATATTCATAAGGAATATAAGCTTCCATTAATAGTGATTTTAAATTTTATTTTTTTCTTAAGTCTAAATATTTAAGTAAAAAGTAACAAAAACTCAGCAAGCAAGGGAATTTTTTTGTACTGTAATTTTGAATGGAACTGAAAAATTGTGCACGAATAAATTACTTTTCTCATGCCATACCACTTTACTATCTCACCATTTAAAGTTTTAAACTTTTTTTTTAGGAAGGAGATAATTTCTGGAATTATTAGGGGGAACATGCTCAAATATTTAGCCTACTTTTAGAATAAACATTAGTAGCATGACTTCATGTTCAAGATTCTCTCAAAGAGATAAATACAGTTTGTAAAGAGTGACAAGCTTTTATTTTTAGAACCATAGGAGCATTTCCCCCCCATAAGTTTGGTTCCCTCTCAACTTTAGGGGTCTCATGGACCACCATTTGAGTTTTCTTCAACAATCTTAAGCTGCTTTTTATTTTGGCCTCACTTTTATAGAATTCTATTTATTCATCACATTAGTCTGTCAAATGGATGAGTTGTAAGAGAAACAAATTGTGATCTCATGTGAATAAATAATGGGTGTCGTGGGGTCAGGATTCACCAGTTTCTGTTTCTACATCTTCTCAGGCATGGCCAGGTACGGTAGGTAGCTCACATCTGTAATCCCAGCACTTTGGGAGGCTGAAGCAGGCAGATCACTTGAGTCAGGAGAGTTCGCGACCAGCCTGGCCAATATGGTGAAACCCTATCTCTACTAAAAATACAAAAAATAAGCTGGGCGTGGTGGCGGGCACCTGTAATCCGAGCTACTCGGGTGGCTGAAGCAGCGATACTCCATCCCCTCTCCTGCCTCCCCCGCAAAAAAAGAAAAGAATTATTGTGCATGTTTGGATCTCCCTGTGTCCTCAGATTGAGGGAGTAAGATTTAATCTTACGTATGGATGATCCAAGAAACTAAATGCCTGTCACGAGTTGAAGCAGGTATATCAGAATTCTACACTTTCTCAGGCCTCAAAAATTACATAGCTAGCACTGCCAGAGCAGTTACTAATACAAGTCTGGCATTCAGCTGATTTTTCCAAGTGAATATAAAACCTTACATAATAAAAGATAACGCACTCCAAATGATTTTAACGTATGCAAAGGATTCAGTCCTCAAAAGACCTGCATTCTCCATTACGCTTTGTTGTTGTTGTTGTGACGGAGTCTCGCTCTGTCGCCCAGGCTGGAATGCAGTGGCGCGATCTCGGCTCACTGCAAGCTCCGCCTCCCGGTTCACGCCATTTTCCTGCCTCAGCTTCCCGAGTAGCTGGGACTACAGGTGCCCGCCACCACGCTGAGCTAATTTTTTTGTATTTTTAGTAGAGACGGGGTTTCACTGTGTTAGCCAGGATGGTCTTTACCTCCTGACCTCATGATCTGCCCGCCTCGGCCTCCCAAAGTGCTGGGATTACAGGCGTGAGCCACCGTGCCCGGCTCCACTACGCTTTTTGAAGAGCTACACGACTCATCTGACAGTTCTGGAACCCCAGTGTTTGGGACAGAATCTATACTATACCCAGGGGACATATATTTGAAACCATGCTGGTGTAGGATGGTAAGTAGAGCATAAGTTCCTTTAGAAGGAGCAAGATTAAAACAAAAACAACATAAATTCCTTCTTTGGTCTCAAGCTCTACAGACTTTCCAGTATTCGAACTAATACTTGAATCTTAGAATTTTCCTTCTCCCGCTGGGATGAGCCCTACACCACCTTTAAATTGCATACAAGCTCCCTGAGATCTCAGTTGAACTTCCCAGTGTCCTGGAAGATCTCAGAGAATCCAAGTTTATTAAAAGCCCATTGTTTCCAACTGTGCCTGATTATAAGAATCACCTGGGATGTTAAATAATATATCCAGATAATATATCCAAATTACAGGGGCTGCCCATTGGGATGGGCTTGGGAATATGTCAACAGGTATTCCTTGTGATCCTTCAGGCAAGTTTGGGAAACAGGCCTATCCAGCTGGATTTAGGCTACTTAGTAATACCTGATTTGGGAGTTTTAATTGTTGAAGTCTGTTTTCTGTGCTCCCATATACACAAAAATGTGGGAATTTAACAGGATCCAAAGTTTTTTAAAAAGCACAAATAAGTGCTACAGGCTACTAAAAAATTTGAGAAACTAAAGCAGAGAGGCCCACAAAGTAGAATCTAGCACGATGCATGCATACTGGTGTCAGAAGTCAAGAAAACTGGTAACTCCCAGACCTAGCCTAAGGGGCATCGGGGCTTCAGAAAATCAGAAACAGGTAATAATGAGGTGGCAGCAGCTGGGCATAAAGGTAGGTTGAGTGTTCAGACCCCAAGAGGGAGGAAGTAGAAGGGAAAAGGCACCCACAGCAAGAGGATGTTGCAGCATCTTCTGGGTGGTATCTCCTAATCTCATATCCAGTGAGACTAGGAGAGCTGGACTAAGAGGCATACCCTAAAATAGACAAAAACAGCGTCCCTTCACAGCTGCTGCAATAGCTGTCCCTTTCACCTAAGGCCTAGAGCAAGTGACAGAATTGTAGATAAGGTATAGCAAATAAACTGATTTAACTTGCTTGATTATCACTGAAGGGGAGAACGGTAACAGCTGAGAGCTGATTAAAAGGGGACAGAAAGTGAGCTGATATTAAAACTAAAAGGTTGGCCGGGCACGGTGGCTCACGCTTGTAATCCCAGCACTTTGGGAGGCCGAGGCGGGCGGATCACGAGGTCAGGAGATCGAGACCATGGTGAAACCCGGTCTCTACTAAAAACAAAAAAATTAGCCGGGCGTGGTGGCGGGCACCTGTAGTCCCAGCTACTCGGAGAGGCTGAGACGTGAACCCGAGAGGCGGAGCTTTCAGTGAGCCGAGATCGCGCCACTGCACTCCAGCCTGGGTGACAGAGACTCCATCTCAAAAAAAATAAACTAAAAAATAAAAAATAAACTAAAAGGTATAAAATAATTTAGCTACACAATATTATTCATAAGAGTAAAATAATTCAACTTGAAGCATCAAACCGATTTAATTGTGGTAGATACATACATTGGAATACTAAACAGTCTTTCTAAATGACTTAATAGAGAATAACTTGGAAATGTTTTCATTCTGCAATCAGTGGACGAGAGTTTGCTATAAAAAGAGCATGTACAATGTGATCCAATTTGGAGGGAAATAATATATTCATGAGGGGAAGCCTAAAAGTTAACAATAATAGCTCAAATTTTAGTGAGTTTTTGCTATGTTCCAGACAATGTCCTAAGCATTCTGTATCTAGTATATTAGCAAATTGCCTCATCACAACCATATAATCTAGGTGCTATTATAACAATCCTCATTTTCTAAATGAGAAGAGCAAGATTTGGAGACATTAAATGACCTATCCAAAGTCACTCAACTTCCAAATAGTTGAGTTGTAATTCAAACACTGAACTTAAAGGGGCCATGCTTTAAACCACTCTGCTATACTACATACTAGATTATGAGGACACTTTGTCTTTTTTTTGTATTTTCTACAATCGCATTATCTTTATATGTTTCCCCCATTTTTCCTCATATGACTACAGTTTGCAGGTGCCACCCCAAACTTACTGAATCAGACCGTGTTTTAACAAGACCCACCAAATGATTTGTATGCATATGAACATGTGAGAAACTATTTCATGTGTAAAGGAGATGTACAAAAATGTACACAGTATTGTTTATATAGCAAAACAGAAAGCACCAGAAGTCCATCCAGGGGATAATGGATAAACTTTGGCATAATGGAATATAACTGTATAATGACTCAAGTTACTTGTATAAACCACCACCAAAAGGGGAAGGTACAGAATAGTATGTATGATATACCATTTAAAGTACAAAAGAGCAAAACAATAGTATTATTTATGGATACATAAACATAGGAATAATAGCATGTGGATAATAAGCACTGATATGATTTGGCTGTGACCCCACCCAAAATCTCATCTTGAATTGTAATAATCCCCATGTGTCAAGGGCGGGACCATGTGGAGATAATTGAATCATGGGGCTGGTTTCCCTCATTCTGTTCCCTTGATAGTGAGTCCTCATGGGAGCTGATGGTTTAGGGGCTTCCCCCTTTCCTGGGATCTTATTCTCTCTGCTGCTGCCATGTGAAGAAGGATGTGTTTGCATCTCCTTCTGCCATGATTGTTAAGTTTTCTGAGGCCTCCCCAGCCATGCAAAACTGTGAGTCAATTAAACCTCTTTATAAATTACCCAGTCTTTATTGGCAGTGTGAGAATGGACTAATACAAGCACCAAATTCAGAATAGTGTTTACCTAGGGAAAGAAAAAAGGAATGGGATCTGAAAGGCACAGACAGGGAGCTTTATATGTGACTTTAAAAAAAAAAAGCTTAATATGATAAGCATAAAATTTGACAGTGGGAGCTGGGCATGATGGCACAAACCTGTAGTCCCAGCTACTTGGGAGGCTGAGGCAGGAGGATCACTTTGGCCTGGGAGGTCAAGGCTGCAGTGAGCCATGATCACACCACTGCACTCCAGCCTGCATGACAGAGTGAGTCGCTGTCTCAAAAAAATTTTTTTATTTAAATTGCCACTGGGTGATGAGTAGTACATAGTAATACTCTGTTATTTTCTATACTTTCCCATATGCTTGAAATAAGTTTGCAAACTTTTAAATATTTGATTTAGGGGGAAAATACCTTTTTCCCCACCCTAAATTGTGTATTATCAAGTCACTTTCAGATTTCTGCAGTGATCACTATGAATCCACTGGTTTGCCAAATTGTGTCCAAGCCTGTTGGATTAAATATGTCATGCTGATGAGGCTTGTCATTCAAACACTGAAGCACAGGAGTAAAACTAGAGAACTGACTGTAGAGGTGGAAAATGTAATTTTTGCTATCAGACTAACGAAATATAAAAGGTACACATTTCTGGAACAAAATAAAAATCTTTGATTCACTCGTTGTGTATTTGTTTCTCTAATTACACTGGACGAGGAAAATAATATAGAATCAACGTATTAAGTAGTTACCTTGAGGCTCTTTTCTCAACCACACATCATCAACCACCTGGAAATCCGGTCCTGTTTCCTGGTTATTTACAATGCAAGTAGCTTTTAGCCCTGGCAGCACAGAAGCAGAGGAACTGAAGAATTCTCTGCCACTCCTGTAGTATCCTTTAACAGGTTAGTGGTTGTCAAGCTTCTTTTTTAAATTTGTAAACCTATTTGAATCAATTTGTGACTCCTGAGTTCCGGCCCGGCAGAGAGCTCGAAGAGAGCAGAGCGCGGCCCGCTCCCCCAGGGCCCTCCAGGCCGGCGGGTGAACTGTGGGGCCCGGGCCGGCGGCTGAGCTGGGGTCCCCGGCAGGTGAGCTGGGGTCCCCGGCAGGTGAGCTGGGGAGATGAGCTAGGGGGCCCCGGGCTGGCTGCGCCCACTGCCCTGCAGACACGGGAGGCCCCGCTGTGGCTGCCCACTGGCCGGGCGCAGGCCTTGAACCTCTGTTCCCCACCCCACCTCGGTGACTGACGGCAGCGGCCTCTCCCTGCCCAGACCCCGCCGCCGAGTCTCCTGCCCGGCCTCGACGAAATCCTCCGAGCCGCCGGGACGCAGCGCCTCTGCGTGGCGGCGGGAGAGGCGGGCCGGGAAGCATGGCGGACGCCCCAACACCGCGCGGCGGAGACCTTTAGGGTGTGCAGGGCCCGGGAAGGCGGTCTCGGGACGCAGGCAAGCTCGGCCGCCTCTTTAGGCCACGGAGCCGCGCAGGTCCGGGCCCCGGTGACCGCTCTATTCCCACTGGACGAGACCTACGGAGTCCTCAGGACATTGGACAAAGGCCTTAACGGGCTTGGGAGGTGAGCAAAGTTCCGAACGACCACGGGTGGAACGGTTAGCGGCCTTCGGGCGGTTGGTCTCGTTCTACCAGAGCTTCCTGTCGGAAGAGGGAAATGATGGAATGACAAGCTACGTCTGGCCCCTTGGAAATGCCCACCACCCTTTGGGAAGATTTACTGGCCGTTTATGGAAGGCCTGTGTATATAATATGAAAAAGCTGCTCTCAACACTACTCCAACCTTTTAATAGAAAACATTTGCCACATCTAGCCCTTCTAGATGGAAAGAGGTTGCTTGCTGATGATGATAAAGTTAGAAAATCACACATCTTGTAAATTCTCATTTGTTTAAAACAAATCATAGAAAATAAATGTCTTCTGGAGACGACTTTTGGAAATGGAGTTGTTAGACGGCCTCTGGAAGCGAGACGTCCACGTTTGTTAAGTGGTTTAGAGGACATGGAGCTAGAAGACCTGAGAAGGAAGACAAGAAGCTTCTGTGCTAGACTGGTTATATTTAGAAGACATTTTCATATTCTCTCCATTGTTTTGTGTGCATTTTATTCCTCCCTACTGTGTATATGGTTGACAATGCTAAGCTTTTTGAAATGTCTATTCTTTTTAGATATTCTGAAGTGCCTGATATATGTAGAAAAAAATAACCTTTTGTAAATATCTTTTTGTTACAATTCATATGAAATGTTTGGTGGGGGAATGGCCCAATCACCTGTTGAGTAATACTCATTGTGTTTGTGCACTGGTTCAGGGGATGAGGGGGAAGTGCAGAGAGCTCTATGCCACTGTGCTTACAGCGAGGCAAGATTAATCATTATCTCTGTGCATTTTGTTTTACTTGTCTGTGTATATAGTGTACATAAAGGACAGACAAGTCCTGATTTACAACATCTAGTCTTTCTAGATATTAAAGAGGTTACCAGTACATGATAAAAGTAGTTAGTAAACTAATATATTTTGTACATTTTGTTTTAGAAGTCCTAGGAAAGATTGTCTTCTGAAAATTTGAGCATTCTTGCCTGCTGGGTTGATGGAGATGGGAAGGGTTCTAGGCCAGAATGTTCGTATTTGGAAGACTCTTTCAAATTATAACTGTTGTTACATGTTTGCAGTTTATTCAAGACTGCTGTGTGCGTCGTGGACAAATTAACTCCTTACTTGAAACATCTAGTCTATCTATGTATGTTAAATGTAGAGGTAGTAAAATACCACTTTGTAAATATCTTTTTGCTAAAATTCATAGGGAATGCTGTCTTTTGGAAATTGAATTGCGAAGCCACCTTTGTGAGCAGTATAGTACTGTCTATACTTGTTCAGTGGTTTACAGGAGATGGGAGGGAAGACATTGCAAAAGATAATATGCCAGTGTGAGGCCAGGCGCGGTGGCTCACGCTTGTAATCCCAGCACTTTGGGAGGCCGAGGCGGGCGGATCACGAGGTCAGGAGATCGAGACCACGGTGAAACCCCGTCTCTACTACAAATACAAAAAATTAGCCGGGCGTGGTGGCGGGCGCCTGTAGTCCCAGCTACTCGGAGAGGCTGAGGCAGGAGAATGGCGTGAACCCGGGAGGCGGAGCTTGCAGTGAGCCGAGATCGCGCCACTGCACTCCAGCCTGGGTGACAGAGCGAGACTCCGTCTCAAAAAAAAAAAAAAAAATGCCAGTGTGTTCATACTTGGACATTTTCAGACACCATTTTTTGTATGTTTTGTGCATGTTGTTTTGCTCTGTATATAGTGTATAAAACGGACAAATGAGTCCTAATTTTGCAACATCTAGTGTCTAGATGTTAGAGGTTGCCAGTGTATGACAAAGTATTTAGTACAATTAGCATATCTTGTAAAACAAAAATTTGTGACTCTTTATGACTCACACCTCTCCTCCACAAAAAAAAAGAAGACATTACTTGAATTATCTGTTATTTCAGAAGTTTCTCAACTCAGAGACATTTACATAATTCAGTGGATTTGGCATATAGTCCAATATAAGGAAAAGGTTGCTTGATTGGTTAGATTGTTATTCCTCAATATTAAGGACCCATCAAATGCTACACTTAAGGATTTAGTCCTAACACCTACCCTATAGATTTGGAATCTGGCTCTGAAGGATCACGGGAAGTTCCAGGCAAATGATCAACGTTCAAGCAAAAGAGGGAGAGGAAAAGAATAGAAACATTGCATACAAATCCAAATGGTGACAGGTGCAAAGACCGAGAAAGGAGTGTATTAAAATGCTAGAGAGTAGAGTGAATGCAGTCACTAGGGGCTACAGCCTGTGGTAACTTCCTAGAGGAAATGGATTTGAGTAGTTTTGAGCAGGAAGTAAAATCATAATGGGAAGGAGAAATAGCCAAAATAGAAGTCACCTTCTCATACAGACAAAATGAGCCTGTGGAGATTATATTAACCTTAGATAGAGTTTGAAAATGTTCTTTAAAGAATATTTACTACCTCGCTGAAATTAGGCGGGTTAACTTTTCTAAGTATCACCTGTAGAATATGTAATACCCACCATCTAGTGATTTTGTTGATATTAAATGAAAAAATGAACTCTAAATGCTTAGCAGAGAAATTATGCTCAGTTCTATCATTGAGAAAAATAATGCTTGTTCACTATAGAGGATTCCAGTCACATAGAAATACATAAAATGGGTCGGGTGTGGTGGCTCATGCCTGTAAGCCCAGCCCTTTGGGAGGCCTAGGTGGGAGGATCGCCTGAGTTTAGGAGTTCAAAACCAGCCTTAGCGACATAGTGAAACTCCATCTCTACAAGAAATACAAAAAATTAGCCGAGAATGGTGGTGTGTGCCTGTAGTCCCAGCTACTTGAGAGGTTAAGGTGGGAGGATCGCCCGAACCAAGAAGGCAGCAGTTGCAGTAAGCCAAGATCACACCACTGCACTCTAGCCTGAGTGGCAGAGTGAGACTCCTGTCTTTTTAAAAATAATATTAATACAGAAAATTAAAATGATATTCTACCTTCCCAATAACAGTCTTCAATGTTTTGCACACATTTCTCCAATGTTTATACAGTCTCCTAGTTATTATCAATGTTATACTATTTGCATCTTCTCAAAGAACTTCCTCTGTCAGCACAAATAGATTAATGTGCCTGTTTGTTTCAGACAGAGGCTCACACTGTCACCAGGCTGGAGTGCAGTGGCACGATCTCGGCTCACTGCAACCTCCGCCTCCCAAGTTCAAGCTCTTCTGCCTCAGCCTCCCGAGTAGCTGGGACTACAGGCGCAAGCCATCATGACCAGCTAATTTTTGTATTCTTAGTAGAGACGGGGTTTCACCATGTTGGTGAGGATGGTCTCGATCTCTTGACCTCATGATCCACCCACCTTGGCTTCCCAAAGTGCTGGCATGAGCCACCGTGCCTGGCTAACATGCCTGTTTTTAAAGGCCATGTAGTATTCCATTATATTTCTGTTGTTTAATTGATTTAACCATGCCCCTAGTTCTGAGCCAATAATGCTTCAATAGAACTTTCTAGAAAATATATCTTTGCACAATGCAGGAACGTTTTGCAAGTGAAAATGTTGAGTTGGAAAGTATGAACAATTCTAATTCTAATATATTTGTTAAATTGCTCCCTGCCCCCATCCTCTCCATAGTGTACATCCTGAAAACAGAAATGGGGTTTTCACTCACATTTCAAAGGGGAGCAAGTAATGAGTTTGCTGTAATTGAATACATACAGCAATAAGAGCCATGGGGATGGGGGGTTTGATCAGCAATGTTTTCATAAGTCCCTTGCAGGGAGCCCCCTGGACCAGCATTGCATGGACATTGCTTTGGGTCTTCTGGACTTTTTTTTTCCCCCGTCAAAACCAGAGAAAATGTCCAGGCACATGGCCCATACCTGTAATCTCAGCACTTTGGGAGGCCGAGGCAGGTGGCTCAAATGAGGTCAGGAGTTCGAGACCAGCCTGGCCAACATGGCAAAACCCTATCTCCACTAAAAATACAAAAATTAGGCAGGCATGGTGGTGGGCGCCTGCAATCCCAGCTACTTGGGAAGCTGACGCAGGAGAATTGCTTGAACCCAGGAGGCAGAGGTTGCAGTGAGCCGAGATTGCACCATTGCACTCCAGCCTGGGCAACAGAGTGAGACTCCATCTAACAAACAAACAACAACAACAACAGATTTGGAGGGAAAGGACTTTCAGCTGCTCTGAAGATGCATTAGGCATTGATCTGCTCTGCAGACCAGTTTTTACAATATCTAATGGTACTGAATGTATGAGCCTGTCATTCACCCCAGAGATGAATCTCAACAAAAGAAAAGGAAAAAAAATTTTTACTTGTAGAAAGTAACACCTTACACAGCTCACTGGTCCCTACAGAAGTGGACAGAGGTGACTGTAACACAACTCCAGCTTTCTAACTAGCCAAGCAGCTTCTAAAAAACCAAACCTGAGAACAAAATGGGTACAAGCTGCAACAGGGAGAAGAAAACTCAAACGGGAAGACAGAACCATCCCCACATGATTTCGCCACCTCCTGGCCTTGCATATTTCTTTAGCCAAGATTCCATGGCCCATGGCTATAATCATTCTTTTGAAAATGTGTTAACTTCAACTCCTCTGTCTCCTCTTCCTCCAAGCACTTGGCTGGCCAGCCTGTGCTCCTGGGAGGCTGTCTCCTCTGCCCAGCCCACCTGTGGGGTGGAGGGCTGCACAGGTAAGTGCCCTGTGAGGTTGCTGCCTGCCACCTCAGTGACCCTGGGCTGCAGTCCACGTGGCATCTCCAATGGGCTCAGCACCTGTTCCCACAGCAGCAAGTCCATATCTTCACCACTGTCTTCTCATCTGTCCTCTCTCTGAGGAATGGCCCACCTCCTGCTTCACAGAGAAAACAGACGGCATCACAAAGGACACTGGTCACTGTCACCTGCACTCCAAGGCCAGCCCTCCACACATGCTGGGTGACACTCACAATCAACACCCTCTTCTCCTGCATTCCCTGGTCTCCCTCTTCACCGAGTCATGGAAGGACCCATGACCCTAGCTAGGCCAGAAAGCATCCTCTCTGGGACTTCCTCTCTTGTCCCCAGCCTTCACTGTTCCCAGCTACTTGGAAGGCTGAGGCAGGAGGATTGCTTGAGCCTAGGAGGTTGAGGCCAGCCTAGGTAACATAGTAATACCCCATCTCTACAAAAAATACAAAAATTAGCTGGATGTGGTGGCACATGCCTGTAGTCCCAGCTACTTGAGAGGCTGAGGTGAGAGGACTGCTTGAGCCCAGGAGGTTGAGACTGTAGTGAGTGGTGATCACATCACTGCACTCCAGCCTTGGTGATGGAGTGAGACCCTGTCTCAAAATAGAAAAGAGGATGGGGGTGGTGGGCTCATGCCTGTAATTCCAGCACTTTGGGAGGCCGAGGCAGGCAGATCACTTGCGGTCAGGAGTTCAAGACCAACCTGGGCAACATGGTGAAACCCCATCTCTACTAAAAATTCAAAAATTAGCTGGGCATGGTGGCAGGCACCCATAATCCCAGCTACTCGGGAGGCTGAGGCATGAGAATCGCTTGAACCTGGGAAGCAGAGGTTGCAATGAGCCGAGCACCACTGCACTCCAGCCTGGGCGATAGAGCAAGACTCAGTTGGAAAAAAATAAATAAAAAGCCAACTCATATAGATTTGGGAACAGCTAGACATAGAAACAGGTCTCTCTCACGCACCTCTGTCTCTCTCCCTTTTTCTCTCTATCTCCTTCTCTCCCTCCCTCTCCCCCAGCCATATCCCCCCACCTACTGTTAGCTTGCTTTCTTCTTGAGCAGCCTGGTGGTGGTAAATATGGGCACCTGGGCACCAACAGCTCATGGCTTTTGTTACTTTTACAGACAGCAATTCCAGAAGAAAGTGACTAGATCCAGAAGGCAGCCAGAGAGGAAGCTACCTGGCCCAGCTTGGGTCATGTGTGCTTCCCTAAAAGCCATGGTCAAAGTGACTCCGATTGGCAAGCCTAGGCAACTGGCCTAACCCTTGTAGTGGGAAAGGTGAGGGCCATCCTCTCCAGATCCGGTTCCAGAAAGGAAAAGGTGAGACCTGACAGAAATGACTAATTGTCTTCTGAGGCCTAAGGGACGTCTGCCATTCTTTTTATCCACCCAGTACTTTTGAACATTTATTCCTTGTGAGTCTCTATCTACCACCTGTGGAAGCCAGATCTTGTCCCCAGCCTCCCTTGCAGCTACAGCACAGGCATGTGACATACATGTTGCCAACCAGACACAATGGCAGATGGTGGATCTGGAAGCTGGTGGCCCAATGAAGGAGGCGAGCTGCAAAATCCATCCTGGCAACCGTGAGGGAAATGGGCCAGGCCCCTGCTGACTGCGTGTGAAGAGTGGCAAGAAAGAAGACTTGGACTTGGCTTAAGTTACTTTCAATTCATTTCACTTCCAAATCAGAAAACAAGCCATAAAAAAGGACACAAGTTGGTGGACATGGCTCCCCATGGCTGCATTAGTTTATTATGAAATGGTACCCAAAGTCTTTAAGTACAGGAGCCCATGAAAAGTGAGTAATCTTCTAGGGCAGAGATGTTCAGAACCAGGGCTCACTGACTTTTATGCTATTTTGGTGGAGGGAGAGGAGAGAACAACATCAGCACTTAAGTGTCTCCTACAGAGCCACTATGTCATGTGATCCCAGGGGCACAATAATACTGTGGTCTGTGGAGCCCCTGGAAATTGTGCTAAGTGGCAACTCTGTTCTACCCTATCCTTATGCAAGGAAAACTCTTGTTGCCCCAGTTACAGATGTCTGTGTTCTTCTTCTTACGACATCATTGACCTACTCAAAGCTTTAAGTACCACAGGCCTGGCCATGCCTACCGCAGAGGGCAGCTTCAGCCATCTCCAAGCTGGGAGGAGCAGCGGTACCTGCTGTACAGCTCATGTCCAAAGGTGGTGGGGTCAGCTCACGCCCAGGCCAGCAGCAGCAGTGGCACTTCCACCAGACCAGCTCTGTGAGGACGTGGGTGTTGTTCATTGTTGAAGTATAATTTACAAGGTCTAGTTCCTGGTTCTCCCGGAGAGTCTGTCTGAGAAATCAACATTCTCTAACCTGTTCCTTTTGGGTTATCTAGCAAAAGGTGAATTCCATTGTCGCACCTAAGAACCGCACCTGCTAGACCCTCCTTTATATATATATGTATTTCTTGAATTATCTCCTTTTGTTATTTTTCTCAGGTGAATAGACCCTCCTTCTTGAGGCACTCTCTTCTGTTGACTTCTGTCACTCTGCCCCCTCCTGGTTCTCTGTCCCCTCTTTGGACACTCCTTCCTGGCCTCCTTTGCCAAACCCTCCTCCCCTGCCTGGCCACTTTAAGACTGGAATCATTCAGGGCTCTGCCTGGGTGGTTTTCTCTTTATAATTCCTCCACAAGGACCCACTTTCACCCACTCAACTGAGTAAACTTCTCCTTCAAGTCTTAGCTCAAATATCACTTCAGAGAGGTTATCCCTTCAACTTCAATCTGAATGTGGTCCCCTGTTCCAGTCTCTCGACTCACTATTTTCCCCTACAGCATTTGTACTGAAGTGACCGATGCTAGTTGGCCCTATGTGGGCAGCCTGGACACAGCGTTGGGTTCTAGGAAACACACGAGTTCAAAGCCACTCTGATCTCTTAAAGAACTCTTTCTTTTCCTTGTCCCTTCTCTCCTTCCTTCTCTTCCTCCATTCTCTTCACTAACTTTTAACACTTTATTGACTTCAGGGCCAAACACTTGGTCAGTTAGGGAAGCCACCTTACTGAAGAGTAATGTGTCACAGTACTGCCAAGTGACTCCAGCCACAAGATGTGGGGAAGGGAGAGCATGTCTTTGCACTGCTACTGAGTGGGATACTTGCTTACTGACAAACAAGGGTCTCTTCCTTCCCATGCTGAATGGAAGCAGGCCAGGGCACAGGTTGCCATCTTGGCCAGGTGGCTGCTGTGGGCTTGTCCCACAAGAGCCAATAGACTGGCGAAGTCAGAGGCAAGAAGGCAGGGCATGCTGGGCATGGTGGCTCACGCCTGTAATTCCAGCACTTTGGGAGGCTGAGACGGGTGGATCACCTGAAGTGAGGAGTTTGAGACCAGCCTGGTCAACATGGTGAAACCCCATCTCTACTAAAAATACAAAAATTAGCTGGGTTTGGTGGCAGGCACCTGTAATCCCAGCTACCCGGGAGGCTGAGGCAGGAGAATTGCTTGAACCCAGGAGGGAGGCAGAGGTTGTGGTGAGCCGATATTGATGGAGCCATTGCACTCCAGCCTGGGCAACAAGAGCGAAACTCTGTCTCAAAAAAAAAAAAAAAGAAAAAGAAAAAAGAAAAGAAGAAGAAGAAGGAGGCAGAGCGAGGCCATTCTCACCATGAGTTTCATTAAACTTGATTTGGCCACCATTACCACAAATATGCTCCATATCTCTTCCAAACACAAGGATAGTATTTTTTTGATTACGTTGTAAGGAGAATCAAAGTCAGCAAACCCATTCCATTCTGAGCTACAGAAGAGACAAGAGTACAGTTCCATCTCTTGCTTCTCGAGTAGAACTGGGTTCTTTAGAAATAATAGTCTCTTCCTCTTCCTATTCCTATCCCTACCAACACTCTCCACTGACAGTACTTTTTTTTTTTTTTTTTTTTTTTTTTGAGGCAGAGTTTTACTCTTGTCACCCAGGCTGGAGTGCAATAGTGTGATCTCAGCTCACTGCAACCTCTGCCTCCCGGGTTCAAGCAATTCTCCTGTCTCAGCCTCCCGAGTACCTGGGATTATAGATGCGTGCACCACGTCAACTAATTTTTGTATTTTTAGTAGAGACAGGGTTTCACCATGTTGGGCAGGCTGGTCTCGAACTCCTGACCTCAAGTGATCCACCCGCCTTGGCCTCCCAAAGTGCTGGGATTACAGACGTGAGCCACTGCGTGGCAACAGTGCTTATTTTTAAATTAACTTCCCCCTACAGACTCTATTCTTTAAATAAATTTGACTGATATAATTTACATACAGTAAGTTGTAATGTGTACAGTTTGGAGGAATTGGTGGATTGTGAAAGCCCCACCAACCTCAAGATCCAGGATATCCAGCTCCCAAAGTTTCCTCAGGACCCCTGCAGTCAAGGCTCCTTCCCTACGTCCCTGGGCAGTCACTGACCTGCCTTTCTGTTACTATAGATTAGATTGCATTGTCTAGAACTTTCATATGAAAGGAATCATGTAGCATGGAGTCTTTTGGCCTGGCTGCTTTCACTAGGAATAACTGTTTTGAAAGTCATTTGTTTGGTTCCTTGTGTCAGTTGTTTGCTATTTCTTTTTTATTGCTAGTAGTGTGCCATTTTATGGATTTACTCTAATTTGTTTATCCATACCTTTGTTGATGAGCCTGGGTTGTTCCAGTTTTTGGTACTTGTGAATAAAGCTGCTATAAACATTTGCATGCAATTCTTTGTGTAGACGCTTACTCTTTTACAAACTTGCACCTAAGTGAAAAAAGACTTGTCCTTACAATTCTTCTGCTTTGCCCTGGACTCTTTGGGTGCCCCACACAGGCCCTTCCTCTCCTCTTGTCCTTGCCCCGCGCCTCCCACCTAAGCTGAAACCCACTATTGGGGCTGGGAATCAGGGCTATGGTCTCACTGGCCTTCAGTAATAGGGAAAATGTCACCAGTATGCTGGCAAATACCAAGCTGGGCCGAAGGCATGGCTACAGCTGTGGCTGAGTGCAGCCCCATTTGCTGTGGACGCCACCAATGGGCACCTGGGTGAGAGCAGCACATTTTAAAGACCTCTTGCCCCATTTCCCTCATTTTTCAGTATTTCTTACATCTTGAGGCTGTCCACGCCTTGCCTCCGACCTCTCACCAAAAATCCCTCTCCTTACCTAGCCCTTGACTCCTTCGCGCCCCACCCAGACTTGAATCAGTTCTTTTCCTCTCTCACTAGTCACTCTTGTCTCCAGGCCTTCTCCCATTTCACCTCCCCCCAACCATCAAGAACTTCAATTTACAGTGTAAGACTCACCGGTCAGGCCAGGCGCAGTGGCTCACGCCTGTAATCCCAGCACTTTTGGAGGCCGAGGCGGGCGGATCATGAGGTCAGGAGGTCGAGACCATCCTGGCTAACACGGTGAAACCCCGTCTCTAATAAAAATACAAAAAATTAGCTGGGCGTAGTGGCGGGATCATGCCACTGCACTCTAGCCTGGGCGATAAGAGCGAGACTCTGTCTCAAAAAAAAAAAAAAAGACTCACCAGCCAAACAGGTAGACCCGAACCCCTCTGCATCAGTTAGGCTTGGCTGAATGTAATAGTGAGATCTGAAATAACAGAAGCTCAAGCTACAGAGTTTTTTTTGTCTCTCCCATCATGGGGTCCATAGGTAGTGGTCCAGAACCAGAATGATGACAGCTTCTTGAACACCAGCAACCCAGACTCCCTCTGTCTTCTGCTCTGCCATCTTTGCACACAACATCCATCCTTAAGGATGCCACCTGATCCATAATGGCAGCTGAAGCTCCAGGCCCTTTGTACCATCCACCTTCCAGGAGGAGGGATAAAGAGCACAAGGGTTAAAAGGACACGCTCCAGCAGCTTGAAACTACCTTGCTGAAAGTCACTTCCGCCCTCTCACCTGGGAGAACTGACAGGGGCTACCTCAAGCTGCAAGAGAGGCTGGGGACTGCGTGAAAAGGCAGTCTCTGAGCTGTGGGTATGGCTGCCCCAAAGAAAGTTAGGAAGAGAGGCATGAATAATGGTGACTCTCAGCTTCCACCCCCACAGATGAAGGTAGAAGATGGCATGGAAGGGCCTGCGTGAGCTCTCCCTTAGGAGAGCAGGAGGAAGAAAGAGGCACTCCAAAGTCTGGTAATGTAATGCTGTGTCATTTATGCCCATGACATTTACATGTTTATTTGTTTAATGTCTGTCTCCCCCTCCCCACACTGCTCAGCCATCAGCCGCATGAATCGCCAGTAAATCTGACCGCAGCCTGGCGTGAAGCCCGGCCCAAAGAAGACAATTAATACATAGTTTGTGGACTGAAGGGAGATTTCTCATTGAACAAAGTGAGCCTTTGTTGGTATGGACAATTCTCAGTCAAATAAATTTAGTGGGATCTAGGCTATAAAACTATCAGCTCTGGACAAATGTGACAAAATCTGAAAGGTGAAAGAAGAAGCATGTCTTTATTCCAATTTATTAAACTAAATAACACTGTTGATTGTCAAATCCACTACCAAGCACATGCTGATTGGAGCGCTAAACGTATGCTACTAATTCACTGCTATTTGGTGCAAAATTTATGTCCGTATTCTTTGAATCCCTTATTGTTGAGGTATAATTTATGAGCAGTAAAATACACCTATTTCCAATGGGGTTCAGTGAGTTTTGACAACTGTATACACCTGTGTAAACACTGCCACCCTCAAGATATAGGACAATTCCATCACTCAAGAAAGTTCTCTCTTGCCTCTTTGCAAGCAGTCCCCCAGCCTCTGGTCCACAGCACTCGCTAGTCCGCTTTCTCTCGCTATAGATTAATGTTGCCTGTTCTAGAAGCTCACAGTTTGAGTCTGGTTTCTTTCACTCAGTGGAATGTTTTTGAGAGTCCTGCATGTTATTATCATGTATCAATAGTTCATTAATTTTTATTGCCGAGTAGTACTCCTATGTTTGGGTGCCATAGTTTGTTCATCTACTCACTTGTTGACAGGCCATTCCTACTTTTGGGTTCTTATTAATAAAGCTGCTATAAACATTTGCATACAGATTTGGTGTGGATATATGTTTTCCATTCTCTCTAGTAAACTCTTAGAAGTGGAATGGCTGGGTCATATGGTCCGTGTATGCTTAACATTTAAGTTGCCAGATTCAGCAAAAAACAACAGAACACTCAGTTAAATTTGAATTTCAGATAAACAATGTATAATTTTAGTATAAGTCCTATGCAATATTCGAGACACACTGACACTAGAAAATTATTCACTGTTTATCTGACATTCAGAGTTAACTGAACGTTCTGTGTTTTATCCAGCAACCCTGTTTTAATTACTCCAGCAAAATCACCAAGTTTGGTTACAGCCTGGCTCTATCATATTTATTGAGTAATGAAGGCTTGTAACCATAGTTTTAAACAACACAGAAAAGTACATAATTAAAAGTGAACGCTCTGGTGATAGTTGCAAAAGCCTATGAACATACTGAAAAAATTCTGTACTGCACACTTTATGTGGGTGAATGCTATGGTATTCAAATATATCCCGACAAAGCTGCTTAAAAATAAAGAAGTGGGTCGGGCACGGTGGCTCACGCTTGTAATCCCAGCACTTTGGGAGGCCGAGGCGGGAGGATCACGAAGTCAGGAGATCGCGACCACGGTGAAACCCCGTCTCTGCTAAAAATACAAAAAATTAGCCGGGCGTGGTGGCGGGCGCCTGTAGTCCCAGCCACTCGGAGAGGCTGAGGCAGGAGAATGGCGTGAACCCGGGAGGCGGAGCTTGCAGTGAGCCGAGATCGCGTCACTGCACTCCAGCCTGGGCGACAGAGCGAGACTCCGTCTCAAAATAGAGAGAGAGAGAGAAGTGATAGCTCTCTCTCTCTTCATAGCCTCTTCTCCCTTCCTATTTGAAATGCCCCTCCCAAGAGGTCATCGTTGTGAAGTCTGGTGGGCATTCAACCCTTTTCCTCGCAGCACGCTCAGGCTGCACGGGCAGTCTGCAATTAACTGTCCATCACCGGTACCCACTCTGCGGGCTCCCAGGTGAGACACCGGACCTACATTTCCCAGAGTCCCTTTCATCCCATGGTTCCGGGTTCAAGTTGGCCTGCAAAAGGTTCCTGCTGAATATCTGCAAGAAGGAAGGAGAGAGGCCATTCTCCTCTGGAGGCCGCTCCCTCTAGGCAGGTGGCAGACATGAAGTTCCAGCAGCCCGCCACAACCTTGTGTGAGATGGAGCACGGACCCTCCCTTTTTTAGAGGCCTGTGAACCGTATGCATGGAAATAAATCTTAAGTTCCTTCAGGGGAAATTCCAGGCGCCTAGCCAGCCCTGAGAAGTAAGTAAATAACTTGTTAAACAAGAAGGTGATAGTAGCCTAAAACAATAGCTAAAGAAGTTGGAGTCCCAGAGATGTTTGCTTTCCCTATAGAAATTAAAGATAGTATCTTCACGTATGTCCCTGAGTTGTCTTTCAGAGGCTTGGACCCCCAACTGAGGACCCCCCAAACTGATCAGGGGCATGGCAGGTAGACCCCAGATAAGGGAGAAATGAAGACTAAACTTTATTGTCCTTTGTTCTAAGTTTTTTTCCTGAAGGGCTTGGAGAAAGTCACTCCTCCTAACCAGTTAAGTCTACTGACTTCATATTTTTAAACAAAGCTTCTCTTCGTTAGCCAATTGCAAACCAGAAGATGTTTAAATCTACCTATGACATGTAAGCCCCTTGCTTCAATATATCTCACCCTTTTCGGCCAAAACCAATGTGGAGCCTCCATGTATTGATTTATGATTTGCATGTAGCTTCTGTTTTCCTGACATTTACCCCTGCCCTTAAAAACCTTACTTTCAAGCCATCAAGGAGTTAGAGACTTAAGCATAAGCTGACGATTTCCCTTGCTTGGCATCCTGCAGTAAATGCCTTCTTTTCTATCACTGCAAAAACCTCAGTGTGAGTATCTGGTTTTATTGCACTGGGTGAGCAGGCCCCAGTTCACTTCTATAACCTGTGTGAACCTCTCACATCGGTCCTTCAGGCTGAGGTCACCAGCAGCAGCTTCCCTGACCTCCACTCTTTCAGCCTTTCCAATAACTCCCTACAGTAGAAGCCTCCTAAATGGAATACACAGAGGCTCTTCTGATATCCTGACCCAACTGTGATACAGAGATCTACCTTGGTCTTTTTAACAGCTGAATAGTATCCCAGTGCCTAACTGTCTTATAATGAATTTAATCTCTCCCTTAATGATGGACACTTGGGTTTTTCTAGCAATTTACTAACACAATTAATGTCAGGATGAACTTTCTTTCTTGCACGCACATACACACATACAAGTTCTTTATTTGCCACCCTCAAGCACATGACTGCTGAATTGTGCTTTAAGGAACTTGCCATCACACCACAAACATGTCACATTGTTAGGATCCTGTGATCACTGTGAGGAAGAGGAGTGGGAGGGGACCACAGAGGCTGTAATGTCTAGACTCTTTCTTCCCTGTCTTCAGTTCACCAAATGTAGTTCAACCGTGGACAAAGGGGCTCTTTGAAGCATCCTCTAAATTTTTTAAATTTTGTTTTTAGAGATAGGATCTTGTTTTGTTGCCCAAGTTGGTCTTGAACTCCTAGCATCAAGCGATCCTCCCATTTCATCCTCCCGAAGTGCAGGATTACAGGCATGAGCCACCACACCAGGCCTATATTTATTTATTAGTTTTTTGAAATAGAGTCTCGGTCTGTCACCCAAGCTGGAGTACAGTGGTACGATCTCAGCTCACTGCAACCTCCATCTCCCAGGTTCAAGCCATTCTCCTGCCTCAACCTCCCGAGTAGCTGGGACTATAGGAGTATGCCACCACGCCCGGCTAATTTTTGTACTTTTAGTAGAGACGGGGTTTTGCCATGTTGGCCAGGCTGGTCCTGAACTCCTGACCTCAAGTGATCCTCCTGCCTTGGCCTCTTGAAGTGCTGAGATTACCGGCGTGAGGGATTACCGGTGTGAGCCACCATGCCCTGCCCCGAAATTTATTTTTTAATTGTTAAATTGTTACCAGCAGTGAATCCATACGGGTCTGCAACAACCTCAGTTCTTGCCTCCTCAGAAGAAAAATTTCGACCAAGGAGGCATAAGGTAGAGTGAGAGACCAAGGCAAGTCTTACAGCAGGAGTGAAAGTTTATTAAAAAGTTTTATGGCGGGAATGAAAGAAAGTAAAGTACACTTGGAAGAGGGCCAAGCGGACAACTTGAGAGAGTCAAGTGTGCTGTTTGACCTTTGACTTGGGATTTTATATGTTGGTATGCTTCTGGGGGTTGCATCTCTTCTCCCTGATCCTTCCCTTGGGTTGGGCTGTCCGCATGCGTGGTGGTCGGCCAGCACCTGGGAGGGGAGCACATGCGCAGTATGTTTACTGAGGTTGTACGCATGCTCACTTGAGGCGTTCTTCCCTTACCAGCGCGGTGCTCCTAGAGGAAGCTAAACCAGTTAAACTACGTCATTTTGCCTCTTAGTGGGTATGCTTGAGTCCACTCACCCAACTCCTCATATCTTATTGGTAAGTTGCTAATCACCAATTTCAGATGTTTCTATCTATTGGGAGACAACCTTTCCCTGGCGCTGCGACCAATTATTATTTTAGAGAGACAGCTTAACAACCGCTTGACCATCACCTGATGGTCCCCTGACATTCCTGGTGAGGGCAGGGGGCCTCTCCTGCCCTGCTCGTATATGCCTGACTAACTACCGTAACAAAATTTCTATGGAAGCCCCATTGCCTTCTAATCTCCCTTGGTCACCTGGGGCAGGCGCACCTCTTTCTTAGCTCTACCCCGTAGCCCCTGCTTCCACCATAACAGTTCACAGAGAACTGGCAAATCCCTTGAAATTTCCAATTTCCCTTCTTTTGCCATTTTCTGTAGGCTGCTATGATTCAAGCCAGAGAAAGCTGCTGCCTTAGCCCCCACCTCCATCGCCACGGGGGTGAGTCCCCAGATACCTGCCTGGCTTCTTCAGCCCTCACCTTGGCTCCTGGCTTTGTGCTGAATGGTCCTGCCTTCCCACAATGCCCTTATCTCACCAAATCTTCACCCTGAAGCCATGAATTAGAACTTCTAGCTGACTAACTGCAGTATCTCTCAGAAATCCGTCATGTGTCCTTTCTGCCTCTCATGCCCAATTAAATAATTGGCATCACTTTACAAACTTCTCTGGGCTAGCTCTAGAGCCCAGCTCTAACACCACCCAGGTCTCCAGGTAAAGCCTGGCTATACCTCCTATCCTTGTTTTTTGCTGATAAATAAGCTTTTTATTGATCTTGCAGAAAAATTATTTTTCTAATTTTTTTTCTCTTTTGCCTTCGTATCTTGAGTTGTGCCATGACAAAACACCACCAACTCCATTTTCCAACCCTTACATAGAGGTCCTCTTCCCCCTTCTCCCTGTGTGCCCAGCGTGGTGTGAAAACACAGCCTGAAAATATTCTGTCCAGCTTCTTTCTGTCAGGTTCCCCACCCTTCTCCATCAGCATTCTTAACGCCGCAGGGATCCCTTACAGCCCACTTTGGAGTACAGTTTCCCTCAGGCCACAACATTTGCTGTTATTTTATGAATAAAACTTTATTTTACTGGCGGTTGGTAAACTGAACAAACAAGTACTATTTATAAAATAAATACAGAACATAATACAACAGCCAGCATTGTTTCTTTTTTTCTTTTTCTTTTTCTTTTTTTTTTTTAATTGAGATGGAGTTTCACTCTTGTTGCCCAGGCTGGAGTGCAATGGCGCGAACTCGGCTCTCTGCAACCTCCACCTCTTGGATTGAAGCGATTCTCCTGCCTCAGCCTCCCAAGTAGCTGGGATTACAGGCATGTGCCACCATGCCCAGCTAATTTTTTGTATTTTTGGTAGAGACAGGGTTTCTCCACGTTGGTCAGGCTGGTCTCGAACTGCCGACCTCAGGTGACCACCCGCCTCGGCCTCCCAAAGTGCCGGGATTACAGGCATGAGCCACTGCGCCCAGCCCACTGCCAGCATTGTTTCTAAAGGGCATTACAAACATTGCCCTATTGGCATTAGTAAACATTTGTTTTAAAGGCTCAATTTTATCAGAAGAAACCTAGAAACAGAAACTGGAATGGTGTAAAAGGCTCTACCCTATGATTATTTGGTTTTCCCAAACCTAATTTTTTTTCTAGATCTACATACGTTAGCTATTCTTTATTCTTTGAAAATAGCACTTTAACTTAGTGTAACTACCTAATCCCCATTTACTCATGAGATTTAGAAGAGAGAAGCTCAGAAGGAAAAGTTATTCAACTTAAAACAAAATCTCTAAGTAAATGATGCTTGAAGCAGATGAAAAACCAGCTGACCTACTTCCATTACTTAATTGAGAAGGTGGAATCAATATACAAGTGTTTGCTAATTTTACTCATTTTTTGGTCAATTACATTTATGATATTCAGTGATGTCTGTTTACAATAATGTATGTGTGTGTATATATATATATATATATATATATATGCAGACCCTTTTAAAGAACAGTTTCTATAATCCCCAAATCCCAGTATGGCCAACAGCTTCCTGGGTCTATGAGACCCAGGATCAAGTTTCTCGTTTGATGTGTCTCAGAGTGTGGCCCATCTAGTAGTATGTAAGATGACATTAGGAGGTACGTGAACACATTTTAAAATTTTTAATAGGCAAATGTTTATGATAGATTAGGAAAAAACATAGCTAGCATATAGAATTCCTGATTTCATAGGTACTGTTGCCTAGAGTGAGATTAAAGTGTAGCTAGTAGATTCAAAGATAAATATTAAGTGGAAAATATAAGGGGTAAACAGGTATGACAAAAACCATAAGGATGGTACAAGAATGTCTGAAATTGAGAAGGCCCTGCTCTCCCTTTCATGTTGCCTAACACATCATGATTAAATAATGTGATGCCTCATCCTCGTCCATCCTTCCTGCGTGTTTGTTTTGTATTTTTTTTTTTTTTTTTTTTTTTGGAGACTGAGTCTCCCTCTGTTCCCCAGGCTGGAGTGCAGTGGCTCAATCTTGGCTCACTGCAACCTCCACCTCCTGAATTCAAGCGATTCTCCTGCATTAGCCTCCCGAGGAGCTGGGACTACAGGGGTACACCACCATGCCTGGCCAATTTTTGTATTTTTAGTAGAGACAGGGTTTCCATGTTGGCCAGGCCAGTCTGGAACTCCTGACCTCAGATGATCCACCCACCTTGGCCTCCAAAAGTGCTGAGATTACAGGCATGAGCCACTGCGCCTAGCCGGTCCTTCATGCTTTGTGTCAAATGGTCAGCCACAGGTATAGCAAGTTAACTTTATGGCTGGCTCGCTGTGCCCCGCTCTTTCCTGCAGAGCTGGAGCAGTGAGGCAGAATCCACCTGCTAGACTAATTGCACTGTGTTTGGGTATCAGAAAAGGCCATGGAGCATTTATCTGTCCAGTGGCCAGTGAGTTGATTTGAGTTTGTTTTGCTTTTAAAAAAAGAGGAAGAGGGTGGTAGTGATCTCCTCTCCAAGAGCCCTGAGCAGCTGACTTCAGGGTGTCACGGGGTCTTGCCGGCCTGGAAGCATTTCAACACCAGGCTCAGGTCCCTGCAGAGCAAATCCCATGACTCCAGTCACTGTTGTGCCAGAATTCTGTTGTGGGCAATTCAGTTTAAGTGAGCAAGTCTTGAAACATCTTTTTATGTTACAGGGATTTTATGGGAAGAGAGGCTTAATTCTGCAGGATTTGATTTATTTTAGTATTAATAATTTTTGATTATTTTTTCTAGAAAGGGTGTGAGATGACTTATGAAAATATATACAGGCTGGGGGTGGTGGTTCACGCCTATAATCCCAGCACTTTGGGAGGTCAAGGTAGGCGGATCACTTGAGCTCAAGAGTTTGAGACCAGCCTGGGCAACATAATAGCTGGGCATGGCAGTGTTCGCCTGTAGTCCCAGCTACTCAGGAGGCTGAGGTGGGAGGATCACTTGAGCCCAGGAGGTGGAGGTTGCAGTGAGCCAATATCATACCACTGCCCTCCAGCCTGGGCGACAGAGCAAGACTCTATGCAAAAAAAAAAAAAAAAAGAAAATATACACAATAAGATAAAACTTTAGACAAGTGGATGAGAAAACAGAGGCAAAAGGGAAATGAGGACAGGAAAGAGAAAATGGAGGCACAAAATGTGTGCTCTGTGGGCTCTATGCTTACTGACAGTGCTGGCAGAGTTGGTTCTTAGCTTCCTAATAGCAAGATAATGAAGGTAACAGTGAGCTGTGTGGCTCACAGTGTCCCTAATTTCTTTTTTTTTTTTTTGAGACTGAGTTCTGCTCTGTCACCCAGTCTGGAGTGCAGTGACATGATCATGATCTCGGCTCACTGCAGCCTTGGCCTCCCGGATTCAAGTGATTCTTGTGCCTCAGCCACCCAGTATCTGGGACTACAGGCATGCGCCACTGTGCCTGGCTAACTTTTGTATTTTTAGTAGAGACGGGGGTTTCACCATCTTGTCCAGTCTGGTCTCGAACTCCTGGCTTCAAGTTATCCACCCACCTTGGCCTCCCAAAGTGCTGGGATTACAGCCGTGAGCCACCGTGCCCAGCCGCTAGTACTATTTTTCTGAAAAGAGAATACAACTCCTCAGGAGAAGGCTAAGCATTCTGTGTGCTGAGATCAGAGAGAAATTTCTCACGTACGTGTAATGCCTTCAAAAGGATCCTCAGTGAATTCCTTTGGATGGACCACAGTGACTTTTCAGGGCTGTTTCATATGATGTCCTCTTGCAGAATAGGGTGCTTCAGGCCAAAGTGAACATGGGAAATCAGTTCTACAGGGAGCCAAGATGATGCCCTTTAGGTACACATCTCAGCTTGTTAGCTGAGTGGGTTTTGGAGGGCCCGATGGGTGGTCAGACCTATTATCACTGAGCAAGCCCTGCAAACTCGTCAGCATCAGTGAGTTCAGGAAAGCATATTAATAACTGTTCTGGGCTTCAGTGCTGTGTGCTTAAAGGTGCTGAGCGAGAGGCAGGGTCAGGACTGGCTGCATGAATTGTGAGGTCCAGGGCAAAATGAAAATACAGCGTTCCTTGTTCAAAAATTAGGAATATCAAGATGGTGACAGCAGAGCATTAAACCAACCGAAGCTCCTTTCTAAGATTAGGGCCCTGTGGGACTGCACAAGTCACACCTCTATGAAGCTGGCCCTAGGCAGGAGAGATGTCCTCAGGAAAAGTGGAAGAACCTGGTGAGGACACAGCCTGAAGAGAAGGTCAAGCCAACCTGCATTCTGCTGAGCCCCAGACTGCAAACAGTTTCATGAAGACTATGTCTCTCAAATCCCAAACTCGGGTGTGGAAAAAATACTAGTTTATTTCTCGTAACAAGTTAATTTTTGGCTCCACACCTCACATTACAAGGCTGACAGAAAAGTAAATGAGTAAACAAACCCCCACCACCAATCACATCCTAAAGCCCAGTACCCCCTGCAGTTTTTGCATAGAAAGCTTTATTATTTGAGTTATTCAGGGTGTTTCCCCATAACGATCTCCTGCAAGAAATATTGGGGAGAACAGGGACAGTGGCATGTAGCCTCACTTGATCTAACAGAGTGTTTTAATGAGAGCTGGAGGAGGAAGGTCAGTCTCTGGGTGACAGGCAGCCACTGGTGGGAGGATCCTGCCCCATTAGATGCTTCTCTGCCACCTCAGACCCAGGTGGGCCCAGCTCCACCTCCCAGGCTAGATGTAGCCAGGCCCCAAAGCTCAGGACGTTTACAGGAGGTTTAGAGCAGGAACCACCAAAGAATCAGAACTGTTCGTTCATTCAGTGCATGTTTATTGAATACCAGCTAGGTCAGGCACTGCTCTTGGGGCTAGGGAGACAGTCAAGAATAAAAGAGACCCAAATCCCTGCTCTTGTGGAGCTCATATACTACTTATGGAAGACAATCTGTTTTTAAATGAGTCAACCATATTGTATCTAGGAAAATAATAAGTGCTATGTTTAAAAATAAACGTGAAAGGAAATAGGTTATACTAGGTGTGGATGTTGCTATTACCAATAAGGGTGTCAATGACGATCTCACTGAAAAGGAGCATTTGGGCAGAATACGAAGAAGTCAGGAAGCGAGCCAGGCAAATTCCTGGGGGAATGGTGGCTAGTGCACAGGCACTGAGGTCAGAGAGCCTGGTGGGCTCGAAGCCTAGCAGGAGACCGTGGGGACCTCAAGCAGAGTGGGGTTGGTGCTAGGGGGTGAGGTCAGGGAGGGAGCAGTGGCTACAGCAGGACTTGTGGAAGGATTAAGTGGCTTATTAGAGATAGAGAGGAATGAAAATTGGAGTTTAATTTTGGACACTTGATAGTTGAGATGTTATTATATATCCATATAAGTTAAGGTTAGGTTACCCATATGGAAAAAATGGACATCAATCAGAAGTTAACTCTAATTGAATCATGGACCTGCATGAAACTAAATACAAAAGCTAAAATCACTATTAAAATTCTTGGAAGAAAGATGAAAGTCTTTGTGACTTGGTAGAAGGCAAGGAATTTTTGTACTAATTTGATAAATTGGACTTTATTAACATTTAAAACTCTTGCTCATTGAAAGATACCATTACGAAAACAAAGAGACGGGCCAGATGCGGTGGCTCATGCCTGTAATCTTTACACTTTGGGAGGCTGAGGTGGGTGGATCGCCTGAGGTCGGGAGTTCAAGACCAGCCTGGCCAACATAGTGAAACTAAAAATACAAAATTAGCTGGGCATGGTGGTGCACACCTGTAATCCCAGCTACTGGGGAGACTGAGGTGGGAGAATTACTTGAACCTGGGAGACAGAGGTTGCAGTGAGCCGAGATCGCACCACTGCACTCCAGCCTGGGCGACAGAGCGAGACTGTCTCAAAACAAAAAACAAAAACAAAAAAAAAAACAAGAAAACAGACAAACCAGAAAATGGGAGAAAATATTCACAACATAGAAAACTGTTACATCTTCATAATAAGACAAGCCATTGTTTTTAAATGGGCCATCTATTTGAACAGACACTCACACAAGTATGTATAAAAATGGCCAATAAACACATGAAAAGATGCCAATATTATTTGTCATCAGGTGTCTGTACTTAAAACCACAATGTGATACCATCACCCATTGATAAAAATGGCTAAAATTTTAAAATTTACCAGTACCAAGTGTTGATGAGGACGTGGAATAAGTAGACATCTAACCATTGCTTGTGGAAATGATATGGCTGCTTTGTAAAAGTTTGGTGGTTTTGTAAAAAGTTAACCATGCACCTACCTCCAGTAAGACCCAGCCATTCCACTAGGTATTTATCCAAGAGAAATGAAAAGATATGTTCACACAAAGACTTGTACACAAACGTTTATAGCAGATTTATTTGTAATAGCCAAAATCGGGGCAAGGGTGTGGACCCATCAACAGGTGAATAGATTAATAATTAGATATACCCACACAATGCAATACTATTCAGCAATATGAAAGAGCAAACTTCTAATATACACAACAACATGGATCAATCTCAAAATGATGCTGAGTGGAAGAAGCCAGGCACACAAGCATACATGTGGCACTACTTCATTTGTGTAAATGAAAACCAATCTACAGTGACAAAAAGATCATTGGTCCCTGGGGCTGGGAGACCCTGTGCAAAGTGACACAAAGAATCTTTTGGAGGTAATAGAGATGTTTTCTATTTTGATTGTGGTTGTGGTTTCATAGGTGTGCACAATTATCAAAATGGATTGAATGTATGTTTACTGTATGTAAAATAATCCACAATGGAGTCAATGAGAAAAATAGCCAATTCTATAGGCCCCTTCATGACCTCTCCCAGACATGCTTTTACCCTTTTCACTCCAGACCTTTTGCTAATAGGCTAATGGGACCATAGACAAAGGTCTCCCTTTGGATCCAAAAGGGAGTATAATAAGCTGGACAGTGGCTCTCAAGTGGCTGGAGTTTTTTTGTTTTGTTTTGAGTACATCTAGGAACATTCTACTGCGAGATCTGAGAAGGTTGTATCCTAGCCTAGAACACAGCCAGAGGCAAAAGCTTGCACGCTAATGTCTTACTGAAATATACAATCCAAGAGAGGCAGGAGTGATAGAAAAGGAGAGATGGGGGCCGGGTGCGGTGGCTCATGCCTGTAATCCCAGCACTTTGGGAGGCTGAGGCGGGCGGATCACGAGGTCAGGAGATCGAGACCATCCTGGCTAACACGGTGAAACCCCGTCTCTACTAAAAATACAAAAATTAGCCGGGCGATTAAAATTAGTAGCACCTGTAGTCCCAGCTACTTGGGAGGCTGAGGCAGGAGAATGGCGTGAACCCTGGGGGGCAGAGCCTGCAGTGAGCCGAGATCGCGCCACTGAACTCCAACCTGGGCGACAGCGAGACTCCGTCTCAAAAGAAAAAAAAAGGAGAGATGGGTCAGTGAAGGAGGGAGAACAAAGAGCAGGGGAGGGACTGCTGAGCTTGTCACAGCTTGCAACAAACGGCAGATTGCTCATTCTCACAGGACATCTCAAGAGAGGCCAGAGAAACCTACTGCATTTGAAACAGTCTGTTGTTGGGGAGGAAAGGCGAGTCACTTATCTGCTGGCTTCTTCCCATCTTCTCTCAAAATCCCCATAGGGCGTCAGCTTCCCAGTACTGCTCCACGTTGTGGAAGCCGAAGCCTCTGTCAGTGGGCTGTGCATATAGGCACTCCTTGGTCTGTGGTGGCCGAGTCTGTGGCCAGGGCTTTGCCACTGTGGGAGGAATGGGAGCTTTCACCGAGACCACTCAGACTAGGAGGGAAGGTCACTAGGGTCAGCAGGTCTGGGAGGATGCCAGGCTGGTCTGGTAGAGTTGGGTGCCTGCAGTCTGTGCACAGAAAGCTCCCTGTATCTGGTTTAAGTGTGGAGTTTCCAAAAAGGGTGATGGAACCAGAGGGACACTGCTGTGGGGGTGTTTCCAGACCCAGCGAAACTGACAAGGGTAGGTGCACTAATTGGAAACAACTTTACCCTCTTTTGAGTGTTACTAATTCTACTGGGTTGAATATTGGCCCTCCAAAATTCATCTTCACCCAGAAGCCTGTGAATGGGACCTTATTTGGAAATAACGCCCTTTGCAGAAGTAATCAAGTCAAGATGAGGTCAAACTGGATTAGAGTGGCCCCTAAATCCAATGACTGGTGGTGTTACAAGAAGATAGAAATTTTGGCCAGGCACGGTGGCTCACATCTGTAATCCAGCACTTTGGGAGGCTGAGGTGGGTGGATCACCTGAGCTCAGGAGTTCGAGACCAGGCTAGCCAACATAGTGAAACCCCCTCTCTACTAAAAGTATAAAAATTAGCTGGACAAGATGGTATACACCTGTAGTCCCAGCTCCTTGAGAGGCTGAGGCACAAGAATCACTTGAACCTGGGAGGCAGAGAGAAATTTGGACAGAGAGACACAGACACCCAGGGGAGAGGGCCATGCGAAGCCAGAGGTAGAGATTGGAGGGGTACATATACAAGCCAAGGAACACTACAGATTTCCAGGAGCCACCAGAAGCTTGAAGAGGCAAGGAAGAATTCTTCGCTAGGGGCTTCAGAAGGAGTGTGGCCCCGCCAGTGCCTTGATTTCAGACTTCAAGCCTCCTTGAAGTCTCCTTGAACTAGGAGAGAATAAATTCCTCTTGTTTTAATTCACCAATTTGTGGTGTGTTATAGCAGCCCTAGAAAAACAACACATCTACCACTACCACTAGTGTTGCATCCCCAGTGTGCTGGCTTACATCATCGGACAGAAGCCAGAGGACATCCCACAGGCTTCAGTCTGCAGACTCTAGGAGGAGGTGTAAAAAACTAAAGATGGATCATCTTTACTTTGGGGATTCTTGTTACCCGAGGAAAGAGGTCTAAGGCAAAGTAGAGCTAGGTATAAATGTTCTCCCTTCCTAAGGGTTCTGGATCTGGGCTTGAGAGAAGAGCAAAGGAGAGACAGTGGAGAGACAGAACCCTGGATGCCAGGAGGGCCCCTGTCCAAAGTAAAAGACTCAAGGGGACTCCTTGACTCAGGAACACCTAAATACCTTACCAGAAACCTGCAGCTCAGAGGATGCACTCTGTAAGAAATCAGGGAACGTTGGGATGTGTGGATTACAGGACCCTGAGCAAATGACTAAGATCGAGCATTGCACCCTGGCCAGAGAATGTGGACACCCAGTAGGGCCAGGAATGTACAAGCTCAGAGCCTCAGAGTGAGTGCACACCACCAGGTGGCTTAGCAGAGAGGGAGAGGGAGAAAACAGCCCACCCCACTCCTACCCTGAGAGCTTTGCCAGGCCAAGAGGCTTCTTCAGGAGTGGACAGAGAAGATGGCCTGGGGTGAAGATTATTCAAGAGTAATTTGGATAATAGAAGTGTTCAGGCCGGGTGCAGTGGTACACACCTGTAATCCTAGCACTTTGGGAGGCCAAGGCAGGTGGATCACATGAGGACAGGAGTTTGAGACCAGCCTGGCCAGCATGGTGAAACCCCATCTCTACTAAAAATACAAAAATTAACTGGGCATGGTGGTGCAACCCTGTAGTCCCAGCTACTCAGGAGGCTGAGGCAGAAGAATCGCTTGAATCTGGGAGGCAGAGGTTGCAGTGAGCCAAGATCTTGCCACTGCACTCCAACCTGGGTAACAAGCGAAACTCTGTCTCAAAAAAAACAAAAAAACAAAACAAAAACAGTGTTCAGGGAAACCTTGGATGTCCTCAGGAAGTAGACTTCTTAAAGGGTGCTTTCCCTTGAAGTGGGAAGCATAAATTCTGCTCACATCAGGCAAATATGTGGGGAATATTTTCTTCCTGTGAACAGTGAGTGCAAAGCTAGAAAAGATTCCCACACTTGCCCACTGGCCCCATCCTGCCCACGTCTGAGAACACAAGCTATTTTCAGAGCTCAGTAATACTACAAAGATTTTGTCAATAAGTAAATCAGAAACTCTAAACCTCTCAGCAACTTGTCAAAAGCATCAGCCAGCACTGGAACACTGCCCCCCCACCGCCACCCCCCATCCTGCAGAGGGCAGCTGGGAACAGCCATGGACAGGGAGGACCTGGAGAGCCCCTAACTGCAGTGCATTACAGGCTCCGAGCTTAGAGCCCATGGCTTTGTCAAGGGTCTTCAAAAATATTCACATTTAGAACCCTGAAAAAAATATAGAGAGACTCCAAATACAAAGAGACAACTGGATAGAGGCAATTAATAAATGTTTGGTGAATATATTCCAACTTCATCACTGTTACATTTAGTATTTACAAAAATTTCCTTCCATTTGAGGTGCGTGGTAGGTGGGATGGAAGGAGCCCTACCTGGGGGTGGGGGTATACATCTCCAGAGGCCCAGGTTCTTCCCAGGAAGAGTAGCCAATCGATCTAACTGATGGACAATGGTCCTGTGCACAGGGTCCTATAGGGACCCTCACTGGGCAGTGATAGGAGGTGATACTGGCTCAGGAACCATGCCCTGTGGGGCTGTGGGCATTGAGTGCTCACTGGAAAGGGAAGAAACGGCAGTGCTAAGCATAGCTCAGTTTTTTCTGGTCCACGATGGCCCCAAGTGAAAGAGATATTTCTGCTGATACATTTAGCCAAAAATATTGCTCACTAAAACTACCTATTCAGAAATTACTCAGACAGGCATTCCCTCTGATTTAGATTCCATTAATTATTTTGTCTTCTGGAATGAGCCATCCAGCCTAGGGCAGTGTTATGGCTGAATTGTGTCTCCCCAGAATTCACATATTGAAGTCCTGCCCTGCAGTACCGCAGAATGTGACTGGGTTTGAAGATAAGATCTTTAAAGAAGTGATTGAGGTGAAATGAGGGCATATGGGCAGGCCGTAACCCAGGGTGATTGGTGTCCTTATAAGAAGAGACTAGGACACAGGCATGTGTGTACATAGCAAGAAGGCGGCCATCTGAAAGCTAATGAAAGAGGTCTCAGAACAAACAAACCCGCCAACACCTTGATCTCAGACATCAGCCTCCAGAACTGTGAGAAGTAAACTTCTGTGATTCAGGGTTCCCAGTCTGTGCTACTTTGTTATGGCAGCCCCAGCAAACTAGTACAGGAAGCATCCTGGTGGCAAGAGATCACTTCGTTGGGAGCATCAGACATGCCTCAGGATCAGAAGTGGCACAGAGGCTTAGGGCTTGGGAGTAAATGATTTTTAGTTTTCAGTTTCCCTGCTCAGGTCTATTATTGGGAATGAAAACATCTAGGATCACTTCTTAGGGCTCCCAAGGACCCTCTCCCGGAGGGATTTAACAGAATAGAACCCAGGAGAGAAGAGGCAAGGGACAGCCAGGGGGCATATTATTCCACACTCGTGGAGCTCAGGAGCAGTGCCACCTATGGCACTTCCTATTGATTGATATTTGAGAAGAAGCCTAGGCTGCCCTTTGACCTCTGTTTTTCGTCCAGAGAAAACGGATGCAGCTAGGAAGCCTTGCTCAGTGTGCAGCTAAATTGAGGACACATTCCAAGATGCTTATTGGCCAGTGGCCAAGGCCCCTCAGCCAAACCCCACATACCAAAAAAGGAGACCATGACCCAAGTAGTGTGCCCAGAGCAACAGCTGGGCAATTGTGTCTGGCTATGAAATTCGAGTCCCAGGTCAGCACTGGCCAACAGGCTGCTGCACTTAGATGTTATAGCCAGGCAGGAACCAAGTCAAAGTACTGTTACTTGGTGAGGGGAGCAGGAGCCAGAGCTTGAGTTACTCTGAGAACATATCCCCACAGCCTCTTATCAGCGGGGGTACTGGAGAATTGGTGGAATCCACCCAGCCCCCAGACAGGAGCAGCCTCTATCAGAGAGCTGACAATGTTCCAAGTTTACCCCCACCCACTCACCCCTAACCTCTGCAAAGAGAAGGTTTGGGACAATTAGTGGGTGGAGAGCCCAGTGACACCCAGTTTTGGCTAGGAGTGGATCCCCTTCCCATAGAGTATCAGGGGCAACCAACCTCCTCCCCTAGAATCCTCAGAGGGCTGACTTCAGGAAGAAGGCAGCAGGGCCGGGTCAGTGATGAGGCTAATGTTGTCATGGAAGGAGAGGGAAGTTTTCTGAGCAGAGAGGACCCCACTATGCAAAGTATAGGAGCCAGGGACAGCTCCTCACAATGTGTATCCGGAAACCATCTCATTGCAACTGACCTATGACTGGCTCAGTGCATTCCAGGAGACCACCTCTCACATAGCCCAGCAGGACCACCAGCTCTTCTCTGTCACTAAACATGGGGGCAGGGGCAGCCCCACCCTTAAAGAGTGGCGAGCTTGGGGCTAAAAGGAACTGTCTGTCTCTTTGCCCATTTTGTCCCTCCACCTCCTCCTCTGTCTGCTGGTGGGATGAGCATATCTTTCAGGATAATAATCTATAGGAGGTTACCACTATTAGAAAGAGGTTTGTTGATGTTGAAGCTACTCCAGTCTGAAGAATGGGAATATCTGTGTGGTCACCAGCCTTGGACACAAGGGCACCACATGAAGCCAGCACTGGATGAGACAGAAGATGGGGGTTAGAGGAGAACGGAAGGGAAGGGATTACAAGCATTTGATGGACACAGACTCTCTCTCTATGGATTTGCCTCTTCTGGACAGTTCATATAAATGGAGTCATACAGCGTGGGTCACAGTGCCTAGCTTCTTTCATCCAGGGTAATGTGTTCTGCTTTTTGTTTTTTGGGTTTTTTTTTTTTTGAGACGGAGTCTCGTTCTGTCACTCGGGTTAAAGTGCAGTGGCACGATCTTGGCTCACTGCAACCTCCACCTCCAAGGTTCAAGTGATTCTTCTGCCTCAGCCTCCCAAGTAGCTGGGGCTACAGGTGCCTGCCACAACACTCGGCTAATTTTTGTATAGTAGAGACGGAGTTTCTACTAAAAACCCATGTTGGCCAGGCTAGTCTTGAACTCCTGACCTCAGGTGATCCACCCACCTTGGCCTCCCAAAGTGTTGGGTTACAGGCGTGAGCCACCATGCCTGGCCTCACTCAGGGTAATGTTTTCAAGGTCCACCCTTGAAGCTCTTCATTCCTTTCTATGACTGGAAAATAGTCCATGGTGTGGATATGCCACATTTTGTTTATCTATTCATCCGTTGATAGACATTTGGGTTGTTTCTACCTTTTGGCTATTGTGTGTAGTGCTGCTATGAACATTCATTTACAAGATTTTGTTTAAACTCCTGTTTTCAATTTATGGGGGTATAGGAGTGGAACTGCTGGGGCATGTGGTAATTTTATGTTTCACTTCTTTTTTTCTTTTTTTTGAGACGGAATCTCGTTCTGTCACCCATTCTGGAGTGCAGTGGCACAATCTTGGCTCACTGCAACCTCTGCCTCCCAGGTTCAAGCAATTCTCCTACCTCAGCCTCCCGAGTAGCTGGGATTACAGGCATGCACCACCATGCCCAGCTAATTTTTGTATTTTTGGTAAAGACAGGGTTTTGCCACATTGGCCAGGCTGGTCTCAAACTCCTGACCTCAGATGATCCGCCCGCCTTGGCCTCACAAAGTGCTGGGATTACAGGCGTGAGCCACCATGCCTGGCCTGACAACTGATTTTTTTACTAAGGTGTGAAAACAGTTTAGTGAAGAAAGGATGGTCTTTCCAACAAATTGTGCTAGAACAACTGGATATTTATATGTATAAACTGAACTTCGAGCTACACCTCACATTATATATAAAATGAACTCAAAATCAATTATATTTTAAATAGCTCTGTTGAGGTATAAGAGATAATAAGCCACACACATTTAAAGTGTACGGTTATATCCACACCTATGAAGAATGGCATTGTCACTCAGATAAGGAAGACTGCAGTTGCAGAGAACAGAATCCAGTTGAGCTACACTAAGCAGTAGGAGACATTTTTGAATATAAAATGAATTACAAGATCATTAAGAGGGCCAACAATATAGCTGCTAGACTCAGTATCCAGGAACAACTCTTGGAGACACATCATAAAGCTTGTCGCCAAGGGAACTGCTGTTCCTGCCACAATCAGCAAGCTGCCTCTGCTAAAGTGGGAAGCCACCACTCCCTCCACCAGCCTCAGAGCTGTACCACTTCTGGTGGGGTTTTCACTAACAAAACAGATGCATATGTCTTGCCTCTCTTCCTCATTAAATCAGTTCCAAATTGAAGTCTCACATCTGATTGTCAAAAGCTAAATGACAGGCGAGGCGTGGTGACTGACACCTGTAATCCCAGCACTTTGGGAGTCCAAGGCGGGTGGATCACCAGGGGTCAGGAGTTCGAGACCGGCCTGGCCAACATGGTGAAACCCCCGTCTCTACTAAAAATACAAAAATTAGCCGGGCATGGTGGCGGGCGCCTGTAATCCCAGCTACTCGGGAGGCTGAGGCAGGAGAACCGCTTGAACCCGAGAGGCAGAGATTGCAGTGAGCCGAGATCGTGCCATTGCACTCCAGCCTGGGCCAAAAGAGTGAAACTCTGTCTCAAAAAAAAAAAAGAAAAAAGAAAAAAGAAATAAAAAGCTAAATGACATCTGGAACCCTGGCATCAAGGAAGTCTGGAAAATGTGTTTTTTTTCTGGCCTCTGCAATATTGAAAGGCATTCTTTTTGTTTGTTTGTTTGTTTGTTTGTTTTTTGAGACAGAGTCTAACTCTGTTGCCCAGACTGGAGGGCAGTGGCACGATCTTGGCTCACTGCAACCTCCACCTCCTGAGTTCAAGCGATTCTCCCGCTTCAGCCTCCTGAATAGTTGGGATTGCAGGCGTGCACCACCACACCTGGATAATTTTTGTGTTTTTAGTAGAGACAGGATTTCACTGTGTTGGCCAGGCTGGTCTTGAACTCCTGACCTCAGGTGATCTGCCCACCTTAGCCTCCAAAAGTGCTGGGATTACAGGCATGAGCCACCACGCTTAGCCGTGGAAGGCACTCTTAGAGGGTGGTTGGGACAGACGTTGAGCGAGTCAATCCACAATATCCATCACACTGTGGATGGAATCGATTTGGGAGAGAAAATCAGGAGTTCAGTTTTGAACACTATAAATTTAAGGTGTCATTTTGATATATGACTAGAGCTGAGTAGTAGGCAGGGAAATAAAATGCAGTGTAATGTAGTGGTAAGAGCACAGATTCTGGAACCAGTCTGCTTGGTTTCATATCATAGCTACCTCATTTATTAGCTGTGTGACATTGAGCAAGTATCTTAACCTCCCTGTGCCTCAGTTTTACCAGCTGTAAAATGACAATAATAATGTTATTTAATAACCATTTATTTCAGTATCTTCCCGAGTAGTGTTGTTATGAGAAATTAAATGCGTTAATATTTGTAAAGCATTTAAAACACTGCCTGGCACAAAATAACCAATGTATATGTGTTTGCTATGATAATAATAATAATAATTTTAATTAATAATGGTTTGTTTAATTATTATTATTTTAATTAATAACCTAGCAAATACATATACACAATACACAAATGCACTGCTTATTTTATTGTTGTTACTATTATCTATATATCTGAAGTTTAGGAAGAAAGACTAGGCTGGAGATACACATTTTTGGGGTCACCAGCACGCAGCAGGCTTTTAAAGCCATGATACTGGATGAGCTCACCTAAGGAGTACATGTAGCTATAGCAGAGAAGAGATTGGAGCACTGTGACATCCAGAGGTCAAGGAGATGGGAAGGAACTAACAAGGAGACTGAGCAGGAGGGACAAGGAGAAGTGGGTTCAAGAATCCAGGAAAAAGGATTGCAAGGAAAAGGGTGACCAGCAGTGCCTGATGGTACTCTTAGTTGAAACAAGATGAAGCCCAAGAATGGACCATCAGATTTGACACAATAAGAAGGTCATGGTGACAAGAGCTGTCCAATGGGAAGGTGGAAAAGAAACCCTGATTGCAATGGTTTCAAAAGGGAATCAGGAAGAGGGAGTGAAGGCAGCAAGTGTGGCCATTCTTTTGAGGAGCTGCACTGCAAAGAGGAGCAGAGAGCTGGGAGAGTAGCTGACCAGCAAGAAAATGGAAACCTCAGTCCTACAACCACCAGGAACTGAATTCTGCTAACCACGATATGTGCTTGGAACAAGACCCTGGGATCTAGAATGAACACAGCCCAGCTGACACCTTAATCACAACCTGTGTGATGCTGAGCAAAGGACCCAGTTGAGCTGTGCTCAGACTTCTAACCCATGGAGATTGTGAGATAATGAATTTGTGCATTTCCAAGCCACTAAATTTATGGTAATCTGTTATGTAGCCCCGGGTAACTAATACAATGACTAAGTATAATGCAATATTAAGGAATTATTGTTAACATGTAACTGTTGTAATTTGGGGTTATGAAAAATGCTCTTTTTTTAGTGATCCATATGAAAGTGCTAAGGAAGTACCTGTGATTTGTTTAAAAATAAAGATGAAGGCCGGGCATGGTGGCTCACATCTGTAATCCCAGCACTTTGGGAGGCGGGCAGATCACCTGAGGTCAACAGTTTGAGACCATGTTGGGTTTCACCCAACATGGTGAAACCCCATCTCTACTAAAAATACAAAAAAAAATTAGCTGGATGTGGTGGCGCAGGCCTGTAGCTCAGGAGGCTGAGGCACGAGAATCACTTGAACCTGGGAGACAGAGGCTGCAGTGAGCCAAGATTGCACCACTGCACTCTAACCTGGATGACAGAGCGAGACTCCATCTCAAAATAAATAAATAAAGATAAAGAAATAAGTAGGGTCGGCCAGGCGCGGTGGCTCACGCTTGTAATCCCAGCACTTTGGGAGGCCGAGGCGGGCGGATCATGAGGTCAGGAGATCGAGACCACAGTGAAACCCCGTCTCTACTAAAAAAATACAAAAAATTAGCCGGGCGTGGTGGCGGGCGCCTGTAGTCCCAGCTACTCGGAGAGGCTGAGGCAGGAGAATGGCGTGAACCCGAGAGGCGGAGCTTGCAGTGAGCCGAGATTGCGCCACTGCACTCCAGCCTGGGCGACAGAGCGAGACTCCGTCTCAAAAAAAAAAAAAAAAGAAATAAGTAGGGTCAAGTGTGGTGGCTTACGCCTGTAATCTCAGCACTTTGGGAGGCTGAGGTGGGTGGATTACCTGAGGTCAGGAGTTCAAGGCCAGCCTGGCCAACATGGTGAAACCCCGTCTCTATTAAAAATACAAAAATTAGCCAGGTATGGTGGCGCACACCTGTAATCCCACCTACTCAGGAAGCTGAGGCAGGAGAATTGCTTGAACCCAGGAGGCGGAGGTTGCAGTGAGGCAAGATCATGCCATTGCACTCCAGCCTGGGCAATAGAGCGAGACTCTATCAAAAAAAAAAAAAAGAGAGAGTGAGAGAGAGAGAGAAATAAAGAAAATCTGAAGAAATATGGTAAAATGTTAATAATTATTAATCCAGGTGATGGATATACAAGAATCATTGTACTGTTTTATGTCTGAAATTTTCATAATAAAATGTAAATATATACATAATGATGTGTGTGTGTGGGTGTGTGTGTTAGAGAGAGAAAAAATGAGGGCGTAGTCTTAAGGCCCCTTTCTCCTCCTCCTCCTCCTTCTTTATGTTGTTTCCTGATTGCCCTTTTAATCTACCTCCCTTACAGGGCTGTCCCCTTTTGGCCTGCTGTCTTTCTGAAGATTGTACCTTCGAGAGCATATTTTTATAATCCCCTCCTCATAGAAGCTGTTTTGAGCCTTTAATATCCAGCCCTGTGTGTCATGGAATCTGGTGTGAGCTGACCCAGAAGGACAGCCACCTCCTCTCAGTAGGTCTGGGTGAGCCCCTGGGGGCTGAAGTGTCATTGTACAATGGCCCTTATTCACAGCAGGGCTGCCTTTCAGGGAGCCTGGTGTGCTCTCCTGGTGCCAACCCCAGCTGTCTTTCTCACCATTCTGAGCTCTCCTCTGCCACCTTGGCCCAGGCCTTAATTCTTTCTCAGAAACCCAATTCCTTCGGCAGAAGCCACGTGTTCCGCTCAGGCCCCATCTGACAGCTGTGGCCCCTGGCCCAGCCCCATAGACGTTCAGTGTTCCCTTTCACAGGCCCTGGTGTGTTCCTGCCAGAAAAGTCCACTTCCTTTACGATTCTCTTTTTCATGGTGTCACTTTTTTTGGCCTTGTGCATCATGCCAATTCCTTGCACACTTGATGAAAGGATTCAGAGGCAGAGAACTTGAATCAATGGGGTCTTTTTATTTTTGAACATCAGTAAACAGCACAAATCAATTCAATGAGTTCAGCCCCCTCGGTTATTTTCGTGCTTACTGCAGTCTATGCCCGGCATTAAATCCCACTGAAAATGCCTCTTGTTATTGCCAGCTAATGAAGAATGTCGCTCTTTTTTCTGGGTTTGAACACACTCCAAATCATTGGCCTGAAAGATCAGTTTAACACTGGAAAGCCCTGAATGTAAAATCTTTAACTTTCCCTCTTAAACAGTTCATTGACATTATTCTAATCATTTTCTTTCCTCTGCGTTTTATTGTACTCACTGGCAGTATTTTGATCTGTTTGGTAGTGCAAAATGCAGTCATTTATTTTCGAGACTTAGGAAGATATACCAAAATCTTTCCCACTGATTAAGTTACAAATTATGTAATTAGAGACTAAAAGGTACAGTTAACCTGTTGACTTGTCATAGTTGTACTTCCATCAGAGTGGCTCCTTTTCACCTTTTTTGGTCATTCTCAATATCCAGGCCCAGAAGGGACAGTTCACAGCATGTTTAGTGTCACTAGCAAAGAACGTAGACTGGCTGGGTGTGGTGATCACCCAGTGATCACACCCTTGATCCCAGAAGTTTGAGAGTCTAAAGTGAGAGGATCTCTTAAGCCCAGGAGTTCGAGGCCAGCCTGGACAAAAAAATTTAAAATAGTGAGACCCTGTCTCTACAAAAAGTGAGCTCTGATTAATATGCCACTGACCATTTTAAGTCAGAAATGTGGAGGGGCATGTTCTTTTTTTAAAAAAAAATGCATATATATATATGTATATATATATATATATTTTTTTTTAGAGACAGGGTCTTGCTCTATTGCCTAGGCTGGACTGCAGTGGCGCAATCATGGCTCACTGTTGCCTCCACCTCCTGGGCTCACGTAATACTCCCACGTCAGCCCCCCAAGTAGCTGGGACTATAGGCGCACACCACCATGTCTGACTAATTTTTAAATTTTCTGTAAAGATGAGGTTTCCTCATGTTACTCAGGCTGGTCTTGAACTCCTGGGTTCAGGCAGTTCTCCCACCTTGGCCTCCCAAAGTGTTGGGATTACAGGCATGAGCCACTGTGCCCAGTCTATACCAATTACTTGAGAAATAAAACCACAAGAAAAAAAATCCTAAAAAACACACTCAAAACAAAATCTGTATATTGTCCTCTGTAGTACGGAGTGCCTTATTTTATTTATTTATTGTTTATTTATTTATTTATTTTTGAGACAGAGTCTCACTCTGTTGCCCAGGCTGGGGTGCAGTGGCGTGATCTCGGCTCACTGCAGCCTCCACCTCCCGGGTTCAAGCTATTCTCGTGCCTCAGCCTCCTGAGTAGCTGGGACTACAGACATGAGCCCCCATACCCGGCTTATTTTTGTATTTTTAGTAGATACGGGGTTTCACCATGTTGGCCATGCTGGTCTCGAACTCCTGAACTCAGGTGATCCACCCACCTCGGCCTCCCAAAGTGCTGGGATTACAGGCGTGAGCCACCTGGTGGGCTGCCTCATATTTAAGAAAAAAAAAAAAGACAAAAAAAAAACCCACTGAACTTTTATTTCCATTTGAAATATCAAGACATGAATTAAGTGGTGCAGGCAGGTGGCTTCACCAGATACTGCTAACATCTAGTGAGGCCCTCTGCACAGTGAGAAGATTCAATGGCAGATTCTGGAACCAGACAGTAGGGATTCAAATGCCAAATCCAGTACTTACTAGCTGTGTGATCTTGGGCAAATTACTTCTCTCTGTGCCCTAGTCTGCTCATCTGTAAAATCGGAACAATTAGAGTACCTACCCCAGGGGGTTGTTGTGAGTGTGTAGAATGCTTCGATTACTGTCCAGCATATGAAAAGCAATCGTCACAGTCATCATTATGTCCTGGGTGGATGACAGTGACTTTCCGGTGCAGCCTTCACAACGTTGCCAGAATGGTCTTCCTGGAAATCTGCTCCTGTCCTCTCTCACATTCCTGCTCCGTAACACAGGATCTGCCTCTCCCCCTAGGAGGAAGTCACCAGGTGATAAATTACTTTCACTCAGAAGGCAGGAATGAGCAGGAAGACCCCAGGTCACAACAGGAAACTGAGCTGCTTTTTCAAGATGTTCTTCAATTTTTTTTTTTTGTTTTGGTTATTAACCTGGGTGAGGAGAGTTGAGTTCATTTCATTCCTCAGTTCAAGGCACATGCTTGTCATTAGTCAGCATAAGTCCCTCCCCTTGCTTTATATTTTATTTATTCTCTTTTATCCACTTTTCTTACTCCCACATCCCCCTACCCCACCATTCTGTTTCCAAGTATTTGTGTAAAGGGAGTGTCGTGGTGGTGAATGCCTGACTTCAAGTTACACAGCTGATGAATGGAGTGTTCCCCACACAGTCTTAAGATCTGTGTTGCCATGAGGACCTCTCATCTTCTCTTCTGACATCTGCCTGCGACCCCCTGGTGTGCATCCTTACATTTCATGCTCCACTTCCCCAGGTGACAGACACCCAGGTTGACTCCAGTCATCCTCTGCAACGAACCAGGGAAAAGAAGGATTTCTCGGAAGATGGTACCAGGAAATCTTGCTACTATGTGGATAAAAATACAGCTGGATCCCCACCTAACACTCCATATGAAGTGAACTCTAGGTCAGGTCCATTAAAGATCAAAATATAGGGCATGGTGGCTCACACCTGTAATCCCAGCACTTTAGGAGGCCGAGGCGGGTGGATCACCTGAGCTCAGGAGTTCGAGACCAGCCTGGCCAATATAGTGAAACCCCGTCTCTACTAAAAATACAAAAATTAACTGGGCGAGGTGGCATACACCTGTAGTCCCAGCTTCTTGGGAGGCTGAGGCACCAGAATCACTTGAACCTGGGAGGCAGAGTTTGCAGTGAGCCGAGATCATGCCGCTGCACTCCCACCTGGGTGACAGAGCAAGACTCCATCTTAAAAAAAAAAAAAAAAAAAAAGACCAAAATATAAAACAATGAGATTACTAGAAGGAAATGTAGGTGAATGACTGTCTCAGTGACCTAGGGAAAGAACCTCTCAGGCAAAACTTGAGATACATACAATTCCTTGAACATTTCTTCCATTCAGATTGGTTTTCCAGTTCTCTCTCACCTCTTGGTCAGCCCTTCTCAACTGCTGAGAGATTATCTTTTGTTTAAGGATAAAAGTGGAAGAAAACCAAAACCTTGAAGGCTGCATTTTCTCTACCTTCAGTTTTGTGTCTGTTTTTGTTTGTTTGTTTGTTTTTTCTAGATTTCTTCTTTGCCCAGAACAGAGGTCAGCAAACTATGGCTGTGAGGCAAATCCAGCCTACCGCATATTTTTGTACAGCCTGCTAAGAAAGGCTTTTACATCTTAATTGGTTAAGTCAGAGAAAACAAAATAAGAATAATATTTTGTGACACATTAACATTATGTGAAATACAACTCTCACTATTCATGTGTTTCATTGGAACACGGACTGTGGATGGCTGCTTTCTCACAACTGCAGAGTTAAGTAGTTATGACAAAGACCATATGGCCCACAAAGCCAAAAATATTTTCTACCTGGCCCTTTGCAGAAAAAAAAAAAAAAAAAAAATGCCAACCCCTGAACTTTTGTGTGCCCCTTGAGGATGGAAATCACATCCAATATTTGTTTTGTTTTCCTGACTGCTCAGCACAGGGCCTGGCAGGTAATCGGTGCTATTTCTACCACTTTGGACTACTTTTAGTTTCAAGTAACAGAATACCCTACCGAAAGGGTTTTCGTTCTCACATAACAAGAACTCTAGAGAGAAAACTGGCACTGCTTCAAGCTCAGTGACGTTGCATCAGGGACTTGGGTCAATGCCTCCTCCCCCTGCCCTCATGGTTTCAAGATGGCCACAGCACCCACCTCCTTGGATCATTTTCTCGTACAACCTTTGTTGAAAGACAGAACATGCACAGCAACATATGCAAATAACTTGACCTAGTAAACAAGTGAAGGAGGAAAATAATCCTTGGAGCCCCAAAGCAGACTTCCCCTCATGGCATTAGCCAGGAGTGGACCACATGCTCCCTCACGCTAGGGTCTGGACCCCTTCCCTTGAGAACTAGAGATTTCCACCCAAAACTCCAGCAGCATCAGGGAATGAGGAATCAAGAAATGTCTTTGGGGTCGCCAAAGAAAAGTATCTGCCCCAAGGCTGATTAATAGGGAGGCTGATTTCTGACTTTTGAAAGACAATCCAGAAATTAGAACTATTTTTTATGTGCAGAACCAAATTTAATTCCAACCTTTCCTAAGATAGGTAACTCATTTTAAAATAAGATAATTTCTTGGGGGGGCGCAGTGGCTCATGTCTGTCATCCCAGCACTTTAGGAGGCCGAGGTGGACTGATCACTTGAGGTCAGGAGTTGGATACCAGCCTGGCAAACATGGCAAAACCCCGTCTCCACTAAAAATACAAAAATTAGTGTGGGATTACAGGCATGGTGGCACAGACCTGTAATCCCAGCTACTCGGGGGGGTGAGGCAGGAGAATCATTTGAACCCATAAGGTAGAGGTTGCAGTGAGATTGCAGCACTGCACTCCAGCCTGGGCAACAGAAAAAGATAATTTCTTCAAGTGGTTTCACATGGTTTTCAAACCATAGAAGCACAAAATTTAGCTGAGTAGCTTTTATAAGTTCTGGGTGGCCTTTTGGAATCAAATTCAATGTTCCACAGTCAGGACTCTTCTGCTGCTGGACAGTCATGTGGTGCAAGGCTCTAAGTTGAAGAGTGTCCCATAGGCCTTGTGCAGTAAAAGCTCTGCTCTTCATCATAATGGTTGGCTCATCAGGACCATAAGAGTGATCTCTTGCAATAGTTAAACAACCAAACAGAGCTATAGTAATGGCTTATAACCAAAGTACACAATCAGTGTCAAAAAGAAAGACAGGGATGTGAACACACAGGTTCCCAGGAGACGCGGAGCCAGAACTTAGCATGGGATCCCAGCCCTGGTGAGTCAGAGCCCACGAGCATGCCCTGGCAGGTGGCCCGTTTGATTCTTCTGGCTCACAGGTTGCATGCTCTGCCTGTGACCCTCTGCCTACAAGACTTAGCAGATGAGCAAATGAAGGTCCAATCAAACAAGAACTAACAAGAAACGCAATATAACTTTTAAAATTAGAAATCGCGAAATGCATCCCAGCACTTTAGGAGGCCGAGGTAGGTGGATCACTTGAGACCAGGAGTTCGAGACAGCCTGGCCAACATGGTGAAACTCCATCTCTACTAAAAATACAAAAATTAGCTAGGTGTGGTGGTGGGCGCATGTAATCCCAGCTACTCAGGAGACTGAGGCAGGAGAATCGCTTGAACCTGGGAGGCAGAGGTTACAGTGAGCCGAGATCATGGCACCGCACTCCAGCCTGGGCGACAGAGCTGTGGAGAGAAAGAAAGAAAGAAAGAGAGAGAGAAAGAAATAAAAAGTGCCAACTTTACAGAGAGCTCTGAGATGATGGTTTTTTACACCTTTTTAAAATTTTCTTGCTTTTCTTGTTCCTTATCAGCATTTCTCAACTTTTTTTCAGTCTGTGACTTCGGTGGGATCTGTCTCCCCACTCTTTGCCTGTCCTGCTCTGACCATCCCATCTGACCCAGGTATGAACACAGAGTCCATCCACACAGTCCTCCCCAAGAGGAGCTTAGAGGAACTAGGGGCCATGGTAAGAAATTACAGTCATCTGTGGGGCAAATAAAATACTATTTGCACAAAGGCAATTGCTTTGGCCAATCGAGTGCGAAGTCCTGACTTGGTAGATGTTTCCTAATGTCAGAAGACTGCGAAGAATTGCTCAAAAGAGCAACAAAAAACATCTAAACTTTAAAACATCAACTACTGCTATGAACCAGAGTCTATCCATACGTCCAGAAATTTAAATATAACCAAGAGGGTGCTCTCTGTGTCAGTCAAATAGTGCACCTTTTGTGACCTCTTGTTACCTGCTGCCCAACCCACACACTCACTCACTCAAAAATCTTAATAGAATTTCCATTTTGTGGAGAATGGGTGGAAAGGAAGGGAGTCAAGAGAGCTGTGTCAGCTTCCAGCCATAGCCCTTTCCACCCTATCTGCAGGTTCCTGGAAAGAATGACGGTGAGATTTCTGATGCTGGGCCCTAAATCTAACTCTGCTCAGAGGTTTGGCTCTGGAACGTCATCCTGTTTCATTTTACACAGCTGTGCACACTCGTTACTGCATTGTATTTCTTTTGCCTCTATTTCCATATTTAGCCTTTAGTTAGAGGTTCTGAGCAAAACTTCCATTTCATTTGCAGTCATTCCATCGTAAAGAATTAGTGAAAATATACCATTTAGCTATAAATATTTGAGCTTTCGAATTCACATGATTAATAAAAGGAAAGTAAGTAAATGTGCAAGAAAGTTATTGTCCAGGCCCAGTGAACCAAGAAAACTCTGAAGGTAGAGGGCAAGATGGAAAACTTCTGGAATGTAGCCTCTTCTAAAAAAGGATCTGCTATAATAAGAAAGAGTGTGTTATTTTATATACATATATTTTAAGAGTGTTTTTATATAGGTGAGTTGAGGTATATATCTCATTACATTTATGTAAATATTCTCTATGAGAGCATGTTCTAAACATTTTTCAGAATTTTCCCATATAGACTAAAATCAGAGAACCTTGCTGCTGTTTATGTACATGAAATTTTAATTTGTTTTATAAATTTCTTGTGAGAATAGGAACAGCCTCCCTTACTGACATAAGGTCTCCAAGCCTCAATCAATTCATAAGAATGTTTCAGAGTCTACTCTATGCCTGGCCCTGTTGTGAGTCTGTAGATATTTCTGTTTTAAATCATATCTTCTTTAATTTAATGAATGGAAAGTTATTGGAAGATGTGATGCACTGAAAAGGAAGTAATATCAGGTATATGGTGTTCTTATCCAAAACACATAACCTGAATCTACATCATACAACTCCAAAATGAGGAGCACTCTATTAAAAACCAGCCTATGTTCTTCAAAAATATTAATGTCATGAAAGACAAAGTTAGGAATGTTCCAGATTAAAGGAGACAAAAGAGATATGACAATAATATATAAAGCATGATCCTCAATTGGATCCCGAATTAGAGGGGGAATTGCTATAAAGGATGTTATTGGGATAATTGGCAAAATTTGGTGATTAGATAGTAGCATTGTATTGATGTTCAATTTCATGATTTTGATAACTGCACTGTACTTACATTAAGAGAATGCCATTGATCTCTGGAAATAGCAGCTGAAGAAAATAAGAGTAAAGGAGTATGATGTCTGCAACTTATAGTTCATTATAAAACTAGTAAGTATATATGCTTACTACACATATATGTAAATTAGATATCGTGCAAATGTGGCAAAATTTTAACATTGGTAAATCTGGGTAAAGGATACATGATAGTTCTTGTACTATTCTTAAACTTTTTTTGAGATGGAGTTTCACTCTGTCGCCCAGGCTGGAGTGCAGCAGTGAACCTCAGCCTCCCGGGCTCAAGCGATTCTCCTACCTCAGCCTCTTGAGTAGCTGAGATTACAGGCGCCCACCACCATGCCAACTAAATTTTGTATTTTTAGTAGAGACAGAGTTTTACCATGTTGGTCAGGCTGGTCTCAAACTACTGACCTCGTGATCCTCCCGCCTCAACCTCCCAAGTGCTGGGATTACAGGCATGAGCCACCACTCCCGGCCCTCTTGTACTATTTTTGTAACTCTTCTGTATGTTTGAAATTATTTCAAAATAAAATTAAATTTTATGAAATTGTTGGTACATACACTACACTTGTCCTGAAATTAGTTGCCTTGCGAGATTTTACTCTTGGCTAACACTTAAACATTATCTTGAGCAAGGCACTGATGACTAGGTTGAGATCAAAAAGTTTTACAACCAAGTTTTGCAAGATTTATTTCTACTTTGAAAAGAAAGCTGGAGACGGACAGTCGGGTGTGGGGAGTAGTCATTAAATCAATTATGTGTAATGGGAACTCGGCCTCTACATTTCCACTTCTTTATTGCCACTCCTGGGAAATCGGTCAGAGAAAAAAATACGAGATGCACATGCAAACATCTTCCCTGTGATACTCACTTTCCATAAAAATCAGGCACAACCCTGTACCCTTGCCCACTGGAGCATGTCACCCTCAGGGCTGGCAGGTCTCAGCATTCTCCTGGGCCAGGGCTCCCACGCCTTTCCCCACTTAGAGAGGCCCAAGCTGTGGCTCCTCCAGAAGCCTTTTGTGTCCCTCCAGAACCGTACCGTCCAATACAGTAGCCGCTGGCACATGTGGCTGCAAGCTCCTGTGATGAGCTGGTCTGAACTGACATGTGCTGTCAGTGCAAAACCCACACTGGGTTTCAAAGACTTTGCACAAAAAAAATAAAATAAAAGATCTCGATAATTTCATATAGTGATTACATACTAAAATTACAATGTTTTAAATATATTGAATTGAATAAAGTACATTATTTAAATAATTTCAAGTGCTGCTTTTTACTTTTTATTTGATGTGGCTACCAGGAAATTTAATATCATTCACATTTCACTTCCACTATGAAATAGTAAAAAAAAAAAAAAAAAATCATATACGTGGTTCACATTATGTGTGTATTAAGCAGCCCTACCCAGATGCGGATGAAACTGCACAGCCCCTTCCTCACGCCCTGGCTGCGCACCCTGTCATGCTCTGAGAGCATCTCCCCCTGCTTCTCCAGCTGGCTGCTCCCTCCTACAGCACTACAGGCTCTACAAAGCCAGGAGCCTTGTTCTTGGTCCCTCAGTTTCCAGCATTGTGCCTGCCGTAGCTGATCAAGGGTGTTGCTTAGCCAATTTAACTCCTCATTTAAGAACTAGGCCGGGCATGGTGGCTCACAGCTATAATCCTAGGGCTTTGGGAGGCTGAGGCAGGAAGATTGCTTGAGACTAGGAGTTTGAGACCAGCTTGAGCAAGAGAGTGAGGCCTCATCTCTACAAAAAAAGAAAAAATTAGCAAGGCATGTTGGCCCACACCTGTAGTCCCAGCTGCTCGGGAGGCTTGAGCCCAGGAGCTGGAGGCTGCAGTGAGCCATGATCATGCCACTGCATTCCAACCTGTGCAACAGAGCGAGACCTTGTCTCTAAAGCAAAAACAAAATAAACCATATATGTATATATGGTTTTACAGTAACTAAGTCAAGTTATACTTCTTCCATAAAGACCTCTCTGTATCCTCCATCTCTCTGTACTCCTGTAGTTCTGTCTTTATGACTTAGTTTGACTGCCACATGATGTTTAGGATTCATTTTTAAATACTCCAGTAGATAATGTTACTGCAGAAGGTGGACAAAAGATTGGCCATATATTGATGATCACTGAAGTAGGTGAGGAGTACCTGGAAGTTCATTATGTTAGTCTATTTTTGTGTACGTTTGGAAATTCCTATAATAAAAAATGTAAATAATGTCTCATATTAGGCCTACTTTGAGGGTTAATGTCTCATCTTCACAATGAGCGCCTATGCTCCTAAGACTGTTGTTCATGACTTGTAGATGATGGCTACTGTAGAAAAGAGGACCTACATCGGTACTTGCTGAATTAAACTGTATTTTAGGTGCCAAAAATTCCATTGAGAAAAGCTGGATTTAGGTGTGAGAATAAAGATACAAGGTGCTATTCTAGCTTTTGTTTTCTGGCCTTTATTCTACAGTCAACCTCCTTTTTGATTTCTGCTCTAGCTTCTTCTCTCATGGGCTTATGATTAATCTTCAGTGAATGCCTGCAGTGCCCCTGCTCCAGTGTTCTGAGTCACTTCTGGATAGCCCATAGTTATCATAAAACTAAGAACCATCTGGGTGTAGTGACGCAAGCATCTAATGCCAGCTATAAGGGAGGCTGTAGCAGAGGATCACTTGAGCCCAGGCCTCCCAGGAGTTCAAGGCCAGGCTGGGCAGGGTAGTGACATCCCATCTCTAAGTTAATTAATTAACTGGAAGCCAAGTTTGCATTCAGATTTCTATGTCGGCCCCTCCTTTTTTCTTACTCCATAGATCCCATTCTGCTTCTCTCACTATGTCTCCCTGTTCTACGGGTACTAAAGGTAGAAAAGAAAAGAGCACATTTGCCATTGCTTTCACATCTGCACAATAAGTGTTCATGTCTTACTCTCCTTCTATACTGTAATTCAGAGAAAGTGGTCTAAAAACAATACTAGGACGAAATATTGTGATCATCCACATTTTTATTTTTTTATTTTTATTATTTATGTATTTATTTATTTATTTATTTATTTGAGATAGAGTCTCGCTTTCTTTCCCAGGCTGGAGTTCAGTGGCTCAATCTCGGCTCACTGCAACCTCTGCCTCCCAGCTTCAAGCACTCCTGCCTCAGCCTCCTGAGTATCTGGGATTACAGGTGCCTGCCACCACACCCGGCTAATTTTTGTATTTTTAATAGAGATGGGGTTTCACCATGTTGGCCAGGCTGGTCTCAAACTCCTGAACTCAGATCTGCTTGCCTCGGCCTTCCAAAGTGCTGGGATTACAAGCGTGAGCCACTGCGCCCGGCCATCATCCACATTTTTCTATACCTACTGCTCTTTGTCATTTCAAATGGAGCCAGTAATTCCATGAGAAGAGTCCTTTTTTAAAAAAAGTTTGCAACCAGCACTCCAAGAAGAAAACCCTTTGCCTGCATCCAGTGTCAAATTCCTCTAGGTGAAAAAAACAGGCTAAAAACACAGTAGCCATTGTCATTGCAAAGGTGACTGAAAAGTATGCACTAACCTTTGTGATTCTTTTTTTTTTTTTTGAGACAGAGTCTCACTTTGTCACCCAGGCTGGAGTGCAGTGGCTCTATCACAGCTCACTGCAGCCCCGACCTCTGGGCTCCACTGATTCTCCCACCTCAGCCTCCCGAGTAGCTGGGACTATAGGCATCCACTACTATGCCTGGCGAATTTTTTTTTTTTTTTGTAGAGATGGGGTCTCACTATGTTACCCAGGCTGGTCTTGAACTCCTGAACTTAAGCGATCCTCCCGCCTCCACCTCTCAAAGTGCTGGAATTACAGGGATGAGCCACCACACCTGGCCTGTGATTCACTTTCTTTTCTTTTTCCAAAAAGCTAGGGAAACACATTTTGGTGGGAGAATAATTTCAAAGCTTAGTAAACCTGGGAGCAAGGGATTTTGATTACCCATTCATGCAGAGAATACCCAGACAGGAGAGACCAAAGAACTATACACAAAGCAGAAGTCTCTGAGTCATTGGCTAATGCTTAAATCTGAAAACCATGACTCTGATTATGACATGTTAAAACACCCACATTGGGACAGGGCAGTCACATGAGCTGTCTTTCTCTTTGAACTGATTCCTCTACCTGTAGTTTGTTCTTGCCTTTCTGTTCTGCCGAATATCGAAGCTTTGTTTCAACAAGTCTGTAACCTGTGAGAGGTACTTTCCATCACTGCTTCCATCACATGCTTTCTTCAAAAATAGAATTTGTTGAGCTGATGCAATGGTGTGCACCTGAAATCCCAGAGACTTGAGAGGCTGAAGAGGGGGAATTGCTTGAGCCCAGGAGTTCGAGTCCAGCCTGGGCAACATAGTGAGACCTCATCTCTAAAAATAAAAATTAAAAAAAATTATTTTTACCATGTCGTCTGCTGTATAACTGTGCTAGACAGAATAATGGCCCCTGAAGACTTCCACATCCTAACCCCCAGGACCTGTAAATATGTTATACTGCAAGGAGCAGATGAAAGGTTGCTAATCTGCTGGACTTAAGGCAAGGAGATGATTTCAGATTATCTAGGTGGGCCCAGTATAATCACGATGGTCCTTGTGAGTGGGAGAGGGAGACGCGGGAATCAGTGCCAGAGGGCTGCCAGAGACAGAGAGGCCAACGAGCCAGGAAATGTGGGCAGCCCCTAGAAGCTGGAAAGGCAAGAAAATCAATTCTGCCCTAGAGCCGCCCTGCAAACACTGTGATGTTAATCCAGTGAGGCCATTTCACACTTCGGCTTCCAGAAATGTAAGATCATAAATTTGTGTTGTTTTCAGACTCCAAGTTTCTGACCATTTGTTGGGAGAAAAGGATCTTAACTAATTTTTATGATCTTGCTTACAAACACCAGTTTGAATTGAGCAATTCCTAAAATTAAATATGTTAATTCCTTTTTTTCTTTCCCTGAAAAACTAAGGAAAACATTTTGGTAGGAGAGTAATTTCAAAGCTTAGTAAACCTGGAGACAGTTCAAATACCAGTTTAAACTGAGCAGTTCCTAAAATTAAAGATGTGAATTCCTTGGCAGCCTGCTGGGATTCCTGGGTGTGGCTGCTGCCTGCCATTTCCAACGTCTCCTTTGGGGTGGCTGCCTCAGTCCTCACAGCCCAAGTATCGCTCCTCAAGTCGGAACTGTGGCCACCAGGAGGAGTGTCAGAAGCCAAGAGGAGGCAATTTGGGGCATTTCTCAAAAGTTGACTATTCTTTGCTTTCCTCCACATCATTTCCTAACAGAATAATTGTATCTGTAATTCCAGATAATTGAGATGTTTCCCTTTTCATTTCTCAACTGCCTTAAGGCGAGTTGATTAGCAACCTTCATCCCCCCCTCCCAAGCTATATAATATATATACCAGACCTGGCCATTAGGATCTGAAGGGAACAATTTTTCTTTCTTTCTTTCTTTTTTTTTTTAAAGAGATGAGGTCTCGCTATGTTGCCCAGGCTGGACTCAAACTCCTGGGCTTAAGCAATCTTCCCGCTTCAGCTTCTCAAGTCACTGGGACTTCAGGTACACATCACTATACCAGCTCAAAATATTATTTCAACAAAATATTTCAAACTTTCTTTACAGTATAATTTTATCTTTCCAAAATAAACAAGCTTGAGAATATTCTTTATCCAAAATGGCCCCGTCTCTGAGTCCTACATAGAGTTAACTACTTTATATATTGTCAACCATTGATTATCAAGAGACAGATTATCCAACTTGTGGTTCTTTGGAATCAAGATCTTTCTCTTATTCTCTTATTCACCTCTGTCCAGCTGCCTACATTTTGACTCTTGTCCTATCAGTGTCCCTTCTCCTTGATGGTGCAGGGAAGGAAAAAAGACATAAAAGTTGATTTGATCATTGTGTCTCCCTAAACAAAACAAAGGTTTTGTTACAAAAGAGTTTAAAACTTCCAATTTATTTAGAGACAGGGTGGCTATCTGGCCAGAAATATGAGCCAGAACTGCGTCTGCAACAAAGGACAATAATACCTTTAAAAATGTTAATAGTAGCTTTTCCTTAAATTGAAAAGATTTTTTTAAATTATAAAAGTTACGTGTTTGTCATAAAAAGCAAATAGTGCTGTAGGCAGCTGAGGTGGGAAGATCACTTGAGGCCAGGAGTTCAAGACCAGCCTGGGCAGCATAGTAAGATTTTGTCTCTACAAAAAATAAAAAGCAAATAAAAAATTAGCCGGGCGTGGTGGTGTGTGCCTGTAGTCCTACCTACTTGGAAGGCTGAGGTGGGAGGATCACTTGAGCCTAGGAGTTCAAGACTGCAATGAGCTATAATCATGCCACTGCACTCCGGCCTGGGCAACAGAGTGAGAGCCTGTCTCTAAAAAAAAAAAAAAAAAAAAATGTTTTTAAGTAATTTAAAAAGCAAATAACTATCTACATTATTCACTTTACATTACATGAAACTAATATGTATTTTCATTATTCCTTTATTCATCTATATTTGAAAATTGTTTTGTTTCAATCATGAATAATGTGCTCCCTTCGTTGTTTTCCCCTTCATATTTGCTACAAAGGCTGTAAAAGGCACTCTACAGAGTTGTGTGCCGCCTTAGGGATGGAAGTCAGCCACTCCTGCTGTGTGGATTTTAGCTTCATAGGCTATTTCCATTCCTCCTTGACACACTGAACCATAAATCAATACCCCAAGTTTTACCCTCACCTGCAACCAAAGTTTCTACTGCACTGAAAATGGCCATGTGAATGTGAGTTTGAGAAAGGTCACATATGGTAAAGTTGTCATGTTGCCACATTTTCTGCATATTCTGTAACCAGGAATGATTTGACTGTATAAATTTATGCTACAGACACACTTGTTTGTACATTTAATGTCCGCTTTCTATAATATGAAAAAATACACAGAACGTTTTATGCAATTGGCCCTGAGTAACGCAACATATAAATGCTTTGAGAGCAGTTACCAAAAATTATGCAGATTATTACAAAAGTTATATGGAACTGCACAGATATTCTAAATGTGCTTTTGAGTAAATTTCTCAGCTACCAGAGGGCTGGGCAGCTGTTTCCAGCACATCCTGGCACAACATTCATGTTATCATCCACTTATTTATTCCACAATTTCAAATGATTGATGAGACACCTCCCCCATCTTTGCTTCCTCTTGGAGGAAAAAAAATATACAAGTAATCACGAGCACAGGAGGAGGTGGACATACTACATCATAGGAAAGAATGCGTAACTGTGAACTCTAAACATGAGCTGGGTGCCTGATGCAGTGTAGGAACCACAGTAAGTTGATAATCAGTGAGGCTGGAGGATTGAAATTTTATTTGGTAAAGAATCTTGAGCCAGGTGCAGTGGCTCACGCCTGTAATCCCAGCACTTTGGGAGGCCAAGGCGGGCAGATCATGAGGTCAGGAGTTCGAGACCAGCCTGGCCAACATAGTGAAACCTGCCTCTACTAAAAATACAAAAAATTAGCCGGGCATGGTTGCAGGCACCTGTAATCCCAGCTACTCGGGAGGCTGAGGCAGGAGAATGGCTTGAACCTGGGAGGTGGAAGTTGCAGTGAGCTGAGATTATGCCATTGCACTCCAGCCCGGGCGACAGTGTGAGACTCCATCTCAAAAAAAAAAAGAAAAAAAAAAGAATATTGAAATAGAATCTATAGGAAAAAAATGTCCTTGAGTCTAGTAAATGTGGAGTCACAAAATTGAAATAATGTGTATCTGAAAAGCGAATAAATAGATGCCAAGAAGGAGTGAGTCATAAGCACATGAGTTGTAAGACGTTGAACTTGAGAGACCAGATCAGGCAATGCCGCTTAATACCATCACATGATCCTCCCCGAGGCCCTGTATTTAATTAAAATAGAGAGGGAGGCACCACAGATGCCAGAAGAACATTGTTGCTCTTGGTGGATGGGCCCAGAGGAATACAGAGTTAAACCTTGAGTGCCTGCGTCCGTGAGAATTCAGCATGGAATGTCTCTACTATTTCCTGGGATTTCTGCTCCTGGCTGCAAGATTGCCGCTTGATGCCGCCAAACGTGAGTAACCCTCAATTTCTATGTTTAACCCCTTCTCTGGCCATTGGCTGAAATGATGGCTAATAATATCCTCTGAACTAGAGGTTGGACTGAAGTTCTTCAGGAAGCATTCATCTCTGGCTCACTCATCTCTTCTGCAAACTGTTGGGAAGGCTGAAACTACAGCAAAATGCCTCCAACTCCATTCTTTGCTTTCGGCTCATGGAAAGTAAAAACCATGCAGCCCTTCTCTTGTGAAGCTTTTTTTCCATTGCAATTGCAACCCATTCTTGCCAGACAGTGGTTGGGGGAGGGTTGGACAGCCTCCAGCCACAGAACGAAGCAACTCCACCAACTAAACTATGTCCAGCTTCCAACCAAAAGGGTGGAGACCTCACATGAAATGGAGTCTCCAATCTGGAGACAAACTTACGAATCTCCCCAGCCCAGAAGCTATTGCTCCTCCTGCGGGGCTTCCTCACAGACCTGCAGGAGCTTGCTGGGAGAGGAGCTGAAGCCCGGACTCTCTACCCTGGTCAGGCAGGAGAGGCCAGGGCATTTTTAACAATACTGATACCCACACAATGAAACCGGAATCTTTGGGAGTGGGGTCAGAGGATCCTTGTTTTAAAAGTTCCTCTTGGGATCTGCCTATGCAGCCAGGGTCCAGACCACTAAAGCAGTGTGCAGATTTCGCGAAAGGAAGAGAGCTGAGCCGCTGTAACCCTGGGCCTGGGATTGCGGGGACGGGACGGGTGGGAAACTGCCAGAGGCGCAGCGGCTTCTGGTTAGAGCCACAGAGGCCTGAGACGTGGGCCGCGCCCCGGCCCAGGAGACCCCGCGGCCGCGCCCTAACCCTCGGTCTCCCTACTGCGACTGCGACCCGGGAAAACGCCTGCGTTTTTGGAAAGGAAGTCCCATCACAGGGAGCTGACCTGGTGTCAGCGCATAGCACGTGCCGGGCCCGCAGTGCGCCTCGCGTCCTCCTAGCAGCCCTCGGAGCCCGGCGCTGTGATGGTCCCGCTTCCCACACGAGGACACGGGCCACAGAGTGGGCAAGGAACTCGCCCCAAGCCACACAGCGAGTAAGTTGAGGAGGCAGCCTTCCATCCCGACCTCTGTCCTTCCTGCCCGGGTTTGGGGTTGGACAGGCTCGGGCTCCCCGCCAGCCTACAGGCTGGGTCTCCAGTGGCTTTGCTCCGTTTCCTCATTTCCTTCAAAAAGAGGAGTTTTCGTTTCCTCATTTGCAAAACTGGGTAATTGTGTTCTTGTGAGATCAGCTGCTTGGCGTGGGAGACATGCATGGTGGGGATTGTTCCTACGGAGGCAGACCTGCACCCACCCTCAGGATACCTCCCAGGACAGGCTCCTTTAAAGACGAAGGAACACAGAATAGACCCGATGGAGGACACCTGCCCTTATTCCGGCCTCTTTCACCAGTCCATTTCGCTCTGCTCAATAAAACAGATTAGCAGGAGGCTGAATCCGCGCTGTCAGCTCAAGAGGAGTCCTCAGCCTCCTGGGCAGTGTAACAAACCCCAGGCATTCACCAGGTTCACCTTGCTTTGGACTAAATATTCTGCCCAGAAAAAAATAAGGGCAGGCAGAATGTAACAGTGTATCAAGCACTAAAGATTTCTTGCCATTTTCCATTCGTAGCCCTGAAGGAAGGAGAAGGTGTGGACAAGGTAGCTGGCGGCAGCGCAGCCACCGCCTTTCTGCTGGTGGACACAGCAAGGAGGCCAAACTGTGGAGGGAGAGTCAGCTGCAGCAAATTTGGGGTTGGACAGGTTCGGTCTCCCCCGCCAGCCTACGGGCTGGGTCTCCAGTGGCTTTGCTCCGTTTCCTCATTTCCTTCAAAACGAGGAGTTTTCGTTTCCACATTTGCAAAACTGGGTAATTGTGTTCTTGTGAGATCAGCTGCTTGGCGTGGGAGACATGCATGGTGGGTGCGAGCTCACCCACCATTGATGGGTGATTCTCCTTTGAGCTACGACCTCAAATTTACCTTCGCATTTATTGCCCCCAAAACCCACCCCCACAGGCTTTTATTTTTCTTTTAAAATCTGCTTACTATTGGGGTTTCTTTTAATCAATTTTTTTAGAGACAGGGTCTTACTCTCACCCAGGCTGGAGTGCAGTGGTGTGATCACAGCTCACTGCAGCCTCCAACTCCTGGGCTAAAGGTGATCTTCCACCTCAGCCTCCTGAGTAGCTGGGACCACAGGCACGTGCCACCACACCCAGCTAATTTTTGTATTTTTTGTAGAAAGGGTATCTTACTACGTTGCCCAGGCTGGCCTCAAACTCCTGGGCTCAATCCTGCCTTGGCCTCCCAGAATGCTAGGACTACAGGCGTGAGCCACCTCATCCAGATGGGTTTATTTTATTTTTTAAATTTTTGTAGAGACAGGGTTTTGCCATGTTGCCCAGGCTGGTCTGGAACTCCTGGGCTCAGGCAATTGCCCACCCTCAGCCTTCCAAAGTGTTGGGATTACAGGCATGAGCCATTGCATCCGGCCTTTATTTTAAATTCAACTTTTTATTGTGAGGTATTTATAGATTCACATACTGTTGTAAGAAATAATACAGAGAGATCCCCTTGCACCCTTTACCCAGTTTGCCCCAGTGGTACCATCATGTAAAACACGACATCACAGCCCAGATATTGACACTGATACAGTCAAAATACAGCAGAGCTCCATCACCAAAGTATTCTCATGGCTATAGATGTATAGCAAAATCTACTTCCCTCTTTCCAACCCTCACCCAGTCCCTGGCAACTGCTAATCTGGTTTCCATATTTATCATTTTGTCGTTTCCAAAATTCTATACAAATGGAATTTTCCAGTATGTAACCTTTTGAGATTTGCTTTTTTTTAAACCCAACATAATTTCCTGGAACTTCATTGATTTATTGAAGTAACTGCATCAATAGTTTTTTCCTCTTTGTCACAGAGTAGTATTCCATGGTATGGATGTACCACAGTTTGATTAACCGTTCACCCATTAAAAGATATCTGGGTTATTTCAGTTTGGGCTATTATGAATAAGGCTGCTATAAACATTCATGTGCAGATCTCTGTGAGAATATCAGTTTTGTTTCTCTGGGACGCATGCCAAAGGGTACAATTTCTTGGTTGTATGATAGTTGCATGTTTAGTTTTGCAAGAAACTAACAGAGTGGCTGTACCATTTTACATTTCCACTAGCAATGTGTGAGCAATCCAGTTTCTCTACATCCTTGTAAGCATTTGATGTTGTCACTGCTTTTTAGTTAAGTCTTACTGATAGGGATATAGTGATATTTCACTACTGGCTAATGATGTTGAATATCTTCTTGTGTGTTTATTTGCCACGAGATGAATGAAATGGTGAAATATCATTTCATTAATTTTTACCAATTTTTCTAATTGAATCCCATGGTTTTCTTATAGTGAGTTTTGAAAATTCTTTATATATTCTAAATACTAGTCCTTTATTGGAAGTGTAGTTTACAAATAATTTCTCCCAGTCTGTAGCTTGCCTTTTCATCTTCTTTCATACCATGTTTCAGAGAGCAAAGGTTTTTTATTGTAATGAGTTCCAATTTCCTGTTATGGGTTGTGTTCGTGTCAAGTCTTAGAATTCTTGCCTAGTCCTAGATCCTGAAGATTTCACCTATGCCTTTTGCTTTTTACAGCACCATATGTTGAAAAGCCTATCTTCCCTCCATTGGATTGTTTTTGCATCTTTGTCCAAAATCAAGCCGGGCACTGTAGTGCTTTCCCGTGGTCCCAGCTAATCGGAAGGCTGGGGCAGGTAGATCACTTGAGCCCAGGAGTTTGAGTCCAGCCTGAGCAACATAGTGAGACCCCCATCTCTTAAAAAAAAAATTAGTAGAGCATGCTTGTGTGGATCTATTTCTGGATTCTCTTTTGTATTCCATTGACCTATGTGCCTATCCCTTGTAACTATCCTTTTAAGTTTGTACTTTTCCTTGACTTCTAACATTTAAAATCAGAAGAGAAATCTGTGTTCTGATTATGTTCCTGGAAATAATAACTTTCTTTCAAGATCTGAGGAAGAGGAAGACTCTCTGGAACAGTGGAAAGAACTTGTCCTGGGAATCAAAAGATGTGAATCTTGATTTCTACTAAAGATGACCCTAGGTGAATCATATCATTTCTCTAGGCCTGAATTTCTTCATATATAAAATGAAGGGATTTGAACTAAATAATCTTAGTTCTTTTCATATGACTCAAGTGAATTTCCAATTACAAATATTTATTGATAAACACAAATGTCCTCCCTTCACTTAATATCTATTTCCAAATAGGATCAATCTCATAGAATCACAGGACATTTGGCTTTTGTCAGATTTGAAGGCCCAGAGAAGACACATGGCCTGAGGTCACACAGCCTGTTTAATAACGGAACCAAGGCTAGAAAACAGGTTCCATGACTCCGACTTCACTGCTCTTTCCCATTCTCTCTGCCTCGTGGAGAAGAAGGGAACGTATTGCTCCCTTCTCCTACCAGAGAAGAGGAATAGAAGAAATAGGTCAGAGACATGCATCCAATATGGCTTCTCTGAGCACCCACTCAGTACCACACCTCATGGAGGATCTCTCCCAGGATTTAAGAGAACAAGATAGAGTTTCTCTCTTCCAAGAGTCTATAGCCAGGCCAAGACATAGAACCATAGAAATTAATGGGAGAACAATTTAAGACCATTGGCTGAGGAATACAGACAATTGAGTTTTGGGCTGTAACAAAATAGGCTAAGACATTTATTATCTTAGTCAGTCCCGAGGTAAGCAGGACTAGAGCAACAGCTCAACAGTTTCATTGAAGGCTCCATTTCTTTTCATCTTTCCACTCTGACACCCTTAATGTGTTGGCTGTTTCCTCAGATTTGTGTCCTCATGGTTAAATATGGCTGTCATAGCTCTGGGCATCACATCTTTACACTACCATCTCCAAAATCAATTCTGAGGAGGAAAAAATTGAATTTGTTCTCACATATCTCTTATTATAAAGGAGGAAAACCTTTCTCAGAAGTTCCCAGAAGACTGCTTCTCAGCTCTCATTGACCAGGATCAAATCATCTATCTGCTCCTGCCCAAATTGTAGGGAAAGCTAGGAAGTGATACTCTGGAATTTTGAACTGTTAGAGTGGAAACTCTGCCAGCAAGGGGAAAAAAGGAGGAGGGGTGCAGGCATGAAACAGTTTATTGGAGGCAACCAGCCAGTCTGCTACAATTCTCAAAAGAAAGAGACCATGTGACCACCAGACTGGTCAGGCAAGGCAAAAAGGAGACACTAACTCAAGATTAGAAAGAATTTTAAAAGAACTGTAATATTATAAACCTAGAGCAACCACTTAGAACAAAATAAGTGAAAGAGGTATCACTAACAAGCTAGTTGTAGAGGTAAAATGGAATCCAAATATACCTCCAAAGAGTATAGGAAAAGAAGGAAAAAAGAACAAGTGGAACAAATAGAAAACAAATAACAGGGTAATACACTTAAATTTCATCATATTGATCATTACATTAAATGTGAATTATCTAAACACTCCAACTAAAAGGCAGAGGTTGTCAGACTGGATTCTTAAACATCCAATTATATGCTTTCTATGAGAACCTCTCTTCAAATATAAAAATGCATACAGGTTTAAAATGTAAGGATGAGTAGAAACATACATCAATCTAAACATTTTTAAAGTAAAAGAATGGAAAAAGATATACCAGTTAAACACTAAACATTCATATCAAAGTATTCTTTAGAACAAGGGATATTACCAGGGATAAAGAGCATCAATTCTTATTGAGAAAAGGGTCAGTTCATCAAGAAGCTGTAACAATTCTAAATGTATAGTATGCACCTGACAACAGAGCTTCAAAATACATACAGCAAAAACTGGAAGAAGAAACAGGCAATTGGAAAAACCACAATTATAGTTGGAGATTTCAAGATTTCTCACTCAGTAACTGAAATAACAAGTAGAAAATCAGTAGGAACACAGAAAACTCAAAAAACACTATCAACTAGCTTGACATAAATGACATTTAAAAAGAAAACACTCTACCCAACAAATGTAGACTACACAAAGTATATGGAACATTCACCAAGACAGACCATTAAAAAGCTGTTTATCAGTCAACTTCCTGGTACTAGTACGGGTCGCTTGGAATTTTGAAGGCATTCCTGAGCCTGGCATTCCTTTAGCCAAGTGAGTAGTTCAGAATGGGGAAAAAAATTCAAAAATCTGAAGATTACTGGCATCAGTGTTTTCCTAATAATATTGTATCAAATTTAAATATTCAGAGGATGTGTATTGAGAAGCCAAGTGATGGCTAAAAAACATTGACTTTCAAAATTTTTCTTTGATTCATTTGAAGTTCATAAAGACATAGGGTCTGAATGCTTGTAATCAAGGTATTTCCAGGAGACTTCCTTTAAAAAACAAATCACCCTCTGTTTACTTGATTCACTGAATATATTGTGTATGTGCTTTTCAACAGTAAGACATAAAAAGTTTCTTTAACCACTGTGAGGTGATTACTAAATGAAGAATAGAATTTGTTTTTCAAATATTGATACAGGATTTCATGATGTGCTGGGCAGTGAAAGACCTTCTGCTTACATGAGGGAGCACAACCAGTTAAATGGCTGGTCTTCTGATGAAAATGACTGGAATGAAAAACTCTACCCAGTGTGGAAGAGGGGAGACATGAGGTGGAAAAACTCCTGGAAGGGTAAGTCAAAAGATTCAACCCAAACACCTGCAATTTCCTACTTCAGTAAGTCTTATAGATGGTAAAGCCTTTTAGATCACACGGCTCACGTCATTTCCACGAATGACAGTGCTCTCATTACCAGGTGGGGAGGCACCTGGACTTCGCAATATTTTCTTTAGCCCAACACTATCACTCCCTAAGCTACAAGTAATCTCCTTAGAAATTTCCACATTGGGCCGGGCGCGGTGGCTCACGCTTGTAATCCCAGCACTTTGGGAGGCCGAGGCGGACGGATCACGAGGTCAGGAGATCGAGACCATGGTGAAACCCCGTCTCTACTAAATATACAAAAAAATTAGCCGGGCGTGGTGGCGGGCGCCTGTAGTCCCAGCTACTCGGAGAGGCTGAGGCAGGAGAATGGCGTGAACCCGGGAGGTGGAGCTTGCAGTGAGCCGAGATTGCGCCACTGCACTCCAGCCTGGGCGACAGAGCGAGACTCCGTCTCAAAAAAAAAAAAGAAATTTCCACATTGGTAGCTCTTGGAATACTTTTGAAGAGCGAGCAGATTTAGCTTTAAACCTATTTAACCAACCTGGGAATGATCATCTTCAGAAACCCAGTCACCCCAAAGCCATTTTTACTTGTCTCAAAGGTGTGGCTTATCAGAAACGGAAAATCTTTCTTTTTAGATAAAAGAATACATCCTTCAGCCATTGGTTTTGAGATTTAAAAATACAAACTTCTAAAACTTGTCTCCTTAACCCAACTGAGCTGATTTGTTTTATTATCGTAGGTAAATGTTCTTGCTGTGATTAGAGCATTCTTAACTGGTCTGATTTATTTTTTAATTTATCTTCTAGAGTGTTGTACTCTGAAAACTAAAGTAAGGAATACAAAATATAAATATAATATATTATAAAGAGGCATATGGGTCCTTTGGTCCTTATTAATAAAGTTATCTCTAAATGTTTATGAATGAAAGGAGAAAGATGCTGGATCATCAAGCCCCACTTTTTTATACCCTAGGAGGCCGTGTGCAGGCGGTCCTGACCAGTGACTCACCAGCCCTCGTGGGCTCAAATATAACATTTGTGGTGAACCTGGTATTCCCCAGATGCCAAAAGGAAGATGCCAATGGCAACATAGTCTACGAGAAGAACTGCAGAAATGGTAAGAACACAGTATTCTCCTAAACTACTGGAGACCGAGTTTCTAAACCTTAATGGTCACAGGTGCTCCTGTAAGTGCCAGATGCTGCTCTCGTCCCTTGCCACTGCACTCCATGAGCTGGATGACAGAGACGGTGAGTGTGTGGTCCTACGCAGCACTTTCATCAACATCAACGGCAGCCAGACCTACTGCAGCAAACCGGTGGCTCTCCCCTGCTGGGAGCCCTCTTCAAAAGCCACATCACCACCCCCTGCTTTTCCTTAGTGTCCAGTTGATTGGATAGAGAATACCTTGTTGAGTCTCAGATTTTGCTTTTATTACTTGGAACTCTTTTGGCTACTCAAAAATAGCCAATTTGACAGATGTTTGCTGATCAGTCTAATTTCGGCCGACAAGGATTTCTTAAGCAAATGCTGTGTAGCTGGCACAAATGCTAAAATGTGTATTTTGGTTTTGCTTTGCTCTTAGTGAAAGAAATAAGCTCTCTGTCCATGTTAAAGAGGACCAAAGGCGCAAATACATCAAGGGAAATTATCTTGTCAGAATGGTACATGCTCAAAAAACAGAGCTAATGGCCGGGTGCCATGGCTCACGCCTGTAATCCCAGCACTGTGAGAGGCCAAGGCAAGCAGATCACCTGAGGCCAGGAATTCAAGACCATCCTGGCCAACACGGTGAAACCCTGTCTCTACTAAAAATATAAAAATTAGCCGGGCGTGGTGGCAGGTGCCTGTAATCACAGCTACTAGGGAGGCTGTGGCAGGAAAATTGCTTAACCCCAGGAGGCGAAGTTTGCAGTGAGCCAAGATTGCGCCACTGCACTCCAGCCTGAGCAACAGAGCAAGACTCTGTCTCAAAAAACAAAACAAAACAAAACAGAGCTAATTATTGATATTCTTCAGTCAGTAACAAAGCTATTTAATAATGAACTTATGATCTGATTTTATTATTTAGAACTTTTATTAAGCTGTCAACATATTCATTTTTTATTAATTTTTTATCTTCCTGTGAGGAAAACATTCAATTCTATATGGAAAATATTTTATATTTAACAAGAATTAAGCATTTAATATTTTGTAACATTTTTTTCTCTTCTTTTTTTGAAACAATTGATTTTTTTTTTTTTTTTTTTTTTGAGACGGAGTTTCACTCTGTCACCCAGGCCGAAGGGCAGTGGCGCGATCTTGGCTGGCTGCAACTTCCGCCTCTCAGGTTCAAGCGATTCTCCTGCCTCAGCCTCCCAAGTAGCTGGGATTATAGGCGTGCACCACCATGCCTGGCTAATTTTTGTATTTTTAGTAGAGACAGGGTTTCACCATGTTGGCCAGGCTGGTCTTGAACTCCTGGCCTCAGGTGATCCCCCTGCCTTGGCCTCCCGAAGTGCTGAGATTACAGGTGTGACCCACCGCACCCAGCCTGAAACACCTGATTATTAGGAAGTTCTCAAATGATAATCTGGTCCTCTCAGTATTTTGATGTATGAGTCCTCCTTATAAAAATTTTTATAAAATATCTATCACCACTAGAAGGAACTAGCCATCTTTTAAGAAATGACTGGTTCCAGGTCTAGGGCAAGAAAGTACCAAGTGAGTCTGAGGCACTTTGTTGTTAAAACGAGGAAGAGCTCAAAGCCTAGTAGGATTGTGTCAAAAAGACACAGGAGCCAGCTTAAAGAGGCTTCTATTGGCTATCTTTGGGACAGGTGAAGAATAAAAAAGAATAACGACTATAATAGATTGATAAATAAAAAGGGTCTTCAAAAATGTCAGTGTGAAAAAAAGAAAATATGAGAGAGACTGTTCAAGATGAAAAGATATTGATCATGGCTTCTTTAAAATGAAAAATTTCATACATACAGGAAAGCTGAAAGCAGGGTACAGTGAGCACCCAAATACTCTCTAACTAAACTTTGTTCTTTCTTTTTTCGTTCCTCTTATTGATACATAATAGTTGCATACATCTTGGGGTACATGTGGTATTCTGATACATGCATAAAATGCGTAATGATCAAATCAGCATAACTGGCATATGAATCACCTCAAACATTTGTCTTGTCTTTATATTGGGAATATTCCACTTTCTCTCTTCTGGCTATTTTAAACTATATGTTATTGTTAACTATAGTCACCCTACTGTGCTATCGAACACCGGACCTTATTCCTTCTATTTAACTATATGTTTGTATCCATTAACCTCTCTCATCCTCCCTCCCTGCCTCTCCTTCCCAGCCTCTAGTACCACCAACCTTCCCTCTACCTCCATGAGAGCCACTTTTTAGTTTCCACATATAAGTGAGAACATGTGGCATTTGTCATTTTTGTTTGTTTGTTTGTTTGTTTTGAGGCAGAGTCTTGCCCTGTCACCTAGGCTGGAGTGCAATGGCACGATCTCGGTTCACTGCAACCTTCCGGGTTCAAACGATTCTCCTGCCTCAGCCTCCCAAGTAGCTGGGATTACAGGCACCCACCACCATGCTCAGCTAATTTTTGTATTTTTAGTAGAGACGGGGTTTCACCATGTTGGCCAGGCTGGTCTTGAACATTTGACCTCGTGATCTGCCCACCTCGGTCTCCCAAAGTGCTGGGATTACAGGTGTGAGCCACTGCGCCCAGCCTGCATTTGTCTTTCTATGCCTGGCTTATTGCACTTAACATCATTACCTCCAGTTCCATCCATGTTGCTGCAAATGATGGGATTGAATTCTTTTTATGACTGAGTAATATTCCATTGTGTATATATACCACATTTTCTTTATCCATTTATCTATTGATGGATACTTCATCTGGTTCCATATCTTGGCTATTGTGAATAGTGCGGCAACACAGGAATAGATACATGTCTTTGATAGATTGATTTCCTTTCTTTTGGATATATTCCCAGCAGTGAGATTGCTGGCTCATATGGTAGCTCTATTTTTAGTTTTTTGAGGAACCTCCATACTGTTTTCCATAGTGGTTGTACTAATTTACATTCCTACCAACAATGATATACTGTTGGCGATTTGTATGACTTTTTTGAGAAATGTCTATTCAGATCTTTCACCCATTTTTTGATTAATTTTTTATTGATACATGATAATCATACACATTTCTGGGGTATGCGTGTTATTTTGATACATGCATACAATTTATGGTGATCAAATCAGGGTGATTGGGATATCCATCACCTCAAACATTTATCATTTATTTGTATTGGGAACATTCCAAATCTTTCTCTTTTTTCTTTTTTCTTTTTTTTTTTTTCTTGAGCTAGAGTTTCACTCTGTCACCCAGGCTGGAGTGCAGTGGTGCAATCTCGGCTCACTGCAACCTCTGCCTCCCAGGTTCAAACAATTCTCCTGCCTCAGCGTCCCGAGTAGCTGGGATTATAGGCGCATGCAACACACCTGGCTAATTTTTGTATTTTTAGTAGAAACGTGGTTTCACCATGTTAGCCAGGCTGGTCTCGAACTCCTGACCTCAAGCGATCCACCCACCTCGGCCTCCCAAAGTGCTGGGATTACAGGTGTGAGCCACTGCACCCAGCCCAAATCTTTCTTCTAGCTGTTTTGAAATATACAACAAATTATTGTTAACTATAGTCACCTAGATTCAATAATTTTAGCACTTTGTCATAACTGCTTCTTTCCATATATCTATAGCCATATGTAGATATAAGAATAGCTATATATATCTATCTACTTCTAGAGAGAGAAAGAGGGATTTTAAAAATCATTTAAAGCATCAAAAACAGCCAAATATAATATACAAACCTTGATTGGGGTGATAATGGTGTCAGGGCTATGTAGGAAAATGCTCTTATTCTTAGACATGTGTGCCAGAGTCTTTATGAATAAACAGTCATGATGTCAAGTGTGTCAGGAAAAAAACCTACAGATAAAGTGTGCCAAAATAAAAAGATAAAGTATCTCTGTTTGATTTGAATAGGATTGTGATTTGAAAACCCGATAGGAAGAAAAATACTTTAAATGATATCTCTACGTTGGACTTTTCTGAATAATTGCTTTGTATAAAACCTTCATTGAAATACAGCAAATTCAGAAAAGTGCACAAGTCGTAAGCATACTATTGGATGAATTCTACATATTAAGTGTTTAGTTGTCTAACTACTTTTAAACTAGTTATGAAAAAAATACGAAAAAGTGTTTAATTCAGTGATGCATGCACGTTGGGTTTTCTGAGCCCAGATAACACTCATGGCTGTTTTCTATCTCTGTTTAGAGGCTGATTTATCTGCTGATCCATATGTTTACAACTGGACAGCGTGGTCAGAGGACAGTGACGGGGAAAATGGCACGGGCCAAAGCCATCATAACATCTTCCCTGATGGGAAACCTTTTCCTCACCACCCCGGATGGAGAAGATGGAATTTCGTCTACGTCTTCCACACACTTGGTTGGCTTTTACAAACCCTAAGCTTCTTCTTTACCTTTCCTTAAAATTTCAACCTTCTCTTTTCTTACTCTATAATTGAGAATGATAACACAGAGAGTTAATAACAGTCACCCTGCTAACTTTCCTTAGCACGAGTGAACAGTGAGAGATGAAAATGAAATCTTGGTTAACCTTGCCAAATCTCCAGGACACCAAAGAGTTAAAAAGAGAGAAAAACAAAAAGATTAAGCTCTTTTTCAAAAAAACAAAACCACTTAATTTTTTCTACCTAAAACCATAACAAGAAAAAATGCTAACACTTATTTCTTTGAATGGCACATGGAAGCCGGGCATGTGACTCACACTTGTAATCCCAGCACCTTGGAAGGCCGAGGTGGGTGGATCACCTGAGGTCAGGAGTTCAAGACCAGCCTGGTCAACATGGTGAAGCCCTGTCCCTACTAAAAATACAAAAATAAGCTAGGTATGGTGGTGCGCACCTGTAATCCCAGCTACTCAGGAGGCTGAGGCAGGAGAATCACTTGAACCTGGGAGGTGGAGTTTACAGTGAGAGGAGATTGAGCCGTTGCACTCCAGCCTGGGCAACAGAGTGAGACTCCATCTCAAAAAACAAACAAACAAATGAAAAAAACAGAATGGCACATGGATGAGCATTCATTGATTGATTCTTTAGTTTTTTTATGTTCTCTAAAGAATTTTTAAGATTTAAAGAAGCATGTGCTATTTATTTGTAGGAAATCCTCAGAAAAGGTATAAACAAAAAATAAAAATTATCCATAATTAACACCAGAGATTATCATTGTTAATTATTATGGTGTTTTCTTTGCTAGTATTTATTAAGATCATTATTAAGATCACGTACACATTTTTGCTTACTATCATGAGCATTTGATGATATGATTTTTAAAATTTTTATGCATTGTTTTAATGGCCGCACAGTATTTCATTGTGTAGAAATAAAATAACTACTGTTCCGCTTTGACCTAGCCCATTCTGTCTTTTTTTAAATTACAAATGGTATTCATTTTGCTTTATTATTGGGGAAATGATTACTTTTAGAAGGAGCAAATTTAGCTTATTATTAATTAGGCTGCCAAATTCTTAGTTTCAAATGTCACTAGGTGCCACCTGGCACTGAGTATTTGAAAAACTGCTACCAATCAAGCAGCCTCCAGATTACTAAATGTTTCATCTTTTTTTTTTTTTTTTTTTTGAGACGGAGTCTCGCTCTGTCGCCCAGGCTGGAGTGCAGTGGCGCAATCTCAGTTCACTGCAAGCTCCGCCTCCCCGGTTCACGCCATTCTCCTGCCTCAGCCTCTCCAAGTAGCTGGGACTACAGGCGCCCGCCACCACGCCCGGCTAATTTTTTGTATTTTTAGTAGAGACGGGGTTTCACCATGGTCTCGATCTCCTGACCTCGTGATCCGCCCGCCTCGGCCTCCCAAAGTGCTGGGATTACAAGCGTAAACCACCGCGCCCGGCCAAATGTTTCATCTTTCATCACAGATTAGAGAGAGCTCCTCTTCCTTCAATTAACTTATTTACAAATCAGGACAAAATATTAACAATACGTATCCATTGAACAGACTATAAGCTATGTCAAATATTATGCTCATCTATATAAATCAATTGCCTTAAAGCTAACTTATTTTTCACTGCCATTATGACCCCATTAGCCAACTCACCAAACATTTCTTTGACTTGTCACTCTCATGACAGAATTCTGACATTTTGCATGGAGTCACTTATGTTCACTAACACTCCCAGACTCTTTAGCCTAGTAAACATTCCAATAACTTAACCAGATCAAATGTCTGTATTTAAAATCAACCTTCAGCCTAGAACTTGCTCTGTTTGTCTAACAAGACTGCCTTGAATTTCTGTCTTCCACTGAGGTCTCAGAGTTAACTGATACTCTCCCTCAACTAAGTATGGTCTCACCTCTCAGAGCTGAAACTAACATTTTCCTCACGAATAACCCCTGAGAGACATCCCTTCCCCTTATAACTTCTGATGGAACTACCCCTGCATCTCAAAGTGAAGGAGGATTCCAAATCACACATCCCCCGAGAGACCAGTGTGTTTTTCTCACATGTTTGACGATGTGATAAACGGGGTCTTGAAACAACCCGGTCTCGAAAGCATTCAACCTAAGATACCCAGTCAGTGACAGGTCTAAACCAGGCACCCTGGCAGGATTAGAAAAGTTCTTGATTAGGCGGGGCGCGGTGGCTCACGCTTGTAATCCCGGCACTTTGGGAGGCCGAGGCGGGCGGATCACGAGGTCAGGAGATCGAGACCATGGTGAAACCCCGTCTCTACTAAAAATACAAAAAATTAGCCGGGCGTGGTGGCGGGCGCCTGTAGTCCCAGCAACCTGGAGAGGCTGAGGCAGGAGAATGGCGTGGACCCGGGAGGCGGAGCTTGCAGTGAGCCGAGATCGCGCCACTGCACTCCAGCCTGGGTGACAGAGCGAGACTCCGTCTCAAAAAAAAAAAAAAAAAAAAAGAAAAGTTCTTGATTTGGGAATGATAGTAAGAGGAGTTACAGAGTTTTAAAATTTGTTTAAATATCCTTGAGCCCTGAAGGAGAGGAATTACTTCCACCTGTTAGCGAGCAGCCGGGAGGGTTGGAGAAAGAAAAGGAATGACTCAGGGGTGTCCTAGGAAAGTGCCTGTGGAACCATTCCATTCTGTCTTATGTCTGCCATCCTCTATTTCATCACTTACTGGATTTTTATTTTTATTTTTTTGAGACAGTCTCGCTCTGTCGCCAGGCTGGAGTGCAGTGGCACAATCTCAGCTGACTGCAATCTCCACTCCAGGTTCAAGCAATTCGTCTGCCTCAGCCTCCTGAGTAGCTTGGATCACAGGCTCGCACCACCACACCTGGCTAATTTTTTGTATTTTAGTAGAGACGGGGTTTCACCATGTTGGCCAGGATGGTCTCCATCTCCTAACCTCGTGATCCACCTGCCTTGGCCTCCCAAAGTGCTGGGATTACAGGCATGAGCCACTGCGCCCGGCCACTTCCTGTATTTTTATATACAAATACTATTAGGAGATGGAGGATTCCAGTCCCCTTTTAAAAATCCACTTAATAATATAGTGGAAATAATAACAAAAATAAGGTAGGTTATTGGATAAATATTTTTTTTAAATCTTCTGGACACCTCATCATTATATTAAATGTATTTTCTATGGGGAAAACATGTATTTCAAGTGCCAAATTACTCCACACAAAAAGCATTTATTTGTAAACTAAGGGCTAACTGTATTATGCCACTAAACAGCTTTTTTTATTTTAAACAACTATATACAATTACATGTATATAACTGTGGGTTTATTTTATAAGATTTTACATTAAAATGAGCACCATCTCCCTTTCTGAAGCAGCACCATAGGCCCATCCTATTTTCCCTCCTCAGAGCAATCTATAAATGGTGGTAGCTAGTCTTTAAGGAACAGCTTCCTATAATGATGATGTAATGCAGCAAATACCTAAAAATTTCCATCCTCTCAAAGGTCAGTATTTCCAGAAATTGGGACGATGTTCAGTGAGAGTTTCTGTGAACACAGCCAATGTGACACTTGGGCCTCAACTCATGGAAGTGACTGTCTACAGAAGACATGGACGGGCATATGTTCCCATCGCACAAGTGAAAGATGTGTACGTGGTAACAGGTGAGTGGTGTGAACTCTAACTGAGGATGAGGCACTTCATTCTGTTGACATCAATGGGTTAAAAAAGAGTTAAGGCCAAGTGTTCGGGGTTGGGTTACGATTCATCTGGCCCACCTAAGCTTGTATATTTAATTAGTTGTAGTTCATCTGTTTTCCAGAATAGCTTAGGGAAACCCCAGAAAACTTGCATGTGAAAAGGAAAATAATGCTAGATTATCCCTCATTTTAATATTTTAACCTAAAACCATTGTCGAAGCCCGCCACTTACAATCAAGCAGTCATGCATTCTTTCTTTCTTTGGGGGATGTATCTTTTAGATCAGATTCCTGTATTTGTGACTATGTCCCAGAAGAACGATCGAAATTCATCTGATGAAACCTTCCTCAAAGATCTCCCCATTATGTTTGATGTCCTGATTCATGATCCTAGCCACTTCCTCAATTATTCTACGATTAACTACAAGTGGAGCTTCGGGGATAATACTGGCCTGTTTGTTTCCACCAATCATACTGTGAATCACACGTATGTGCTCAATGGAACCTTCAGCCTTAACCTCACTGTGAAAGCTGCAGCACCAGGACCTTGTCCGCCACCGCCACCACCACCCAGACCTCCAAAGCCCACCCCTTCTTTAGGTAAGGTTTCGCAATGATCTTTGAGGGGCGCTCCTTAATGGCTAACAAAATATTCACGTAGGTCATATTATTAAATCCCTCCTTAAGGGGATATTGTAAGGACTCTGCGGTGATTCCATTTTCTACCTGTTGATTTTTTAAAGCAAATTTATCACCATTTTACACCTATAGAACACAGAAGAAGGAAGAATGTATTTAAAGTCACTTTGCAAATAGAATTCAGTGACTTGTAGAAAGCTCTTTGACCCTCCTCATTTGCACTGGCCCCTGCTATGTGTACACACTCTCCCCTCTTCTAACCTGTCACATTTTTGTTTATCTCCCATTTTTTATGGCTATGAGAAGGCACACTGGCTCCTTGTAAACGATCAGGCCATTTCTATGTTCCTTCCTCTTCCCCAGTAATTTCTTTCCCTACCCTTCCCACACCCACCCAGTGTCCATGAAAAGACAGCTGTACTTGAAAGCAATTTCCAAATGGTCCAAGAAAGAATGCAGCTTGAGAGTGTCTGGGTTAGCAAGCTGCAGTGACTCCTGACATTAAAATTGTGCTGCATCATATGTTTATTGCGGCACTATTCCCAAGAGCAAAGACTTGGAATGAACTCAAATGTCCATCAATGATAGAATGGATTAAGAAAATGTGGCACATCTACACCATAGAATACTATGCAGTCACAAAAAAGGATGAGTTCATGTCCTTTGTAGGGACATGGATGAAGCTGGAAACCATCATTCTGAGCAAATTATCACAAGAACGGAAAACCAAACACCGTGTGTTTTCATTCATAGGTGGGAATTGAACAATGAGAACACTTGGACACAGGGCAGGGAACATCATACACCAGGACCTTTCGGGGGGTAGGGGGAGGGAGGTGGGATGGCATTAAGAGAAACACCTATTGTAAATGACGAGTTAATGAGTCATGTATACATATGTAACATATGTATGGCACATGTACACATATGTAACAAACCTGCACGTTGTGCACATGTACCCTAGAACTTAAAGTATAATTTTTTAAAAAGACAAAAATAAATAAAAATAAAACTGTGCTGCATATAAGGCATGATTAATTCAATACCACCCTGTATTAATAGTCTGGGGACATTCAAGGAGTCCTTAAGAGTCCACTTTGGGTAGCACTGGCTTCCATCTGATTCCCCACGCTACCCCATGCCATCATCACCCTTTCCCCACTGGGCCAGGTGCACTCAGCACCCCAGGATCCCGGGGATAGCAATAGGCTGACATCCTTTCACTGGTCACAAGAGGGCGCCATGGACCAAGCCCACGACGGTCCATCATGACGTCTGGGGTTTCTTGTTTTTACAAAATCCTGTTTGTTATAAATGAAAAATTTTACAATAAGATATTAGTAATAAAATGAGAGCCTGTTAAATCAAGCATATCTAAATCAAGACAACACAAGTTATCACTGATTTTGATTATCTCAAAAATGTTTTAAATTGCAAAGTTTATGCATGTTCCTTATTAAAAATTAAAACAATATAGATCTCTAGAATAAAAAGCAAAAGTCCCCACTCAGACTCTCCTCCCAAGAGTTAAACCCTGTTAATAATTTGGATTATTTCTTTCCAGATCTTTTTCTATGCATTTATACACATATACTGTATATACACATAAGGTTTGTTGTCTTGGTTGTGCAAATGGGTTCATTTACACAAGAGGGCTATTCATATTGCTTTACAATTTGTTATTTTTCTAATTTAACAGACATTATAGACATCTTTCCATTGCTAATACATGTAAATCTATCTCACTTTATCCAGTGGCTGCCTCACAGTGTATCTACTGTCATTTATTTCACCATTCTTTTTTTTTTTTTTTTTTTCTTTTTGAGACAGGGTCTTGCTCTAACACCCAGGCTGGAGTGCAGTGGCACAGTCTCGGCTCGCTGCAACCTCCACCTCCTGGACTCAAGTGATCCTCCTGCCTCAGCCTCCCAAGTGGCTGGGACTACAGGCATGCACAACCACACCCAGCTAATTTTTTTATTTTTTAGTAGAGATGGGGTTTTGCCGTGTTGCCCAGGCTCGTCTCCAACTCCTGAGCACAGGTGATCTACCCACCCCAGCCTTCCAAAGTGCTGGGATTATAGGCGTGAGGCACCATGCCTAGCCCACCATTCTCTTATTGATGGATGATTAGATTAATCCTAATTGCAACTACAATTATAACTGTACTGAACAACTTTAAATATACAGCTTCATTCTAGTAATCCTTTAGGAGAAGCAATTTTTTTATCTACAAGTATTAATGATCTTCCTTACAAATAAGAGGACCAGGTATAAAATTCAAAATAAATTACAGATGCCTTTAATATTTAAGTTCCAGAATGGTAAAAGACTTAATGTTAGGTTGTTTAATGTTAGTCTACTTTGAATTGCATTTTTATTAAGGTAGCTTGTTTTGGTTATAAACTATTTATATCATAGTATGTTTTAAAAATATATTTGAAGCCAATGAAAAGCTATTTAAAATTTCTGTTGTAATTTCTCCCTAGGTGAGACCATAAGATATAAACTAGTGGGCCGGGCGTGGTGGTTCACGCCTGTAATTTCAGCACTTCGGGAGGCCAAGGCAGGTGGATCACCTGAGGTCAGGAGTTCGAGACCAGCCTGGTCAACATGGTGAAATCCTGTCTCTACTGAAAATATAAAAATTAGCCGGGTATGGTGGAGAGTGTCTGTAATCCCAGCTACTCGGGAGGCTGAGGCAGAAGAATCGCTTGAACCTGGGAGGGGGAGGTTGCAGTGAGCCGAGATCGCGCCATTGCACTCCAGCCTGGGCGACAAGAGAGAAACTCTGTCTCAAAAAAAAAAAAAAGATATAAACTAGCAACCCCTACAAGTTAGTTAAGTTTTATTGCGAAGGAAAGCTGCCTGGCTTTATCTAAAAATGTTAGATCAATCATAATCAACCCCAAAATGCCTTAAACCAGCATCTCTCTTAGGGAGAGCGAGGAGGGACGTTTCTAAAAGGGGTCTCTTCTAGGGAGCATTTCCAGCTGTGCAGGCCATATTAAAGGGCTTGGATAACCGAGTATTATATTATTGTTTGGCCTAAAAGATATGTTCTCTCTGCTTTGGTAACTGGCTTCTTAATAATACACAGCCGAAAATAGAAATCAAATGCAAATGCAGGAGTGAGGCAGAAGCCAGTTGAAGAGGTGGCCCAGGTAGATGGGTTTAAATCCGAGGGCAGATGCATGTGTGCTATTTTTAAGTCACAGAATTCTCTTCCCTTAGCTAACAGTGCTATTATTTGTTTTTCAGACTTGTGAACAAATCTGAAAAAAAAAAAAAAAAAAACCTTTTGTAAGACCAATGCTAATTACTGTAATACTCTCGCTATATATAAAATAACATCATATCATAGAGAACTTTCCCAGAGAATCAAGAGCTCTCACACCATTCTCTGGGCAACAGGGACATAAATACCGAATTAAGGATGAAGTTGACTTTCTTTCTCATCTGTCTTTTAAGGTGTGCATTTCTCTCCATTAGCCCTTGAATCATACCTTAACTTTATAGACACAATGTTTGCGAAGCTCCATATGCTTTTTTATTTTTTATTTTTTTGAGATAGAGTCTTGCTCTGTTGCCCAGGCTGGAGTGCAGTGGTGCAATCTCAGCTCACTGCAACCTCTGCCTTCCGGGTTCAAGTAATTCTCCTGCTTCAGCCTCCCTAGTAGCCAGGACTACAGGCATGCGAACCACCATGCCCAGATAATTTTTCTTTATTTTTAATGGAGACTAGGTTCCACCATGTTGCCCAGGTTGGTCTCGAACTCCTGACCTCAAGTGATCCGCCTACCTTGGCCTCCCAAAGTGCTGGGATTACAGGTGTGAGCCACCATGCCCGGCCTCTATATGCATTTTAAAAGCATTCTATCTAAGGTAGAATCACTGACTTTTATTATTTGGTCATTTTTTAAGAAAATAAGCTTTATTTCATTTTTAGCACTAAAGTATATGCAGAACAAGAGAAGTTTTATTTTAAAATATGCAGGGTCGTGATTCCATGCTCTAACTTGACAACTAAATTCTGCCTGTCAAGAACTTTCAAAAGAAGAAATTTTATGGTTTTCTGGAGAAGAGCTACTGAACTCGAATGCCCTGCACAAACAATCCTATTGCTATAGAGTAGATCATCTGAATCTCAGGACAGAGAGTACAACTGTCTTGTCATTTCCAGAGGACTAATATGAAACTCAAGGGACATTCCCAAGAGGCTGCCACAGCCCTTCCTGCTGGTAAACCACTGCATTCGATCTAACACAGTGTCCGGGCCTTTCTGGGCTTTACCTGAGCAGCATTTCCCAAAGTGTGTGCCATGGAGCAGTCATTTCTGGACCTGTTCTGAGAACTGCTCTGAGAAGCCTGCTCTGGGCACAGGAAAATCACAGGGATGTTCGCCCGCTGACAGTTCTGAGAAGCCCTGGAGAAATCTCCCAGCTGGCTTCACTCACATGTCACTGCAGCTCTTATGAGGCTTTGATGTCCTTCCCCAAGACTGAGTCTACTTGACATGTCTTTTGAAATTAAAAAGAAGATTGTATTTTCAGTATCGTTATTTTCTTTCTAGACTTTTTATCTTGCTAAAGGAGCAGCGATGTCTTAATTAGAGCCTGTTAAATTGTAACTAATAGGGCATTAGATTCTTTGCTCTAATTATATTCGAGGCTTATTTTTCAAAAATGTCTTGTATTCCCTCCTTTCTTTCCTCACATCTCTGATCATCACAGTAAGACTTTTAGAATTTAAGCTTTGGAGCTGTGAGACATCCAAACAGGGAAAGAATGATCTTTTCCCATATTACTGGAAGAAAGAAACTGTGATTTATTAAGTACTCCCTCTGTAGCAGTGATGAGCAGCAGGTTTTATATACTTTATCTCATTTAAGTTTCATAGTTCAGATCCCAGAGGATAGCAAATATTGTTCTTATTTTACAGATGAGCAAATAGAGGCAAAAACAGATTAAATGATGTGCCTATGGTCTCAAACAGCTAAAAACAAGGGAAGCTGGAATTTGAGCCCAGAATACCTGCTTCCAAAATTAAAATATAACTTCATCTAGTATGGCCAGGTTTATTTCTTCATGACCATTGTATCACACATTTTAATACAGTTTCAACCTTTTTTTTTTTTGAGGTGGAGTCTCACTCTGTCGCCCAGGCTGGAGTACAGTGGTGCCATCTTGGCTCACTGCAAGCTCTGCCTCCCAGGTTCATGCCATTCTCCTGCTTCAGCCTCCTGAGTAGCTGGGACTACAGGCGCCCGCCACCACGCCTGGCTAATTTTTTGTATTTTTTAGTAGAGGCGGGGTTTCACCGTGTTAGTCAGGATGGTCTCGATCTCCTGACCTCATGATCTACCCACCTTGGCCTCCCAAAGTGCTGGGATTACAGGCGTGAGCCACGGCACTCAGCCAGTTTCAACCTCTTATTTGCTTCTTGCGTTTACACAAAATGTGGGATTATGCTTCCTTACATAATTTAGCAATTATAATACCTTATAGCTCTCACATCTGTGTAAATTGTGACACATTTAGTTCAAATTTCTATGGTAATTTCATAGCATAGCATTCCTGATATTTTTCTAAAAAGCAAATGGCAAATGTTTAGATTTTTTATTATATCACGTGTATCTTTTATGTTCATAGCAACTACTCTAAAATCTTATGATTCAAACACCCCAGGACCTGCTGGTGACAACCCTCTGGAGCTGAGTAAGATTCCTGATGAAAACTGCCAGATTAACAGATATGGCCACTTTCAAGCCACCATCACAATTGTAGGTAAGGCTGAAGATGAAGACCGGTGAGGAAGGATGCTAGACTCCACCTAGGGTCACCCACTCTCTTTGCTAACTCTGAAGGGGTGGAGGTAGGTGGTAAGGGCACCCCTCTGCTTATCTAAGATGACACCACACATGTAAGAGCAAAGACCCTACTCATTTCTAGATTCCCACCTGCCTCCCCGGCCTTCCTTCCACATCCTGGTGGAAACAAGCCTTCTGTGAAGGCCACATGCTAATGAGCCTGCCCTGGGCCTGTATCCCGCCTCTGCAGCCCAGCCATCTGAATGGGGTATGTAGGGTAAAGGAAGGCTAACATCGAGTTCCTACAACTTCCACTGTCTTCCCCTAGTTAATTTTCACAAAGTCAGACTTGTATGTGAAAAGGGGAAAGAGCAGGCCACCACACATGGCTGTGCATTTGGGAACAGCCCTAAGGCATACAACAGAGAAGACAGAGGGGAACTGAAGCCCAACCTGTGCTCACTGGTTCTGGGAGTGAGGATGGAGGTGGAAGCCCAAGCAGTGTCCCCCGAGTCCAAGCCACTTGAGAAGCTGGCCAAGGCCTGAGCCTGGGGCTGCATCTACCCAGGATTACCTTTTCCTGAAACACCTTCCAAGATGGAGTGCTACTTTCTGATGCACACAAAGGCTCTAGAAACAAAAATCTAGGTTGGACTGAAAAACAGTTCAGTTTGACTTTGGAAATGCTGCATGGATATGTATCCTAAGCTATGGGGGTAGATTGCCAGATCTGATGTGTTTCTGTATGGCAAGAGGGCTGTCTTCCTTTTTTAATTTTTTTCACTTTCTGATGTATTAAGAGCTGTACCTTAGTCCATTCAGGCTTCTATAACAGAATTCCATAGACTGGGTGGCTTATAAACCAACAGCAGGAATTTATTTCTCGTAGTTCTAGAGGCTGGGAAGTCCAAGTTCAAGGTACCAGCACATTCGGTGGCTGGTGAGGGCTCGCTTCCTGGTTCATAGATGGCAGGTGGCAGTCCTCTTGCTGTGTCCTCATGTGGTGGAAGAGGCAAAAGGGCTCTCTGGGGTCACTTTCATAAGGGCATTAATCCCACACATGAAGGCTTCACCCTCATAACCTAACCACCTCCCAAAGGCCCCAGCTCCTAATGCTATCACCTTGAGGGTTTCAACATATGAATTTCGGAGGGACACAAACATTCAATCTATACCAAAGTGATTGTTTGGCTTTGTTTGATTTCTGTTGTATTTTGATGTGTTTTTCTCTGGGGGTTATTTTGTTAGAGGGAATCTTAGAGGTTAACATCATCCAGATGACAGATGTCCTGATGCCGGTGCCATGGCCTGACAGCTCCCTAATAGACTTTGTCGTGACCTGCCAAGGGAGGTGAGTATATTATCTCCAACAGAGTCATGGTCAAGTGAGGACCTCAAGTCTGAACAAAGGCATTGACCACCAGTTACCCTTTTTAAGTTGATTTGAATTCCTATTTACTGGTAACCCTAGACAGGAAGGGCCCTAGGAGGTGCTATCAAGCACACACATGTTTTGCTACAGTTGAGCAATTGAGAAACCTTTAACAATTAAGTTGAATAATAATTATGATAACTGTTTGAACACTTAACTGAATTTTTTAACACCTTATACCTGTTCTCATATTGAATCCTCACAACAATCCTATGAGCCTCCCCATTTTACAGATGAGGCAACTGAGGCCACCAGTGATCACAAAACTTGCCTACCAATGGAATGCTGATAGCCAGCAGAGTGCAGCTCACAGGAGCGCTCTTAAGCTCCCAGGAAGTTGTCTATGCTAACATTAATAGCAACGCCTGATAATCCTCTCTGTTTAGAATTTACAAAGCTCTTTCCAATGCATTATATAATTTGGTTTCCTATGATTTGGTCATGACCATATGTAATAAACTAAATATAAATGAATGAATATATAAATACTATATCGATTAACTAAATATACATTAGCAAATCATTTGCATATAATATATAAATGACCTGATTAAAATGTATATGTATGTAAATACATAAATTAATCAGGAGAATGAGGTGATATGAAGATGTGGCCTTATTTGGTAGAAGAGAAGAGCTAAGAAGCTCTCCACCTTGGGGAGAGGACCAGAATGAGGGTAAGGGTGGCAGAAAATAGAGTGAAAGCTGACCCAGGGAGTGAAGCTGCTGCAAGAGGCCTGGCTGGTGAGAAGAGGGACTGTCCCCATCCCAGGCCCTGCCCCATGAGCCCAGCATCAGAGCCTGGTCTCTCCATCCAAGAAGGCTGCCATGAGACAGTGGTCAGGACAGCAATGGCAGGTAGCCCAGCATCAAGGACAGATGAGTCAAACCTCTTCTGTTCAAGTCCCAGCTCCACCCCTGGCTGCTTGTATGACCTGGACTCGTTAATCTCTCTCCCTGAGCTGCTTTGTCATCTTTTAAACTGGGGTAATGTTACTTTCTTCAAAAAGCTATTGAGAGAGGCTGGGTGCTGTGGCTCACGCCTGTAATTTCAGCACTTTGGGAGGCCGAGGCGGTTGATCACCTGAGGTCAGGAGTTCGAGACCAGCCTGGCCAACATGGTGAAACCCCGTCTCTACTAAAAATACAAAAATTAGCCAGGAGTGGTGACAGGTGCCTGTAACCCCAGCTACTCGGGAGGCTGAAGCAGGAGAATCTCTTGAACCCAGGAGGCGGAAGTTGCAGTGAGCCGAGATCATGCCATTGCACTCCAGCCTGGGCAACAAGAGCAAAACTCTGTCTCAAAAAAAAAAAGAAAGAAAGAAAGCTATTGTATTGAGAGGAATAAGCAAGATCATGTCATATATCTAAAACTCACTCAGAACAAAGGTCTCTGAGGAAAGATAAATAAATAAATAAAACTCAGTGTCCAGCACATCATAAGTCCTGCAAAAACAGCTGCTGCTGTTGCTGTTACACTTCTACAGGAACCTAGGCAGGGCCAACTATGGCATTTAATAATATGTCTGCCTAACACCTAAGCTATCTGCACCTTCGAACATTCTAAGGATGTAGAAAGAATGTAGAGGGAGTGAGCTGGGCTTCATGTGGTTTCCATCAGCCCCTTCCCCTGGGGGAGATCTTTTTTTTCTCCTCCACCCCAGGGCCTCACTTTCCTGAGGATGCAGAGAAAGGCATAGCTCAGCACACAGGCTTGCTTAAGAGCAAATTATAAGATTAACAGTTCAGCATCTTATAGTTTGAGTGACAATGAGGTGGAATTCAATTTCATAGAAATGTAATCACTTTCCCTTTGTAAAATGGATCTGACCTTCCTCTCTCCCCATCTCTGTGCCCTGTGCGCCCTCACCCACCTCCCCTGTCACAGCATTCCCACAGAGGTCTGTACCATCATTTCCGACCCCACCTGCAAGATCACCCAGGACGCAGTCTGCAGCCCTGTGGATGTGGATGAGATGTGTCTGCTGACTGTAAGACGAACCTTCAATGGGTCTGGGACGTACTGTGTGAACCTCACCCTGGGGGATGACACAAGCCTGGCTCTCACGAGCACCCTGATTTCTGTTCCTGACAGAGGTGAGGTTTGTTTTATGGCCATATGAGCATTTCATACTGCAGGTAAAGTGTGTATCCCATACTAAAGCTATTTAGGTCTTTGTTTTCAATGTTTAATTTTATTTCAGTACAAAATTCATTGAACTCTTATTAATAAGGATCTGAGGACTGGCATTACAATCCAACAGCAAATCTACTTAGGGAAGTGATGAGACATCCGGTGAAATAGTGGCCAAAGAAAAGCCTTTTGATGAAAAAAAATCAGCTGTGATCATGGACCAGTAACAATGGGATATGATCACTGCATGCTTGAATAGATTTGTATTTCAAGGAGAAAGTGTAAAGGCCAATATCAAAAAATAGCAATGTTCTCCAATGAAACAACAACAAAGGAGAGGCTGATATCACATTTTCATGAAAATCCACCTGAACAAAGATACGAAGCCTGGAAGAGAAATGAGACACAAGCTGTTCTCCTCGGTCCCTCCTAACTTACCATGCATCCTCTCTTTCCCTTCCCAAACTCCACCGAGCATTACAGAACACAGTAACAAACCAACTTATTATTCCTCACATCTTCACCAGAAAAACTACTCCCTTCCCTCTGATTGCTTGGAAAGGTACAATGTTAACAAAGAAGACAAAGGAATTTCATTTAGAAATTTGCATTTACTGGTGGCATCCAACTTCCCCCAACCTCCAAATTAGGGCTCTACCCTAATGGCCCTAGCTGACTGTCACTGATAATCAACTTTGTTGTAAGATATTACTTGTGGCTTAGAAGAAGTGCTACGTGGTAGGATGAAAGGGAAAGATTAAGCTGTGTACATATTACAGCAGCAGTCCCCAACCTTTCTGACATCAGGGACCTGTTTTGTGGAAGACAGTTTTTCCATGTAGTGGGGATGGTGGGGGATGGTTTCAGGATGAAACTGTTCTACCTCAGATCATCAGGCATCAGTTAGAGTCTCATAAGGAGCTTGCAACCTAGCTCCCTCGCATGTGCAGTTCACAATAGGCTTTGCACTTCTATGAAAATGTAATGCTGCCACTGAGCTGACAGGAGGCAGAGCTTGGGCGATAATGCTCAGTCGTTGGCTGCTCACCTCCTGCTGTGCGGCCCAGTTCCTAACAGGCTGAGGACCCCTACCGGTACTGGCCGTCGGTCTGGGGGTGGGGGATCCCTGCATTAAAGCACTTACTTCACTCCTTAATTTGAGAATTGTCAGGTACAATCTAGTAGCTCATTCACTTATAACTCCTTTGAACTTGAAGCCTATCTCATTAGGTAATATGTTTTTAAACATGTATTTCCAGCCACAAAAACAAACAAACAAATAAAAACATATATTTCCTGCCGGGCGCAGTGGCTCACGCCTGTAATCCCAGCACTTTGGGAGGCCAAGGCAGGCAGATCACTTGAGGTCAGGAGTTCCAGACCAGCCTGGCCAACATAGTGAAACCCCATCTCTACTAAAAATACAAAAATTAGCCAGGCATGGTGGTGGGTGCCTGTAGTCCCAGCTACTTGGGAGGCTGAGGTAGGAGAATCATTTGAACCCGGGAGGCAGAAGTTGCAGTGAGCTGAGATGAAGACGCTGCACTCCAGCCTGGCCAACAGAGTGAGACTCCATCTCAAACAAACAAACACAACAAAAAAACTAAAAAAAATTTTTGTCATTAATAATATAAACGGCTGTTTTAATCCCATTAAAAGAAGAGATTTAATCGCATTAAAGGAAAATAATCACACATCTAATTATTTGTGTGAGGGCTTATTGTTGGTGATATCCAAGGTGCAGATTTAAAAGCAAAACCAACGATGCAAGGGTGCCCTGCTTCCTGCCCAGGAAGGTGGATCAGGGCCTGGGTGGAGAGCCGGGGAGGGTGGGAACTGGAGAAGGGAGCCAAAACCTCTGCATCCGAGTGGCCATGGACTTTAAAGTCACCATCAGAATCTGCTAATGTTATTCCTCCAGTGCTGCCACAGCTCAAAGTTTGTTTAGAATTACCTTTAGAGTCTTAATTCATTCTATTAAGCTTCCTCTGCACTGGCAAACCACTGATCTCTTATGTGAATTAGATGTTTAGACATTTGCTTTCCTTTAATTATTCTTGTAGTGAGTGATAACTTTAGGTGGGACCTGAGTCATTTTCAAAAGCCAAATAAAGAAAGCTCAGAATGCCAGGCACAGTGGAACATACCTGTAGTCCCAGCTACTCAGGAGGCTGGGGTGGGAGGATCCCTTGAACCCAGAAGTGCAGCCTGGGCAGCACAGCAAAACCCTGTCTGAAAGAGAGAGAGAGAGAGAGAGAGAAAAAGAGAAAATGAGAGCTCAGAAGGAAAGTTTTTAATTTAGTGGGGATTGTAGCTTAATAGCTTGGGTTTCAAAGGCAGAATTTCAGAAATAGATCATTCCTTTAAAGGCAAACCTATAGACTTTTAGCTGAAGTGACTTTTATGTATCGATTCAGTGGATATTCTTGAAGCACCTGCAATTCTTTCAACAAATATCCCTGAGCATCTACTCCATGCTCAGCACAGTTCTAGGCAGAAGATACAGTTCTAGATAGAGTAGAAACCAAGACAAAGAAGTCTCTGCTTCTGTGAGCAGTGACAGATGTTACATGGAAAACTAAAGGTGGTGATTTTTTTTTTTTTTTTTTTTTTTGAGGCAGGGCCTTGCTCTGTCACCCAGGCTGGAGTGCAATAGGGCAATCATGGCTCACTGCAGCCTCGACCTCCCGGGCTCAAGCAATCCTCCCACTTCTGCCTCCTGAGTAGCTGGCACCACAGGCATATGCCACCATGCCAGACTAATTTTTTAAATTTTTGTAGAGATGGGATCTCACTATGTTGCCTCAGCCTCCCAAAGTGCTGGTATTACAGGCATGAGCCAGGGAAGGGCACTCCTGTAAGGGGGCACGGAGGTCTGAAAGAGCACAGGGAGTATGGCCAACTTTCAGGATGTTTAGCACAGCTAGAAGGTAAGTGGTGAGAGAGGAAGCTGGAGGCACGGCCGCCTGATCACAGGAGCCCTTCCCCACGGTGGCGCTGCTGGGTCACCCAAGACCTGAGCAGCTGTCTCCAGGACGTGACATCTCTCCCCCGAGCCCTTAACCACAGTGTTCCAGACATGCTGACTCATTCTGTAAATAGAAGATAAGCTGACCCAAAGACTATGTATTATTTAATAGAAAAGATTACTGAAAGCCCAGAGGGAGCCATATATCTTCTGTGACGGCTCCCTTCCTCATTTATTTAATGGCATTATAAGTGGCATGTCCTCTAGGTGAAAGACATAACTAATGTGCTCTTGCTTCTGTTTTAAGACCCAGCCTCCCCTTTAAGGATGGCAAATAGTGCCCTGATCTCCGTTGGCTGCTTGGCCATATTTGTCACTGTGATCTCCCTCTTGATGTACAAGTAAGTTTTTGGTTCCTACGCTTTATATCACTGTAGTTTATTGTCAAAAGTGAATATATCTCTGTGTAAATAGGCATTTTCCCCTTTTTTGCTTTTAAACATTTTTTGTGGGGGAGGAAAATATTCCATTGAATGATGAATACCAAACTGGCCTGTTAATCTTGCTGTGGTTTGTTTTTAATCCTAAAAAATGCCACCAGGTCTCAGTAACTTTACAAAATTATGTCAGCTTAATTTTAACATGATAATCTCAAATTATAGTAAGCAGGCACATTTCTTGCATGAACAAGAGTAAATAAATGTACTTTCATAAGACACCAGTGTCTTGCAAACTGTTGATCATGTTGAATGGAATGAATCCTTTTATACCTGGCATGAAAAAGATTGTAGAAAGTAGTGTATTTCAACTGAAGATCTTTTAAAAATAACTAACCAACAGATTGTTTTCAGAAAACACAAGGAATACAAACCAATAGAAAATAGCCCTGGGAATGTGGTCAGAAGCAAAGGCCTGAGTGTCTTTCTCAACCGTGCAAAAGCCGTGTTCTTCCCGGGGAACCAGGAAAAGGATCCGCTACTCAAAAACCAAGAATTTAAAGGAGTTTCTTAAATTTTGACCTTGTTTCTGAAGCTCACTTTTCAGTGCCATTGATGTGAGATGTGCTGGAGTGGCTATTAACCTTTTTTTCCTAAAGATTATTGTAAAATAGATATTGTGGTTTGGGGAAGTTGAATTTTTTATAGGTTAAATGTCATTTTAGAGATGTGGAGAGGGATTATACTGCAGGCAGCTTCAGCCATGTTGTGAAACTAATAAAAGCAACTTAGCAAGGCTTCCTTTCATTACTTTTTATGTTTCACTTATAAAGTCTTAGGTAGCTAGTAGGATAGAAACACTGTGTCCCAAGAGTAAGGAGAGAAGCTACTATTGATTAGAACCTAACCCAGGTTAACCGCAAGGAGAGGCGGCATGCTTTCAGCTTTCCATGTAACTATATGCATAAAACCAAAGTAGTCCAGTTTCTAAGATCATGTTCCAAGCTAACTGAATCCCACTTCAATACACACTCATGAGCTCCTGATGGAACAATAACAGGCCCAAGCCTTCGGTATGATGTGCACACTTGTTAGACTCAGAAAAAATACTACTCTCATAAATGGGTGGGAGTATTTTGGTGACAACCTGCTTTGCTTGGCTGAGTGAATGAATGATATTCATATATTCATTTATTCCACGGACATTTAGTTAGTGCCTTTTTTTTTTTTGAGACGGAGTCTCGCTCTGTTGCCCAGGCTGGAGTGCAGTGGCGCAATCTCGGCTCACTGCAAGCTCCGCCTCCCGGGTTCACGCCATTCTCCTGTCTCAGCCTCTCCGAGTAGCTGGGACTACAGGCGCCCGCCACCACTCCCGGCTAATTTTTTTGTATGTGTAGTAGAGACAGGGTTTCACCGTGGTCTTGATCTCCTGACCTCGTGATCCGCCCGCCTCGGCCTCCCAAAGTGCTGGGATTACAAGCGTGAGCCACCGCGCCTGGCCTAGTTAGTGCTTTTTATATACCAGGCATGATGCTGAGTGACACTCTTGTGTATATTTCCAAATTTTTATACAGTCGCTGTACATATTTGAAATCATATATTATGACTTTCCAAAGGATGAGGTCCCTGGTTTTTCATGGCAACTTGATCAGTAAGGATTTCACCTCTGTTTGTAACTAAAACCATCTACTATATGTTAGACATGACATTCTTTTTCTCTCCTTCCTGAAAAATAAAGTGTGGGAAGAGACAAGACCTTGGTATTGTAATTATTTTTCTGATTCATCATTTGCTTTTCAATTTCACTTACAGTTGTTTCCTTTTTTAGATGAGGGTCTCCCTATATTGTCCAAGCTGGTCTCAGACTCCTGGCCTCAAAGGATCCTCCTGCCTCAGCATCCCAAAGCACTGGGATTACAGGAATGAGCCACTGTACCCAGCCTATTTCATTTATAGTTTTTGACAAGTAAAAAGTTGTTTAACAATGTCTCATAGAGCATTGATAATCTCATAAATATTTTTTACCTAACTACATGTATATATATAGGGCTAAGCACAGTAGCTCACACCTATAATCCCAGCACTTTGGGAGGCTGAGGCAGGCAGATTGCTTAAGCTCAGTAGTTTCAGACCAGCCTGGGCAACATGATGAAACCCCATCTCTACAAAAAATACAAAAATTAGCCGGGCCTGGTGGTACATGCCTGTAGTTCCAGCTACTCAGGAGGCCAAGGTGGGAGGATCACTTGAGCCCGGGAGGTCAAGGCTGCAGTGAGCCGAGATGGTGCCACTGCACTCCAGCCTAGGAAACAGAGCCAGATTCTGTCTCAAAAAAAAAAAAAGATATATATATATATGTGTGTACATATATATATATATATCTTTCAAATATCTATATATACACACAATCACATCATATGTGAAACTTCAAATAAAAGTTTAATGTGTTAATGTATATAATCAGATCAATCTAAAATAAGAGATTTTCTATAAGCAATTGTCCTGGACTCTTTGAGTAATCAGTATCATATTAAAAATAAAGGCATGGGGTGGAATTCTAGGTCACAGTTTAGTAAACTTTTTCCATAAAGGGTTGGGTACTAAATCTCTTAGGCTTTATGGGCCACACAGTCTCGATCACAACTACTCAACTCTCTCATTGTAGCGTGAAAACAACCATAGACATTACATAAATTAAAAAGCCTGGCTGTGTTCCAGCAAAAATATATTTACAAAAACAGGTGGTAGGCCAGATTTGGCCCATGGGACATAGTTTGCCTGTTTTACACTAATAGAGACAAAATAGACATAGCAACCAAACGCAATTTGAGAACCTACATTGGATCCTAGCTTGAAGAAAAAACAGCGATGAAAGATATTCGTGGGACAACTGGGGAAACTTGAGTACACACTGGATACCAGATGATATTATAGAATTGTTAATTTTCTTAAGGAATGGTAAACGTATTGTGGGGATTAGCATTTAGTCTAGGTTCTTCATTTCCTGGAGACCTAGAGGCCAAAAAAAAAATACAGCTATTTGTTCTAAAGTCACTTCCAAAGAGTGTAAAATTTGCAGAACAAGAATTGAGATTTCTCCCCATTTACATGATGACTGTAGGGCCATGGTTCTCAGTCAGGGGTGATTTTGCCCCCAGAGGACATTTGGCAATGTTTGGAGACATTTGTGGTTGTCACAACTAGGGTGGGATACAACTGGCATCCCGTGGTTAGAGGCCAGTAATGTTGCCCAACATCCTACAATCTACAAGACAACCACCACAACAAAGAATTATCTGGCCCATGGAGGGCACAGTGGATCCTGCCTGTAATCCCAGCACTTTGGGAGGCTGAGGAAGGTGAATCACCTGAGCTTAGAAGTTTGAGACCAGCCTGGTCAACACAGCAAAAACCCCGTCTTTACTAAAAATACAAAAATCAGCCAGATGTGGTGCCGCATGCCGGTAATTCCTGCTACTCAGGAGGCTAAGGCATGAGAATCACTTGAACCCAGGAGGCAGAGGTTGCAATGAGCTGAGATCGCACCACTGCATTCCAGCCTGGGAGACAGAAGGAGACTCCATCTCAAAAAAAAAAAAAAAAAAAAAGATCTGGCCCTGAATGTAGAACCACCCTGCTTTGTAGTGACTACTGAAGCTCTGGGCATGGACGTGAAGACAGAAGGCTTTATTTGAATCCAGCCCTGCCACTGAAGTCTGAGTAACTCTGGGCAAGTTGTTTGCCCCTTCCTGAGCCTCTCCTTTCTCAGTCTCCTCATCTGTAAAGTGAGTATGTCTGCCCTCCTTGGCTACTTCACAGGGCTGTGGCACATCCATCTGCCCGAATGAGTAGGCATGGAAGCACCCTGTTTATGGCATCGTGGTATGCACTCCATGTGAGGCCTGAGGATGGAAGCAGTGTGGAGAGGCTGTATCATCTTTATAATGACTAGGAGGCCAAGACATTAGTACCTAAAGCAGAAAAGTAATTTAAAATTGCAGCAGAATCACCTGAAGTTTGGTTAAAACACATATTGCTGGGCCCACCCCCAGAGCTTCGAATTCACTTTTCTGGGGTGAGGCCCCTTAATGCTTTCTAACAAGTTTCCAGATAATCCTGCTGCTGCTGGGTGAAAGGAATTAACGTTGAGAAATTTGGTCTTGAAATCCACTCTTCCCTTCCCTTATCAACAGGGGGTAGCAGAGAGCAGCAAATAGACAGTCATTCGTTGAGGAAGCAGGTCAAAATCCTCATCAAACCTCCCTCAGTTTCAATCTAACAAGTGGCAGGAGGGCTGAAATAGTGAATTATTTAGATTTATATTATCCCTATGACCCCAGCAACAAGTCATTTAACTTGTGCAGAATCACAATTTGTGAAACGGGGGAAACAACCTAAAAGATAGTGAGATGACTTGATTAATGTTTGTTGAGAGAACTTCCAAAGAAAATTGAAATGTGTAGGTAATAAATTATTCTGGGAATTTCTTATTCTTGGGACTTTTTCTAAGTGTCTGCATTTTAAACACTTCTGACTCATTTATAAACATTGGTTGCCCTCATTGAATTTTCAATTGTTTAATAGTTTACGGGGCAATACGTTCAATGTACTCATTACATCCAGAATGTATAGCAACTTCAAACCGGAGTGACAGTGTAAGGGCAGATGAGAAGATGGTCATCCAGGGGTGATGGTGACCACATTCTGATGGGGCTTTTGGTGGGGGAAAATCCTTTAAGGTTTTTTAAAGAATGGTTCCAAAGCTGCCGGAATAGTTATCTTAAAAAATCAGAGTTCAGGCTGGGCGCAGTGGCTCACACCTGTAATCCCAGCACTTTGGGAGGCCAAGGCGGGCAGATCACCTGAGGTCAGGAGTTCAAGACCAGCCTGGCCAACATGGTGAAACCCCGTCTCTACTAAAATTACAAAAATTAGCTGGGTATGGTGGCAGGTGGGTGTCACCCCAGCTACTTGGGAGGCTTGAGAATCGCTTGAGCCCAGGAGAAGGAGGTTGCAATGAGCTGAGAGTACACCATTGCACTACAGTCTGGGTAACAGAGTGAGGCCCTGTCTCAAAAAAAAAAAAAAAAAAAATCAGAGTTCAGCTCCCAGGAATCACCCCTTGCAGACTGATTTCAATTATTCAACTATCATTAACTGGGCGCCAGTATGTCCCAAGCTCTTGTCTAAGAGAGGACTCAATAGTGACAAGAGAGACAAGGACTCTGTTCTCATAGCGCTTGGATTCCAGACTAATGTAACATGTCACCGCACAAGTGTCACTGCAGGGAGAGCGCTAAGCTCTGACCCGGAGTCCCCCATCTTGGTCAACCCCACTGGCCTCAGCTTAATCTTCAGGGACAGTTCCTCTGCTGCTTAGAACTGAACAGCCATTCCTATTGTCCTTGAAATTCTGGAATAAATTTTTTCTTTGGAGCTCTCCCATAGGCATTTTGGAATTTGGGTGCTTTAATGGTATGTTAGTATTTAACCAATTTTCATTCTATGTATAATTTTCTCACAAATGTCATGTCATCTCACTAATGAAAATGTTTCTCCAGTTTACAATGTAATTGCCATTATTAATTTCACTGTATGGGTGTGTTGTTTTGTTTTATTTTGGTTTTGAGACAGGGTCTCACTCTGTCACTCAGGCTGGAGTACAGCGGTGCGATCTCAGCTCACTACAACTTCCGCCTCCTGGGCTCAAGCGATTCTCCCACCTCAGCACCCCAGAGTAGCTAGGACCACAGGTGTGCACCACCACACCGGACTAATTTTTGTATTTTTAGTAGAGATGGGATTTTGCCATATTGGTCAGTTTGGTCTCAGACTCCTGAGCTTAAGTGATCCACCTGCCTCAACCTCTCAAAGTGCTGGGATTACAGGGATGAGCCACCATGCCTGACCCATTGTACAGGTTTTAATGATGCAAATTAAGTATCAAGATTTGGGCTTATTGAGTCCTTAATTTTAAAATGTTTATTTTTTATTTTATTTTTTGAGACAGAGTTTTGGTCTTGTCACCCAGGCTGGAGTGCAATGGCACAATCTCGGCTCACTGCAACCTCCGCCTCCTGGGTTCAAGTGATTCTCCTGCCTCAGCCTCCTGACTAGCTGGGATTACAGGTGCCTGCCACCACACCCAGCTAATTTTTGTATTTTTAGCAGAGGCGTGGTTCCACCATGTTGGCCAGGCAGGTCTCAAATTCCTGACTTCAAGTGATCCACCCACCTCGGCCTCCCAAAGTGGTGGGATTACAGGCATGAGCCACCATGCCCGGCTAAAATGTTTATTAAAATAAATTCCTTTAGAGCAAAAAAAGATTAGCCATTGATGAGAACGTGGAAGAAGGATTTTGTGGCTGTGGATATGGTTTCAAAATTTGATTTTTGGAATTGAGTAGAGGAAGATAACTAGGACTTACATTGAGAGACCTGAGCCACAGCAAGATGTCTTAGCTAGGTGACCTGAAACCAGTCATTCTCCCTTTTCTCTACTGCAGCCTCCTCATCTGCAAATTGGAGGCAAGAAGGTGGAGAGGGAAATTTAACGGGGTGAACTCTAAAGTCTCTCCAGTCTCTAATGTTCTACTGTGCAAAATGGGGAGGATAATATTACTCAGTTTCCTTATAGAGATGTCAGGAGGATTATATTCTAAATCAGGGGTTGGCAAACTGCAGTTTACCGGCCAAAGCCAGCCCTCTGCCTATTTTTGTATGGCATACAAGCTAAATATAGTTTTCATGTTTTTTAATGGTTTGGGGAAAAAATCAAAAGAAGGATACCATTTTGTGACATAAAAATGACATAAAATTCAAATTTTGGTGTCCATAAATGAAGTTTTATTGGAACACAGCCATGTTTATTCATTACATATTGTCTCAGCTCTGCTTCTGCATTGCAACAGCAGAGCTGAGTAGTGTGACAGAGACTGCATGGCCTGGGAGCCCTAAAAATATTTACTATCTGGCTCTTTACAGAATGAGTTTGCTCATCTGTGTTCTAAAGCATGCTGGACTCCGCTTAGAACTGAATTGGGCAAACAAGATTTATTCAGAGAACTTCAATTGTGGGAGACATAATTTCCTTTCTTTTTAGATTTAAAAAAAAATTTTTTTGTTAGGGGTTTCACCACATTGCCCAGGCTGGTCTTGAACTCCTGGGCTCAAGTGATCCACCCACTTTGGCCCTCCCAAAGTACTGGGATTACAGGTGTGAGCCACTGCACCAGGCCAATTTTCATAATAGAGCACTTTGATCTCTTACCCTCAATTTCATGTCACATTCATTATTCTGAAGTGATGACAAATGTTGTATTATGTGCCATAGTAAGCTAAGTGTACATTGCTAATGAATTGCCATCCTGGGATGTCATAAAAGACCTTTCTGAAGAAAAAAAATTCTAAGAATCCTCTCAAGAGCTTATACAAATAGGAGAATTATAACACGAGGAAGCAAGTGATTTGGAGAGAATTTCACACATCCCCAAAAGCACCAACCATAAAGAAAAAGATTGATATATCTGATTATGTCATCATTTAAAAGTATACAAAGGGCCAGGCGCTGTGGCTCACACCTGTAATCCCAGCACTTTGGGAGGCCAAGGCGGGCGGATTGCCTGAGCTCAGGAGTTCGAGACCAGCCTGGCCAACATGGTGAAACCCTGTCTCTACTAAAATACCAAAAATTAGCCAGGTGTGGGTGGTGCATGCCTGTAGTCCCAGCTACTTGGGAGGCTGAGGCAGGAGAATGGCATGAACCCAGGAGGCAGAGCTGGCAGTGAGCTGAGATCACGCCACTGCACTCCAACCTGGGCGACAGAGTGAGATTCCGTCTCAACCAATAATAATAATAATAAATAAAATAAAAGTGTATGAAAAAGACATTACAAATTTCTTGTTTGAAGAAAAGAACCACAGAATTCTCATTCACTGCTGGTGGAAATGCAACATGGAACAACCACTTTGGAACAGTTCAGCAGTTTATAAGGTTAAATATACACATACCATAACTCCTAGGTATTTACCCAAGAGAAATAAGATATACGTTCATACAATGACTTGTACTCAAATGTTGACAATAGTGTTATTTCTAATAGCCACAAACTAGAAACAATCTTAAGTTTCCACCAACTGGAGAATAGATAAATAAATTGTGGTATATCCGTATACTGAAATACAGTCACGCTCTGCATAAGGATATTACATATATGCAACAGTGGTCCCATAAGATTATAATGGAGCTGAAAAATTCCTATTTCCTAGTATTTACAATATTATACTTTGTATCATTTATTTTAGAGTGTAGAGTGTATCACCTATTTTATAAGTAAAGTCCTTCTACTTATTAAAAAAAAAGGTTAACTGTACACCAGCCTCAGGCAGGTCCTTCAGGAGGTATTTCAGAAGAAGGCATTGTTATTAAAACAGATGACAGTCCAGTGGGTGTTATTGCCCCTGAAGACCACCCACTGGGACAAGATGTGGAGGTGGAAGACAGTGATACCAATGATCCTGACCCTGTGTAGGCCTAGGCTAATGTGTGTGTTTGTGTCTTAGTTTTTAATAAAAAGTTTATTAAGGTCTCTTGGCATTGTGTTTTCTTTTTGTTTTTGAAATGGAGTCTCTGTTGCTCAGGCTGGAGTGCAGTGGCATGATCTTGGCTCACTGCAACCTCCACTTCCCAGGTTCAAGTGATTCTCCTGCCTCAGTCTCCCAAGTAGCTGGGACTACAAGTATGGGCACCACACTCAGCTAATCTTTGTATTTTTAGTAGAGATGAGGTTTTGCCATGTCGGCCAGGCTGGTCTCGAACTCCTGGCCTAAAGTGATCTGCCCACCACGGCCTCCCAAAGTGCTGGGATTGTAAGTGTGAGCACTGTGCCCAGCCGCTTGATGTTGTTTTAAAAAAGTTTAAAAAGAAAAAAATAAAAATCTTTAAATAGAAAAAAGCTTATAGAATAAGAATAGACTTTTATAATATTATAATATTATTTTACAATACTTACAATATCGTAATAATTTTATTATTACAAAAGAGTCAAAAAGGACCAGTTGTGGTGGCTCATGCCTATAATCCCAGCACTTTGGGAGGCTGAGACAGGCAGATTGTTTGAGCCCAGGAATTTGAGACAAACCTGGGCAACATGGTGAGACCACATCTGTATAAAAAATACAAAAATTAGCCAGGCATGGTGACATGTGCCTGTAGTCCCAGCTACTCAGGAGGCTGAGGTGGGAGGATCGATTGAGCCAAGGATGGAGAGGCTGTGCTGAGCTGTGATCACACCACTGCACTCCAGCCTGGACAACAGAGTGAGACTCTGTCTTAAAAAAAGAAAAAAAAAAAAACTGTTAAGAACTGTTCTTTGGGAGGCTGAGGCAGGTGGATCACGAGGTCAGGATTTCCAGACCAGCCTGGCCACGATGGTGAAACCCCATCTCTACTAAAAATACAAAAATGAGCCGGGTGTGGTGGTGGGCACCTGTAATCCCAGCTACTCAGAGGCTGAGGCAGAGAATTGATTGAACTCAGGAGGCAGAGGTTGCAGGGGGCCAGGCTCATGCCTATAATCCCAGCACTCTGGGAGGCCAAGGCGGGTGGATCACCTGAGGTCAGGAGTTCGAAACAAGCCTGACCAACATGGTGAAATCCCGTCTCTACTAAAAATACAAAAATTAGCTAGGTGTGGTTGTGGACACCTGTAATCCCAGCTACTCGGGAGGCTGAGACAGGAGAATCACTTGAACCCAGGAGGCGGAGTTTGCAGTGAGCCGAGATCATGCCACTGCACTCCAGCCTGGGTAATAGAGTGGGACTCTGTCTCAAAAAAAAAAAAAAAAAAAAAAGAACTGTTAGGGAAATGCAAACTACCATACAATGAGACATCATTTCACACCCACCAGATTGCCAAAGATGAAAAAATATCCGACAAAATCAAGTGTTGAAAGAACGTGCAACTTTGCTGTTGGGATTTTAAATTGAAACAATGGCTCTGGAAAACAATCTGGCATCATCTGGTGAAACTGAAGATGCACATGCCTAGGATCCAGCAATCTCACTCCTAGGTAGGTAATGCCCCCAGAGAAACCCTTGCACATGTGTTCCAGGGGACACACATAAGAATACTCAGAGCAGTAGGAGGAATAACCCAAATGTCCATCAACAGCAGAATGGGTAAATCAGTTGTGATATGCAATGGAATATGTTTTGTTTTGTTTTGTTTTTTTGAGACAGAGTCTTGCTCTGTCACCCAGGCTAGAGTGCAGTGGCGCCATCTCAGCTCACTGCAACCTCCACCTCCCGGGTTCAAGCGATTCTCCTGCCTCAGCCTCCCAAGTAGCTGGGATTACAGGCATGCATCACCACGCCTGGCTAATTTTTGTATTTTTAGTAGAGATGGGGTTTTACCATGTTGGCCAGGCTGGTCTTGAACTCCTGACCTCAAGTAATCTGCCTGCCTCAGCTCCCAAATTGCTGGAATTACAGGCGCCCAGGTGATATGCAATGGAATATGAAGACATATTCTAGTAAAAACGAATGAGATGACAGCTATAAGCACCAAGAGAGAAGACACTCACCAACATAATGTAGACAGAAAAAAGCAAGTTGCAAAAGAATGCATACAACATGATACCATTTATATAAAGTTTTCAAACTCCAGGCTGGAGTGCAGTGGTATGATCTTGGCTCACTGCAATCTCTGCCTCCCAGGGTCAAGTGATTCTCATGCCTCAGCCTCCAGAGCAGCTGGGATTACAGGTGCCCGTCACGACACCCAGCTAATTTTTGTATTTTTAGTAGAGACAGAGTTTCACCACATTGATCAGGCTGGTCTTGAACTCCTGACCTCAAGTGATCCACCCACCTCGGCCTCCCAAACTGCTGGGATTACAGGCGTGAGCCACCGCACCTGGCCTCTGTAACATTTTATTTCTAAAGGATAAAGTAATTAACACAAAATAAAAATTCGCTGGGCTGAATTTTTAATAATTTTTTAAAAGAACAAGTTAATGACTATCTTTTCATTCCTTGTGAGTCTGAACAACCTAATATGAATAAAACGTAAACAATTCCATTCAAGGCCAAGCATAGTGGCTCATGCCCATAATCCCTGCACTTTGGGCAGCCTAGGTGGGTGGATCACCTGAGGTCAGGAGTTCGAGACCAGCCTGGCCAACATAGTGAAACCCCCATCTCCACTAAAAATACAAAAATTAGCCTGGTGTAGTGGCACATGCCTCTAGTCCTAGCTACTCGGGAGGCTGAGGCAGGAGAATCGCTTGAACCCAGGAGGCAGAGGTTGCAGAGAGCCAAGATCGCATGACAAAGCGAGACTCTTTCTCAAAAAAAAAAAAAAAGAAAGAAACAGTTCCATTCAAGACTGTCTAGACCTTCTTGGCCTTTTCCTGTAAAATCTACCTTCCAACTTAATGACGTTATTTCTGGTTGGTGACTGTTGGTGGCTGACTCAGAAAATTTACTTGGCCTCATCTCTAAAATGAGAAGACTGGACTTCTGCAACCCTGAAAGCTCCTAACAAGAGGTAGCCGAGAACATTTTGCACTTATGGGCTACTCGGAGGGCTACAGCAGCAAGCTTTGCTTTGGCAACAGAAGGCTGCTTCAGCAACAGAAGGCTGCTTCAGCAGGTGAGCTGCGTTTCAAAGCTCCCAGCTGCTGCCTTCCTTCATTTTAATGCTGTATGAAAATAGCTGCTAACCCATTGGTCCTGGGCCCCATAGATATCAAACATGTCCTGAGGGAACATTTGGCTCAAAAGCCAGTGACATTTTGATTCCACTCCCAGCCTAAGTCTTCCCTAAGCAACTCATAAGGTTATTGAGGAGAAAAATGCAAATATGTTCACCAATACCATTTCATCCCCTGAGGACTGGGTTAAAAATGCTCTTAAATCAAACTTGTCCAATCCGTGGCCCACGGGCCACATGTGACCCAGGACAGCTTTGAATGCACCCCAACACAAATTTGTAAACTTTCTTAAAACATTTGACTTTTTTTTGTGATTTTTTTAAAACTCAGCTATCATTACTGTTAGTGTATTTTACGTGTGGCCTAAGACAGTTCTTTTTCGAATGTGGCCCAGGAAAGTCAAAAGACTGGACACCCCTGTCTTAAATGATGGACTCTTATGAGACCTTTAGGTAATAAGTCCCTGTATGTTGTGTTTTTCTTAACAAAATCTCTTTTCTCGACAACATTCTTCCATAAGGCTATCAATCCAGATCTGGATTATATAGTAATGAGGCAGGAGAACAGGGAATTAGGGTAACCAAGGGTTAAGGTATAAGCAAAAGACCAGCAGGTGCAGCCAGTTCTAGGCAAGATTGGGCAGCAGACAGGCCACATCCTCACTCCTGTGATGAGACAGAAGTTTCCACTTCGGCCTCTGATTAAGCGCGGATGAATCTCCACTTTAGCCTCTGATTGGTCACAGGCCAATCCTTCATAGAGTGTAACCAATTGGAGCCCTCTAATGGGCACCTAGGGGTGTTACCAAATAATTTTAGCTTAATAAAAACCCTGGAAGAAGGCCGGGCGCGGTGGCTCACGCTTGTAATCCCAGCGCTTTGGGGGGCCGAGGCGGGTGGATCACGAGGTCAGGAGATCGAGACCACGGTGAAACCCCGTCTCTACTAAAAATACAATAGCCGGGCGTGGTGGCGGGTGCCTGTAGTCCCAGCTACTCGGAGAGGCTGAGGCAGGAGAATGGCGTGAGCCCGGGAGGCGGAGCTTGCAGTGAGCCGAGACTGTGCCACTGCACTC